>NW_017729015.1:19178124-19186212 GCF_001723915.1 Gavialis gangeticus
TTGCTTTGCAGAGCACCCAACCGGCTGGCTGAGAGGCAGGAGCTCGCCTTGGGACTGAGCCAGGGCGGCCGGACTGTGGCGTGAATGGGCCTGCAGCTTTGGAAACTCCCTGTGAGGCAACCGGGAAACCTGCACTGGGTGACTCGGGGGAAGGCAGCCTCCAAGCCTGGGCCCAGACGAGACCCCTGCGCCTTCCCCGTGGTTGCAGGGTTGTGCTGTAATGATGGACCACGGGGCAGCTGCGGATGGTGGCACCCCTGTGCCCAATGCTCTGCCAGCAGGAGAGCAGAGAGCGGTGGCTCCCAGGGGCCTGGATCCTGGGAGATGGGTGGGGCTGTACAGTAGAGGCGAGAGGACCAGAGAAGAAACGATGGATGCGCTGGGGTGGGAGCTGCTGAACAGCATCCCCAGCACTGGCTTGTCCCAGGGGGAGACGGAGGAGTCCCGGGGCCTCCACCGGACATTGCTGCTGCTACTCCGGCTCTCCCAGAGCTGCCCCTTTGGAGAGACGCAGGAGAAGTGCTCCCAGCTGCTGCAGGCTCTCCAGGTAAGCTGGCCGGGCAGCTCTGGGCACCAGCTGAGTTGCAAGCACACGTCAGCAGCATGATTGCAGCTCTTACGAACATCACTGCACACATACAGCCCCTGGTTCTACTCCTGGCATGGCCGCTACGCTGCTGGGTGTCCTTAGGCAAGTCGCTTCCTCGGTTTCCCCTCCTATACATGGCCGGCCGTGTCTGTGCAGCAGAGCCTGTCTCTCCCCAGGGGTCTGCAGCTCGTGGCTCAGTGGAGCCCAGCCCCGGGTCGGGTGCCTGCACTGATGTCAGCAGTCACAACAGCTGTTGTGCTGCAGCGGGATGGTTTTGTGCAGTCCTTTGTACCAGGAAAACACCTGGTGTCCTGCTGGAACCGGGCATCCCTTCCTGGCTCACAGCTCCTGTACCCCAGGGCAGCCCCCATACCCCGAGATCACAGCTTGCACAGCCCTGGGACCAGCCCCAAAGGGGGGTGCAGCAGGGGCTCCCTTGGCTTGTGCTGGTTGCAGGGGAGCTGGGATCCTTTCTCTCCCTCCTTTTTCCATTGCACATGGTCTTTGCACCGCGGGAAGCTCAAGATGTGGTGTTGCTTTAGGCTTTCTCAGGGAAGATGGCCCCTCCCTGCTCCCCCAGCATAGGCACTGGGCTCAGTCCAGCCCAGCATCAGCACACAGCCAGGGCACAGGGGAGCGGGGAGAGCTGGCGTTAGCTGAGGACACGGGACCAAACTTCCTGCTGGGCTGAGACCTTGGCATGGGCCCGGTGGTGTAGGGCTGTCTCCTCCCGCACAGCTGCTGACCTCTGCATGCCTCCACTTTTCTGCTTGGGAAGATGAAGGGCTGATTCACCCCTGAGGCTCCAGTTGGTCTGTCCTCTGGCCGGTGGCTGCCTAAATGTCTGTGGGAGGTGGTGGAGAAATCTGCTGCCCTGGTGTCAGATGCTCTTTGCCCTCCCTGGCTTTGTACTGTATCCCCCCATGGGGATGCTCCCTGCAGCTGGGAGGATAGAGCCTGCTGCCTCTCCCAGAGCGCTGGTGAGATCAGAGCTGGGTGCCGTGTGCTGGGTACGGGATGCCCTTTGGTCCCTGCATCACCAGGTTGCTCTGCAGAGCAGGTGCAGCGGCTGCTCCAGTGCTAGCTAGCAGCAAGGGGCAGGCAACAGGGGGGAAAAAAGAAACCCTCTGATGCGTCAGTCCCTTCAAGCTGGCTCATAGGCATGATGCTCAGCAGCCGGTCCCAGTCACAGCTCTCCATGACCTTGCTCAGAAACCTCCTCCCCCTGCTCCCCCCAGGTAGCAGCATCCTTGCGGCTGAATCCCGGTGAGACACAACAGGCAAGTGACTAGAGAAAGGAGCCCTCCAGGGTGCTTTCCCCTGCCCAGGGAGGAGTTACTGTACATTGCACAGCCAGTGTGAGCGTTTCGTGCTACATCCGCCGTGCTTGGGTTGTGACGGCCCTTGGGGTTTGTATCTGTCCAACTACATTAGTAAAAGATGGAGGCAGCTAAATATCAGCATCGCTTATCCCCATCCCAGACAGTACATGCTGTACTGGTTTAACTGGGGAGCTTGTAGTAGTTTTAAGTAATCATCCTATTACACACTTTAAAACTTTAATAGCACGGGGGTTGCTTTGAAGCAAGCCCCCGACCTCTTCTGTAAGAGAAGCCAGAAAATGTAACTCCATTCCCTCTGTGTGGCTCAGCCACGTGGATTTGGCTGAAGTGCCTTCCAGAAAGGCCTCCAGTCTGGATGTCTTGAGCAGTACAGAACACACCACTTTTATTATAATAGTGAATTGCTGCTGTTATTTAAACAAAAAAACCCCAATCCGTGCCGTTGTTTGCAGTGTAACGTTGGCAGGCAGATCAGATTCCAGGGAGCTCAGACACGAGTTGTGGCAAGCTTTTTCTGGACAGAGGCACGGCTGGTTTTCAAGCTGACAGTGTGGCTTGAATATCTGCGGGGCATTTTGCTGGGAGAAGCAGTGTGATTTCAAGAGGAATCCGTTGTGGGTGGTTTTAAGATGGAGCCGGCTCTGTTTATCCAGCAGGAGCTGGACTGGAGAGCCCTCCAACGTCCCTCCGAGCCCCATTGCCCGTGTTCCTCCTGGGGCACTGCACATCTGTGAAGGAGGCCTCGCAGCCCACGCGGCTCTGTGCCAGCCAGGATTCGCTCTTCTATTGCTCGTCAGTCAAGCGACTTGCCCCCGCGCGTTGGTAGCAGAGTCACTAGGCCATGCTGTAACCACTAGGCCATGCATCTTTCCTCACGCTGCCGTTGGCTGGACTGGGAGGTCACTGAGGGGGGTGGGAGGGCAGGATGGGGGTCAGGGGGTCTGGGCTGCTGGCCATGAGGGATGGTGTGACTTGGGGTAGTGTCACGGGGCAGCTTGGAGGAGAGAGAGGCTTTGGGAGCCGAGGGAAAAAGTGCTTCCCCCCACCCCGCAACAGCCCTGGAGGCCCCGGGGGCTGGGCGGAGGTAATCGGAGAGGCCGGCTCTCGGAGAAGATGAGCAGCTCGGGGAACAGGCTTCAGCCTGCCCTGCTGCCACTAGCTCTGGGCTTTGTCCGGTCTCCACGTAGGCACGAGACCCCCGCACTCGGCCCAGGCGCTAATTACTGCAGCCTCCGAGCCCCAGCTGCCGCTCAAGCTGTCGCTCCCGGGCTGGTCACACTAGCCCAGTGAGGCATTTGTCCCCTAATCTGTGACCCTGTGCGGGGGCAGATAAGTCCCAGAGAAGCTGCCCCAGCCTCCTGCCTTGGGGAGGGGTGGGGAGAGTTTGAGTGGGAGCTAACGATGGGCCTTCCTCCCGCTTGGAGGCTGGCTGGGGGTGTAGGAGGTGCTGTGTGAGGTGTCCAGGGGGTGCTGGAGGGGCTCGGCAGACCTGAAGTGCCTCTGGATTCACACTGGTGCAAGCAGGGTTGGGTCTCCCCTGCCTTGTGCCTCACAGGGACATCTACACTCGTGGAAGAATGAGTCTGCAATGGGATTTGGAAGTGTCTGAAGCCCCAGGCTGGGGTGGAGGATATGTGTTGGTAGCAGGGCCACACAGAGTTCTTGAATGATTCAGGTGGATTTGAACCTGATCTGGTTAGTTTGACCTGGGACAAGTGCACAAAAATTTCTTAAAAAAAGAGTTTGCAAGGGTTTTGTTGCTGGGAACAAGTGCACTGATGGCACTTCGTATCTCCTGCCCGGGGCACAGATGACAACGGGGTGGGCGTTAGTGCTTTGCCCAAGAGCCTTGTGTACTGGAGGATGGAGGGGATGCCGAGTTAGTCTTTGAGGTCCAGTCTTGTTCCCAGGGGTGGGGGTGAGCTCACAGGTCCTGCCGGGGACTGGTGCAAAGTGGGGGGCAGGAGCTGCTTCCAGAATCGAATGCTAAGCCGGTGGGGGAGCGCGCATCCATGGTCTGTGCTGCTGGTGTGTGATAAGACCAGCCAAGCTTTCCCCAGTGGCTGGCGGAATTTGTGTCTTTCCCCCGAATCATGTGCAATAAAGAAGCGAGCAAGGTGAAACGGTGCTTCTGCAGTTCGGATGCATGAGGGCAGGACAGGGCTCTTCTTGCACAGGAGTCGGTCTAGCCACAACCGTGCGCGCCCTGTGCTGTGTGTGGGGGGCTCAATCTGCCCCAGAGCTAATGGAGGGGGGGATCACTCCCTTGGCCTCAAGCCCCAGGCTTTTTCTTTTCTCTTTGTTGCGCTCCATGCAAGCGTGAGTTGGGCCTCCGCCAACCACGTGCAGCCGTCTCCCTCCCTCTGCCTGTCCATTGGCTGCCGGGGAAGCAGGGCTCAGCGAAGGTGCAAAGCCGTTTGCACTTAATTGGCAATTCTGGATTAGAGCCGGAGGAGGCTGTTGCCAGGCAAAACCCGAGCCTGTTTGTGCAGCAACTTCTGCTCGCTGGACTTTGCCGTGTGGGGCTGGTGCGGCTGGAGCAGATTGTTATCGGCGCTGCTGTCTGGGGCTCCCTTTTTTTTAATTGAGACGAGCGTTTGTTATTCAAATCCACAGGGCTGGTGGTCAGTGGGGGATGCAGCGGGGTAGCGGAGAGCAGAATTTGGCGCTGGGCTGTCCCATTGATTTTTTCCAATGAAGCGGTGGCCCAAGTTTGTCTCTGGGGGAAGTGCAGCTGCTGTCTGGAAGCACTTCCAGAAATCCCTGCGCTAACTGAGGGATGAGTTGACCATCATCACCCAGGGCTAAAGGATCATGGTCAGGTGACCTCTAGTAGAAGGGTCCCTGCCTGTGGGGTTGGCACTGCTGTTGGTCCCCAAGCATGATGTTCTGCCCATGGGGGGGGCAGGAATTGGGAAGCTCTTGCTGAATGGAGCTGGGGATGTGGAGGATGCTGTGGGATGTCAACAGTGGAGGAGGACCCAACGCTGGAGAAGCAGGAGCAGCTGCCGGCTGGTGTGGAAGTGGCATCCCAGAGCCCTGTTGTGTAGGACCCCGGTGCGGGTCGGGGCTGAGGCAGAGCCCTGGGAAGGGGACAGAGGGGCTGCAGGACAGGACGGGGAGGTGCCAGCAGAGCCAGGCGTGTGGTAGTGTTTTGGTCGCAGTCCTTCTCAAGGTCTGCTGGGAACATCGCGGTCCAGCCCATTCAAACACACGCGGCCCTGCCTCAAGCAGCTGTGACGTCCTTGCGTGTCTCTCATCTGGCATCCCGGGTCCTGCGCTCTGTAATTCGAGGAGGAATAAACAAGCTCCGTTCCGGAGACCATGGAGCAGAGAGACCCATCCAAATGCCAGATGTCCTGCCCTGGAAAACCTCCCCGCGTGGGTCACCTGGGAGCAGGGGCAAGTTCAGAAATGCGGTTAATACGGGCTTGGGGAAACACTGAGGCCCTGTCCGCTAAGGAGGCTTCAGAAGATTTGCTGCTAGTCTGAGGCCAGAGACCTCACGTGGGCTAGGGGCAACGCGCTCTGCCCGGCTAGGCTCAGTCTTGCCTCTTGTGTGCATCCGAACAGTGAAGCACCCTTCTCTCTGTGCCCTGGGGAGCAAATCTGAGCCGTGGTGGGATCTGCAGTGCCTTGCACTGACCCACCTCACTATTGGGAATGGGAGTGGGACTCCTAGGGCACTGTCCCAACTCTCTGGGGCTGTGGGCAAGTCTCTTAATGCTCTGCAGCTTCATTCCCCGCCGGTATAAGGTGGACTAACCCTCCCAGGCGTTCGGGAGGATGAGTGGGGTAAATGTTCTGCTCTCGTGCTTGGGAAATTGAAGATAGACTCAGCTCTGGCCAGAAGGAATCGATGCAAGAGAAAGGCAGCATAGGAAAGCACATTCATGGCTCCATCTTGCCCCAGTTAAAGAAGCCTCTGTCGGATTTGTGAGTCCCTGGGCTCTCATGTAGATGAAGGATATGCAAATAATTTTGCAGTGGACCTGAGAGGGGAACCAGGGCTCAGCTCTGTGAGGGGTCAGCGGAAATCGGGACCTTAAACCGAAGCGCGTAGAAGATGAGGGAAAGTGTCCTGCTGACTCCCACCGGGTCTGGAGCAGGTTGCTGGCGTGGTGAAGTCAGCGGAGCAGAAAGGGCGTGGATGGAGCTGGGATGGAGAGAGCCAACGCTGAAGGAGAAGCAGCCCATCCATGTGCACATTGGGCACTGCGCCCTCTCCATCACTCCATGCCCTGCGGTGCCCCTTCTTGCCTGGCAGAAGTGAGGTGTGGAGGCCACTGTCCTGGTTTCCCGGCCCTCCAGTCAGGTGCAAACAGTGGCGCGGGGCTCAGGATGTCTGCGTGTGGCTTGCTGCTTCTCTGCAAACTCACAAGGAGGTTTATGATCCAGGATCAGCCTTTCGAATCCGCAGGGAACAAATGTTCTTTAAACAGCGCTAATCTTTGGACCCCTTCATCCCCGCTCTTTATCCCGCTGTTGTTTTCTCTCCTAAGCAGTTGTTTTGCACATTCCAACAGGAGGAGAAAAAAACCCTCCATGACAAATGTTGTCGACCCAGCTATTTTCCCTCTCCACCCAAACGCCAGTTGGACTGTGGGATGGGAACCGGTCTCGTTTGCTGCTTGCACAAAACTGCTGGCCCTGGCTGGGGCTGAGCCCATGCCCACACCCACTGCAGCAGGAGTGGGCGTGTCCCGCGTGCGCGGGGTTTGGTGGGCCCTGTCCCGCGTGCGCGGGGTTTGGTGGGCCCTGTCCCGCGTGCGTGGGGTTTGGTGGGCCCTGTCCTAGCTGCGTGGGGTTTGGTGGGCCCTGTCCTAGCTGCGTGGGGTTTGGTGGGCCCTGTCCCGCATGCGCGGGGTTTGGTGGGCCCTGTCCCGCGTGTGTGGGGTTTGGTGGGCCCTGTCCCGCATGCGCGGGGTTTGCTGGGCGCTGTCCCGTGTGCGCGGGGTTTGCTGGGCGCTGTCCCGTGTGCGCGGGGTTTGGTGGGCCCTGTCCTGCATGCGCGGGGTTTGGTGGGCCCTGTCCCGTGTGCCTGGGGTTTGGTGGGCCCTGTCCTAGCTGCGTGGGGTTTGGTGGGCCCTGTCCCACATGCGCGGGGTTTGGTGGGCTCTGTCCTGCGTGCGTGGGGTTTGGTCAGCCCTGTCCCGCGTGTGCGGGGTTTGGAGGGCCCTGTCCCGCGTGCGCGGGGTTTGGTGGGCCCTGTCCTAGCTGCATGGGGTTTGGTGGGCCGTCCCACATGCGCGGGGTTTGGTGGGCCCTGTCCTAGCTGCGTGGGGTTTGGTGGGCCCTGTCCCGCATGCGCGGGGTTTGCTGGGCGCTGTCCCGTGTGCGCGGGGTTTGCTGGGCGCTGTCCCGTGTGCGCGGGGTTTGGTGGGCCCTGTCCTGCATGCGCGGGGTTTGGTGGGCCCTGTCCCGTGTGCCTGGGGTTTGGTGGGCCCTGTCCTAGCTGCGTGGGGTTTGGTGGGCCCTGTCCCACATGCACGGGGTTTGGTGGGCTCTGTCCTGCGTGCGTGGGATTTGGTCAGCCCTGTCCCGCGTGCGCGGGGTTTGGAGGGCCCTGTCCCGCGTGCGCGGGGTTTGGTGGGCCCTGTCCTAGCTGCGTGGGGTTTGGTGGGCCCTGTCCCGCACGCGCGGGGTTTGCTGGGCGCTGTCCCGCGTGCGCGGGGTTTGCTGGGCGCTGTCCCGCATGTGTGGGGTTTGCTGGGCGCTGTCCCGCATGTGTGGGGTTTGGTGGGCCCTGTCCCACATGCACGGGGTTTGGTGGGCTCTGTCCTGCGTGCGTGGGGTTTGGTCAGCCCTGTCCTGCGTGTGCGGGGTTTGGAGGGCCCTGTCCCGCGTGCGCGGGGTTTGGTGGCTCCCAGTTTTGAATCGCAGACGCGGAGGGCTGCAGGGCGCTCTGGAGGTCGCATCTAGTCCAGCGCCTGCTCCAAGCGCGGCCAGCCGCCACCATCTCCCCGCAGCCAGGGCTTTGTCCCCGAGGGCGCAGAGCGCCACCCGTTCCGCTGCATCACTGCCCTTCCCGCTAGGACGTTTTGCCCGGTGTCCCCCCGAGACGTCCCTGGCTTCGGCCTCGTTTCGGTCGCGTTTGTTCAACTTAAACCCAGGCTCCCGCCTCAGCCTGCGCGGCCGCGCCTTCACCGCGCGGGT
>NW_017729015.1:19207651-19207971 GCF_001723915.1 Gavialis gangeticus
AGGTGGAGGTGCTGATGGAGAGGATGAAGCTCCTGCAGGAGTGCCAGCTGGAGGAGGATGTGGTCACCCAGGAGGAAATGGAGACCCGCTTTGAGCTGGAGAAGACGGAGAGCCTGCTTGTCGCCCCCTCGGGTGAGGGGGAGCTGCACCCGCGGGAGCCCGCCCTGCCCTGCTCTCCGGGGGCTGGGGGCTGCATTGCAGCAGCCCCTGCCTTGTGCCCACTCAACTTGGGAGGGGGCCTGGGGCTCCCGCTGGTCCCCTGCAATAACAGGCGAGAAGTGTGGCCTGAGCTCATTGCAGTTTACTGTCCTGGGGATGGG
>NW_017729015.1:19212971-19234182 GCF_001723915.1 Gavialis gangeticus
TTTGAGCTGGAGAAGACGGAGAGCCTGCTTGTCGCCCCCTCGGGTGAGGGGGAGCTGCACCCGCGGGAGCCCGCCCTGCCCTGCTCTCCGGGGGCTGGGGGCTGCATTGCAGCAGCCCCTGCCTTGTGCCCACTCAACTTGGGAGGGGGCCTGGGGCTCCCGCTGGTCCCCTGCAATAACAGGCGAGAAGTGTGGCCTGAGCTCATTGCAGTTTACTGTCCTGGGGATGGGCCTTGGCCACGACCGGCTGGACTAGGGAGGTGAGGGGGGGGGTCTGGGCTTTAAGCAGCTCTTTGCAGCCACAGCTCATGCCCCCTTGTCCCGTCTCCGGTAGACATTGTTGAGCACTCCCTGCCCCACAACGTCCTGTGCTTCGTGGAGGATCCCGGCTTTGGCTACAAGGACTTCACGCGGCGAGGAGAACAGGCCCCCCCGACTTTCCGAGCGCAGGTGCGTCCTGGGCCCACCCTGCTCCCAGCACCTCCTTCCGCTGGCCACGTTGGCATCGAGGGCACTGGGGTGGCTCGAGAGGTCTCGGCCAGGCTGGGACCCTGGTTTGCTGCCCCTGAGCTGGGGACCGGGCTGTGCTGGTTGTCACTGGGGTAGCAACCGTCCGTGGGGTCTAGTGAACAGTGGGGCAGCCCGTGCTGTAGCCCAGAGCCCGGCTTTTGCTCTGGACCTGGCCCCTATTAACCCCCGTTGAGCATTCCCTGCCAGCACCTTGCATTCCCTGCCCCAGTGCTTGTCCGGAGCCCACCTGGGCTCTGTCCATAGAAAGCCCCTTTCAGGGGGGTCCTGAGTCAGGCCCCAAGTTCCCCCCTGGAGCCCCTGAGCCAATGTCCCTCTGCTGCAGGATTACACATGGGAAGACCATGGCTACTCGCTGATCAACCGCCTGTACCCGGACGTGGGGCAGCTGCTGGACGAGAAGTTCCAGGTGGTCTACAACCTGACCTACCACACCATGGCCATGCACCGGGGCGTGGACACCTCCACGCTCCGCCGCGCCATCTGGAACTACGTGCACTGTGTCTTCGGCATCCGGTAGGTGACTGGGGCTGGTGCCCTAGAGGTGGCCTCCCTTTCTGCCCCCTTGCTTTCACCCAGGCTCTACAAGCACCTGGCTAAAAGGGTCCCCCCTTCTGCCTCCCCCCCACAGGTATGACGACTACAACTACGGGGAAGTGAACCAACTCCTGGAGCGCAGCCTGAAGGTCTACATCAAGACGGTGGCCTGCTATCCCGAGAAGACCACGCGGCGCATGTACACCCACTTCTGGCGCCACTTCAAGCACTCTGAGAAGGTGCTGTGGCTTCCCCACCCCTCCGCTCTCCCCCGCCAGGGCACATTGGGGTGTTGGAGGGTCTTGGGGGGCGCAACCGCTGAACCAAGACCAAGCGTTCCTCGATGTGGGTTGGGTCCAGGGAGAGCTGTCTCCAGTGCCCATCTCTGTGTGGAGCCGTGAGGGTGCTCTCTCCCCCCACCCCAATACAGGGCTGTGGGGAAGCAGAGGAGGGCACCTCACTGCAGCCCTGACCCCGCGCTCCTCCCTTCCAGGTGCATGTGAACCTGCTGCTGCTGGAAGCCCGGATGCAGGCAGCCTTGCTGTACGCGCTGCGAGCCATCACCCGCTACATGACCTGACGGGGCTGTGCCCCCCTGCCCCACCCCAGCCCAGCCGCGGGGGCGGGGGAGTAGGGGGGCAGGAGGACACCTGCTTGGAAAGACTCAATCTCTGTGTCCTGTCAGCAAGGACGTGGGGTCCGCTGCCCATGGGGCCCAGAGCATCAAACTGTTCAGCCCCCACAGTGTGAAGAACCACCTCGGCCGTGCCCAGTGTTCCCCGTTGATGCTGTCCCTGTCCCGTGACCCGCCCCCGTGGCTGCGGCGCTGGCGAGGGCAGGGGGCTCTTGCTGCAGCCTGGGGCTGGGGAGAGGACCCCGACGTCCACGTGCCTTTCTCCCGAAACCGAAGTGAACTCCAGTGGCGGCACGGCCACCCCCTGCTGCTGCCTCCCTGAGCCCGGGGCCCAGCGCCGCTTATCCCTGGCCTCGTCTCGTACCAAAGAGATCTCCCAGGATCCACCCAGCGGCTGTGAATGTGAATGGATTCTCCCCCCCAGCCCTGCTCCTCTGTGGCTCCGTATCACTATAAGACTTGGACCGCTCAGAACCGAGGCATCTCAGCCCCAGGCGGTGGTGGGTTGGGGCAGGATCAGGACCGGGTCCCGGCCGACACTATGTGATGGGGCTTCTCCTGCCCTGAGCACCACCGGCTCTTGCACTCCACGTCCCCGACAGCCGCAGGAAGGATGCTAGGGAGAGCTGGGCAAGGAGCCTAGCCCCGCACCAAGGTCGCTGTGCCGCCACAACCCTTACGGGCAGGAGCTGCACAGACGCCGCACGGGACAGAGGGACAGATCTCTTCCCCAACCCCTTCTGCACTGAGGGTGTGAGGTGCCACACTGCATGTCCGTCCTTTTCAACACTCCAGACACCGGGGTCTGCCCTGTGGGGGCAGCCTCTCTCCTCTGCTCTTCCCACCTGGGTGGAAGCAGCAGCAGGAGGGAGGGCTGGATGGGAGCCTTGACCCCGGTGCGAGCTGAATTAAAGCGTCTCTGGGTGCTTGGGGCAGTTGGGCTGGCGACCGGGTCATCTGCGGTCAGCAAGCCCTGGCAGTTCTCTGCAGGACGTCCAAACCCCTGATTCATGTGAACGGGCCTTGGAGGGCACCCAGGGGCTTTGGCCAGGGGTGTTGTCACATCTCACCCTTTGGTCCACAGTACATTTCCCTCCGGCCTTGCAGCCCCGGCACCTCCTCCAGCCCGGATCAGCTGCCTTGCAGGGTGAGGGGAGAGCTGGGGCTCAGCCAGCGCTGGCAGCCCAGGCCCAGGGAGCAGCTCTAATCTGTGAAGAAAACCTAGAGGCCTTTTTTTTAAATGATTATTTAAGCTGATTTTTCCCCTCTTGCAGCCTGGCCCCCCTGCCCCAAGCTTTGCCTCTGAGCTGCCCTTTGCACTGCGATCCTAAAGGGTTCATGCCTCGCGTTCCTGGGGACCTGGCAGCATCTGCAGCTTCCCGCCAGTCACCAGGACACCCCTTGTTTTGGGTCTGCCTTGCATGGAGACCCCTGTCTGCTCTGGTGGGGGACTCATACCCTGGCTCTGCTTACCCCCTGGGCAGGCAGGTGCCATCCTTTCTGCCCTCAGGGGACGTCACTCCCAGTACCCGTCAGCCTTGCAGCCCTGCCGCAGACCCCAGCCTGGGATTCTGCTTTTGGGACTGACCCCGCAGCAGCCGGGCAGAGTGCGGGGGTCAGTCGCAGTCTGTCTTTTTTATTTTTTTTTTTTTAATGGCTCTGAATGTGGGTATTAGCTGGAGCAGCCTCATTGCACAGGGGCCCGAAGACACCCGGAGAGGGGCCGGGACGACGTCTGCTTGGCCCAGGGGAAGCAGAGCCTGGAGCTTGCTCCCGCGGGTAGAAACAGCAAGCGGCATCGTGTGTGGTGTGTATGCGATGCCTGTGCATTGCCCGCTCGGCCCCATGCGTGTCTCCAGCACTGGCTCCTTGTCCTCCCTGCGCACTGCAGTATTGCACGCCTGCCCTGGCAGGGTTTGCACAGCGCTCCCCAGCTGTCTCCATTTCTCACCAGTGAGCTCCTTTCCGGGGGCGGCTTGTCCGCAGCTCGCCAGCTGCGTGCTCCGCTGGGGGACGGGGGCCGCCCGCGGGGTTACAATGGCCAAGGGGGGACACGCAGACTGTAGCTTTATCCCGACGTGCCACAGCATTTCACATAGGTGCCGGTCGCTGTGAAATGCCCTTGCCCCCCCCCAGCCTTCCTGGGCCGGACAGCTCCACCCGCCCGGCGTGGAAGCACGAATGTTGCCCCGTGTTGCTGACCTGTAGCTCCGTGTAAGTTATTATTTGGGGAGGTGTTTAGTCCTGCCTGGGTGGGCATCTGCCCCCGGGACTTTGCTACCGACCCCAGCAGGTCAATAAAAGTCTGTTTTTTCTTTTTTCCCAAATGCCTCTGTCTGTTTGCTTCCCCTGGTCTCACGCAGGGCTCGGCAATGGATGTGGGAATCCCCCCTGCACCCTGCTCAGGGCTGCCGTGGGTCTTCAGCGCCAGGCTGCTGCTGCTAGCTTTGTCCCTGGAAAGTCTGGCTGCTTGTGGGCATGATGCACATAGCAACAAATTTGGAGCAAGTCACTCCACGAGCCACCCCAGCCGCTGCCAGGGCTGCCGGAGCCCTCCCCAGGACCGGGCAATGGAGCTGGAGATGAGCACTGAAAATCAAGAGACGGTTGTCCCTGCCAGGCTCGTGTCCCCCTCCCTCTCTGCCCTCCCTGGGAGCTGGCTTGGAGAAGCAGGGGGCCTGGGGGAGCAGCCCTTTCCTCTCGGGCCTGCGGTTCGGGCTGCCAGGCCTGGGTGCTGCGTGCGAGGCGCGGGGGGGCCGGGCCGCGGCGCTGGTGCAGCCGGGCGAGGGACCGTTGGGTGCCAGGCTGTGGGGAGCGTGTTTAGCACAACAGCTTATCGGCTCTGAGCAGGAGGCCTGCGGCAGAGCAGGCGGATCAACCGCCGGCTGCTGATACGGAGGCCCGGACACAGCCCTGGCACCTGGCCCCCAGCCCAGCCCTTCTCTGTCCCCAGCCCAGCATGGCCTGGGGCTGTGATTGCTCCGTGTCCCTTCACTCGACCTATCCCTTCGCTAGGGCTGGGGGGCTGGAGCGTGCAGCACAGCTAGGGCGCCGGTTAGGGCAGGAAGCGAAGACCTTGGTGTGGAAACGGCTACTGGCGTCCTGCGCTGCATCGGCAGGAGCGCTGCCAGCAGATCCGGGGAAGTGATGCTCCCCCTCTATCTGCACCAGGGAGGCCACATCTGGAGTCCTGTGTCCAGCTGTGGGCCCCCACTACAGAGAGGATGTGGACATGCTGGGGAGAGTCCAGCGGAGGGCAATGGCAATGGTTGTGGGGCTGGGGGATGTGACCTGTGAGGAGAGGCTGAGGGAAATGGGCTGATTTAGACTGCAGAAGGGAAGACGGAGGGGATTGAATAGCAGCCTTCAACTCCCTGCAGGGGGGCTGCAAAGAGGATGGAGCTGGGCTGGTCTCAGTGGGGGCAATGGGCTCAAGGTACAGCAAGGGAAGTTGAGGTTGGATAATCAGGAAAAACTTTCTCACGAGGAGGGTGGTGAAGCACTGGGACAGGCTCCCCAGAGCGGTGGGGGTGGGATCTCCATCCTTGGAGGTTTATAAGACCTGGCTAGACAAAGCCTTGTCTGGGATGCTGTGAACAGGGGGTTGGACTAGATACGACCCCCTGAGGTCCCTTCACCCCTCATTGTCCGATTCTGTGACGTGAGGGGGGAACCAGGGGGAACAAACCCTTCCTGCAGGGGCCAGAGAGGTCGGTTTTCAGTAGGAAAGAAGGAGCTTCCTGCAGAGATCCCCTTGGGCTCGGGGAAGGGCTGAGCCAGTGGGGTGCAGGGGGAGCCTGAGCTGAGCTGAGCCTGGGTGCAGGGGGGACCGAGTTCACATCCAACTCGGAAGAGCAAGAGGGGAAACTGAGGCACTGAGAGGAGGGAGTTGCCTGCTGCCACCCAGCAGGTCAGTGGGAAAAAGCCTGGTTCCCTGAGCTGGGCTCAGCATGGAGCCCAGCGCCCACACAGGCGAGCCAGCTGTGGCCCAACTGTGCTGTGTGGGTGCGGGGGGCTCGTGGCCACCTCTCTGCCTCGCTCGGGGCTGGGCCGATGAGAGCTCCCTGGGCAGGACTGTTTGCGCAGTTATCTGCAGCAGGCTCTCGTCAAGCTGCCCCCAGGCTGGCTAATGGCTCCCAGCCGGCCCTGGGCGTAACGGCGATCCCTCGGGGGAGAGCAAAGGGCTGTGGTGGTGGCAGAGGAGTGCGGCGCCTCCTGTGCCCCCGGCTGCAAGGTCCCTGCTGACCCCCTTCGCTGGGGCTCCAGGCAGCAAGGAGGGAGGTGCTGGGTGGCCTGCAGGTAAGCCTGGGAGCCAGGAGCCCCCAGGGCAGGGCCCGCTGCGGGAGGGGCCCCCTCATCCGGACATGGGCTAGGGGAGGCTGCACTGCCTGTTCCCAGCTCTCCCCAGCAAACCAGGTGGGGAGCTGCTTCCACCAGTAGGAGCTTCCTATAATTTCTGGGCACCTCCCCTGAGGGTCCGTGGACCCTGCTTTCCGAGGGGCAGAGCCCTTGCCCCCCCCCAGCGTCCGTGGGTGCAGCGTGGACGCTGGATCGCTGAGCATCGATCGGGTTGACCTGAGCTGGAGGCTGCTCTTGCAAAACGCGGCCCTGGCTGGAGCTTGCTGGTTCATGGAGGGGCTCGTAGCATGCGGGGTTTGAGCGGGGCCTGGGTGTGAGGGCCGGGGGATCCCTTCCAGCCCTCAGCAAGCGTCCCTGGGAGCGGGGGCTGCTTGGCGTGACCCCCGCGGGAGCCCAGGGAGGAGGCCGGTGCTGGGCTCGGGCCAAGGGCCAACTGAGGCCAACGCACAGAGCTCCGGTTCCTGGTGCACGACTGGTCTCCGGTGGGCTTGGTAATAAAGGGAGTCTTTTTCCAGCAGAACGACCGTGGTGGCATCTCTGTGTCCCCCTGTCCTTCCACCTGTGGCCTTACACCGCAGGATTGGTGTTTCTCAGGACACGGCTCTGGCTGTCTGCAGCTTTCTGCATCACTTAAGATGCCCCCGGGGGAAAGGGGCCCGATGTCTGGAGGGCTGGGCTGGCTTTCCTCCCTCGGGCGGAGGAATCTGGTCAGACCTGAACTTTTTAAATAGCTCTGACCTGGCAGGATAAAGTGGGGCCCCCACCTGGCCCCGCAGGAGCTGGGGGTGGCTTTCGTCCTCCTCTGGCTGAGCCAGCAGCAGCCGGGGCCACGTTGCCCCCCCCGGGCACCTTTGCAGGTGGTCTCGGGGAGCCTCCCAGGCTGACAAGGAACCGCACGGCTGTGCTAATTGGAGCGGCGCAGATTAAACCCCAGCTGCGCCAGCCGAGCAGGAGACTCGCCAAGGCCAACGCCATGGTCTCATCTCAGCTGGGGACAGCTCCTCCCTGGGGGTGATGCCCCTTGCTCTGAGGCCCGGGCGAGCGTGGCGATGGGCTGTGGTCCTCCAGAGAGGAGGAAGGGCCGTGGCCTTGCAGGCTCCAGGGCAGGGAGCCCAGGAGCTGAGGGTCATGCTTTTTAGCTTATCTGCTGGGCTGGACCCGCTCACCCCCGCCTCTTTCCAGCCTCGATGCCCCCCAAGCTCTGCCCCCGGGTCACGTCCCACAGGGGCAAGCGGAGGGCTCACCCCTGGGCGGGGAGCCCCAGCTTGGACTTGTGCGACCGCTGGACTTTGCTTGTTTCCAGTCCCAGCGCAGCTCAACAGCTGGGAGAGATGCAGCCTGGCACGGACTTTGGCCCTGTCCCTTCACAGCATCCCTGTGGCCTCCAGAGTTAACGACCATTTCTTAACGAGGTGGGGGAAGGCAGGTTGGCTGGTGCTGGCAAAGACTGCAGGTCTTCGGGGCTTTTTCAGAGCAGAAAGGCTGGTAGGAGTTGAGCTGGACCCTGTCCTGCCGGACCCCCTATTGCCCTGGTACAGAAATGCGTGCAAAACGCCGTGCCCTCGGGTTCGCCGGCCAGGGGCAAGCAAGAGGCAGATCAGAGCCACTCATGAGCCTCCAGGGTGTTACGCCACAGCTGAACTTGGCCCCGAATGCGTGACGTTACCACCGTGACCGAGGCAGCGCTCTCCTGCTGTGCTGCCCGGGCTGCACATTATCTCCCGGAAGTCAGATCTGCATTGCCTCCAGACTGTCATTAGCACGTCCCCTCGTTAATTAAACTGGCATGATTAGTTCCCCAGGAGCATGTCATTAAGCTGGCAGGCAGCCTCGATGCACAACAGCCATTAGCTCAGAGCAGTGTTCCTGTACAGCTGCTCCACTCCCCACCCCAGAAGTGGCTGCATTTCAGGGGTGGGTGAAATCCTTCTGACCGTGCTTTGGGATCTTCAGTGCTGTCAAACCTGCTGCAGCGAGCGTGGAAGGGGCTCGCCCACCTTTCTGGAGGCCTGGCCCCTACGGCTTTCCCTGCGCCCTGCAGAGGAGCCCCCATCCCAGGGCTCGGCACGCGGCGGAGCGGGAGGGTTTTTGCTGAGCTGAGTCACGGCCCTGAATATTTCCCAACCTGTTTTTCAAAATCTGGCTTGGACAAACACACCTGAGCCGCCGCGCGCCGCCTGGGCGATTGACAGATGTCTCTGTTTATGCCGCAGAAGTGGGAGATGATAACACCCAGCAATAAATCTCTTCTGTGCTGGATAATGCTGAACCAGGCAGGAGATAATGCAGCTCCAGCTGCTCTGCAGACACCTGCTCAGGCGTGACGGGGCCGGGAGGCACAAGGGCAGGTTGTCTAAGGTGATGGGGAGCTTTCTGTCACCGGGGGCAATTTCTGCAGGAAAGGATCAGACGGTTCAGTCTAAAACCGGGGCTTCTGCGCCTCGCTGCTGATAACCGAATCGGGACGAATCTGTCCTAATCCGTGCTCTGAGCGGGTGGCTCACCGAAAAGGGGAGGTGACGTTGCCCCCATGCTGCAGCTGGGGAAACTGAGGCAGGAAGTGCCTTCGTTTTGTTTCTGGATGGTTCATAAATAGAAGCCCTGAACGATCCTCCAGCCCCGCCCCGCCCCCCCCCGGTAAATCTGGTTTTGGGTGGGCTAAGGGAAGCCTGGCGCTTGGGCTGGCATTGCTCCTGCTCCTTCTCGGCACAACTGGGTGAAATCAAGACCGGTTTCTCTGTCATCAAATCTGCATAAGTTTTGGACAAAAAGGTTGCCCCCGCTCTACTGCCGCGATGGAGGGGACTAATCCTGTCACCGAAGAGTCTCTCCGGTCCTAGGCCCCATCGCCTTTCCTGATTGCTGCAGATGTCGGACCTTTCAGGGCACAAAAACAAAAGCCTTCCAGCTTTGCCAACGAGCGGAGGAAGAAGGGGATCCAGCACCCTCTAGCAGGCAGCGGAGAGAGACCCTGGCCGCCAGCCCTGCCCTGGGAAGCGCAGCACCCGCAGCTGCCGTTGCCCCGGTGCAGGGCAGCTACGTCTGCAGCAGGCCCAGCTTGAATCCCCCGCGGGCAAGTAACACAGGAGAGATCGTAGCCCGCTGCCGAGGGACCCTCTCGTCTGGTCAACAAGATGCTGCCTCTTCGGGGTCCACTACGGGGTGGTCAGCCTCCTTTTTGAGCTGGACCTTTCGGGATGAAGCAGTGCTGGAGGGTCGGTTCGGGAGCACCACCGTCTCCGGCAGTCGGTGCCAAAGCTGGAGCTGGGCTGGGTCGGATGCCTCTGAAGATCCGGAGGGGGAGATGCGGCTTTTCTTCTCTAGGGTGTTTTCCAGCATTTAGGTTGGCTCCGGGCACAGGCTTGTGTGCCGGCAGCGCTTAATAGTTCAATTCCCGGTTCAATTCCCAGTGAACAAGTGCGCGCCGAGGCAAAAAAACCGGCGTCCGAAGCTATTCTGCATCGATGTCTCCAGAAATAGCAAACTCCCCCAGTCCTCCCCCCTGCAGATCCTAAACTCATCCAGCCACGCTTCGAGAAAGACGAGGGCAGTTTGGAAAGAGTCCAGCGCAGAGCACCGAACACGATTTGGGGCCTGGGAGGCAAGACCGACGGGGGCAGGCTGAAAGAGCGTGGGTTATTTAGTCTGGAGAAAAGGAGGATTTGATCACGGCTTTCGAATCCCTGAAGGGTGAGAGGATGGAGATGAGTGGTGCAGCTGGGTTGCACTGGCCTCAAGCTGCAGCAAGGGAAACTGAGGCTGGAGATGAGGAGGAAGCTTCTGACTCTGCGGGTGGTCGAGCTTGGGAAGAGGCATCGGGAGAACTTGTGGCATCGCCAACCTTGGAAAGTTTCAAGAGCGGGTTGAGACAGACCCTTGGCTGGGGTGGGTTAGTCGGGGATGATCCTGCCTTGAGCAGGGGGCTGGACTAGATGACCTGGGGAGGCCCCTTGCAGCCCTTCTTTCCTCTGACCGTATGAACTGAAAGGCAAAACGGTTCTTTGGGTAAATCCAGTATCTTACATTAAACCAGATTATTAACAAAAGCTATCAGATTTACCCAGCAAACCCTTGTCTGCCTATGTGCCTAGACCGACACGGCTACAACTGAGCGAGCGTCTCTAATGCAGAGAGGGCTTCCCTCCAGCGGAGCTGAGGTGCATAGCACGGGACGGCGTGCACTGTGAACAGAGAAGTGGGCAAAGCGCTTCATTCTCCACTTTGCTCCTTCTTTTTTAACGTTTATTCACCAAACTAACACCTCACTGCAGGGCCCTGCAGCCGCAGCCCACCCTCTCTACGTTGCCTGGCGAAGGCCGACGGTGGCTCGGCGTCACAGCTCGAGGAGGTCACAGCCGTGTTGTCTCTGCAGTGGAGCTGATTTTATCCCCTGCAAAACGTACCAAAATAAACCAGTCCACAGGCGCGTGGCTCTGCCGGGGAAAACGGGCCCTCCGCGACTCGTCTGAACTCCAAGGGCACCGCGGCTGGGAGCAGGACCTCGCTGAATCAGAGGCTGAGATGCTTTGAATGGGCTTTTGGGTGTCATCACACAGGACAAGAGCCAAGGCAAAATTATCCGGGGAAAACTGAGCCCTTTTCTCCCCAGACCTCTCTGAAAATGTGTTTGGTAAAAGCCAGTTAGCGCTGCTGCTGGGATTGGGCAGAATGATCCTCAAAAATGTCATTTTGTCTGTCAGTGCGAACTCAGGCCGTTTACTTGGCGCTCTTCCCTGAAGCCGGGCGCTACGGACCAGCCGTTCAGTTGGGCTGTGAAGACACCCCCGACCGTCGCTGCGCCATTGAGGCGGCAGAAACGCTTCTGAATGCTGCCAGCGGACATAAAAAAGAGACCGTTCCTATCGATTCCCAGGCCTTGTGACATCTTTCCTGACATAAATCCCCATGTTGGCCCTAGATTTTCCTCCCCGTGTTTCCTGCTGCAGATTTAAAGCACACAGATCAATACAAGATAAAACACCTTGATGATGCCTGATTGCACCATGGTCCATTATTTCATTTGACTTCTACCAGCTTCGAGTCACAAAGTGGAAAAACATCTGATGCCGCATTATGTGGGGGGGAGGGCTTTTTAAATGGTTGCGGCTGCCTTTTTCTTTCTCTCCTTAGTTTTCTGCTGGTAAAATCAGGACGCTAAACAATTCGTCAGGGATCTCGGTCTACGGCACGATGATAACGATACGATAGGCCTACGGCACGATGATAACAAACTGCTTGGCCCACTTTGCTAGCTTAGTCCCTCTTTTCCTTCTGAGACCCATTATTATAAATTAATAAATTTCTCACTTCACATCTAACCGAGGTCTGCAATTAGTCTGCATGTGTATTATTTATTGATAGCTTTATTGTCCCTTGCACAGCAGAAAGGGTTTGAATAACCTTGCTACAGAGGCCCGACCGTTGCAACCGTTTCGGCACAACGTGAAGATGACTATGATTGCCCTTCGTTGGCAATCCGGGGGAGTCTTAGCGCGTCGGGAAAGCAATGGGAATACTAATCGGAAAGAGCAGCTCTGAAAGGGCCCGAAGCGCTTCGCACACATGTGGATTACAAACACTCGCAGGCCATTTTCTTCTCCCTGACTAAAGCGGAGCCATCTGTGCTGCAGAGCTATGTGGTTATTTCGCCAGCACCCAGCAACACGACACAATAGGCCGGCTCTGCTGAAGAGCATCCCGGCAAGACGAGGCCGCAGGAGGAATTTTAAGCAGACGGTGGAATTCCCTCGGCTGGGAGTCAGCCGCCGGGTGACGGATGCAGGGGCGAGGGGGCAGCTGGGACCCCCGAGACCGGTGCCTGGTTTTGGGGGTTTCTTGCAAGTGTTATAAGCACTTATTGGAAGGCATCTCGGTGGGTGGAAACTGAATCGGGATAAATCCAGACTAGTGATGAACAGGGAAAGTTGGGGCAGCGAGGGTGATTAGCTAGTAGAAAAACTTAGTGAGAAGAGCTAGGGATTTCTTTCATTTTTTTTTTTTTTTATATATATAGTGGATACTTTAAAGTGAAGTGAAGATGCAACTGCTCTCGTTGGGCTCCAACAGGAGTTCAGCCAGGGTTATGCAGGTGGTCGGAGGAGGCGATCCCAACTGTCCCTTCTAACGCCAGCTATGCCTGACGACGGGTGTTTGTGCCCAAAAGCTTGCAAAGAATTTCTCTCCAGCTATTTAGCTGGTCTAATAAAAGATATCGCATCTACCAAAAGATGGGGTCATACGAGCCCAGGGGTCGTTCCTGCCCGGGGCAGGGGGTCAGACTTGATGATCTGCTCAGGTCCCCTCCGACCCTACATCTATGCACCTATGGGCAGACGGTCTGCCTGTGTCCTTCGACCAACACGGCTACCTACCGCCAACACCATGCATGCACGGTCCCTTCTCGTGGGGGAACGGGAAGGAGCTGGTCTGCCACCTCCAGGACACCTGAAGAGGAAGCGCCGTCATGCTATGCCCCCTGCAACCATCCCCAAGTTTGTCTTGCAGCTCGGGGAGCTGACCGAGGAGCTCGTTGCATGTCTTGTTTTTGATTCTTTTCTAGGAACAGAAGTATTTCCCCTCGGGCGCAAAATAGGCCGATGCACCCTTTGCGTCCCAGGCAAGAAAAATACCTGTTTTCTTATGCAATCAACATGATCTTCAGGCTGGATCCGTGAGTAACATCCCAGCTGTGTCACCGCATAGTTTCTGGGGTACATGCCAGCCTTCATTATGACCACGCACATGCGAATGGAGCTGACTGCGCCGTGCATTTTAATGCCGGCGCGAGATAAAAGCTCTTCTGACAGTTGCCAGGAACCTAATGCCTTGATATTGTAGCAGGGCTTTGAAGCCAGGCTCCTTTGAACCTCTCCGCCAACTGTGGCAGGCACTCCAAAAACGCCCTAAGCCCCGGTCCATCAAAGAGGTACGCAGGTGTTTGACTTTCCTCCCTGAGAACAGCCCGGTTGGAGCTAATGGGGTGCTCCCGGTGTGCAAAGGTAAGCGTGTATGCAAATCTTCGCAGGCTCGAGGCATCACCTCGGCCGTCAGCGCCCAGCACCTGTGAAACCAGTGCAGTAATAAGTTTGGTAATAATCTGCTCAGAGCCAGACTGTCATGTCCAATTCTGCTGGGGTTATTTAACGGAGCCGTCATGATGGGTGACAAAAACACCCTTCCAAAGATAAGCAGAAGGGGGGCACAGGAGGCTTCAGGAAGATACGGACTATAATCCCCACGTGGGTACCGGTGTGTTTTATTGTCTGAGAAATGGCACGGGGACATTACAGAACCTGGGGACCGTCCGCAAGAGATCGCGTGTCCCGTGTCTTTCTCCTGTCGAGTGACATCTCCGTGTGCCAGTGGCCAGACAGGCAGCGCTGACGTGTCTCCGGTTGGGCCTTTCCACAGTCTCAGCGTGGATCTGACTGTGGTCACGGGCGGGGAGACCCTGGGTAACGGGACAGGGGATGCGCTCACGAAGAAGCCTCGATAAACCCCTGGGGCTGTGCTAAGGTATCGAGTGGATCGTGCAGAATAAATTGCCGTCCAAGTTGCAGCAAGAGAAGTTGAGGTTGGATATTAGGAAAAACTGTCTCCCTAGGAGGGTGGTGAAGCACTGGGACGGGTCACCCGGAGACGTGGTGGAGTCTCCATCCTTGAAGACCCGGCTAGACAAAGCCGTGGCTGGGATGATGTACTTGGGGCTGGTCCTGCTTGGAGCAGGGGCTGGACTAGATGTGACCCCCGGAGGTCCCTTCAACCCTCATCGTCTGTGCTGTCCATGATCCTGTGAACTAGGCACAAAACTACCGCTGTCGTGTGACCGTAGACTTTGAACCTCAACGAGCATCACTGGTTTTCCCCCTCCACGGCCCTCTCCTCTCTGCATTGCCACGTTTGTCATTCCAGCATGTTGCTTCGCCGGGTCCGGAGGCGCTGGGACGCAGAGAGGCAGCTTGGAGGATGCTGCCCTACTCCCAAGCGGGACGCATGAAGGAAACCAGACCTGCGCATTGGCTACTGGACACGCTAAGGGCCCTGCCAGGAGGGCTCTCATCCGGACCCCTCCAGCTGAGCTGATGACGGGCTGAAATGTGGGAATTTTTTCTTCATTCCCATCGTTTCCAAGGGGATTTAGGAACCAAACCAGCACGGGAGGGATGGAAAATCCCACTCTACAGGGGTGAGCTAATTCCCACTGGGAAATTTGCCATGTTCTTGAAAGGGCGGCAGGCAGGAGGAGGTCAGAAATCCTCCTCCCCGGTGTCTGTCTGTGCTGGACCCGAGCCGGCGAGGCCGGCGGTTTCCTGATTCGGCAGAGCCACCTGCTGGAAGCTGGCAGCAGCGCTGCAGCGGGGCTCAGCACCCAGGTGCGCTGCAGCGGGGCTCAGCACCGCCCCACAAATGGGCCTGGCCGGCATCCACGAAGGCTCCTGGGCCCCGGCAGCAGCTGCCCTTGCACCCAGCATCGCCCTCCCGAAAGCCCCCGTGTCTATCTGTGGGGCTGCCTGGGTTTTGTGGACGTCCCAGCTCCCCTGGCACCCAGAGCTGTGCGTCTGCCCGGGCCTGGGGCTGCCCTGCTCTTGACAGGGCAGCCGGAGCCGGCTCCAGAAAGCAGGTCCTGTGGTTCTGGCATGACGAAGACACGGGACAAGGCTCCTCGCCCCTTTCTTTGCAGGCTCAGCTCCTCCTTTCCTGGCCTGGGAGGGAACAGGGAGCTTGGGTTCGATTCCTTCCTCCACCTCGGCCTCTGCCCTGGCCCCCATGCTTGTTTGGGAGGAGGGGAAGGACACTCTCCTCCCCTCCTGTTAAGGGCACGTGGGTTTGGGTGCTTAGGGCAGCCCTTGCAGAGGGAAAATCCTGGCCTCCAGCTCCTGAGACCACATCAGACAGGGAATAAAATAGGGGAGGCCGATGTGGGGGCAGAACATGGGTGCCCTCCCCATCCCCGGACCAGTCTCTGGTGCCCAGGCATGTGATCTTTCTGCCTTCGTGGACTCTGAATGTGTGTCTGCGCCGTGGCCCCGATTCCCCAGGAGCGCGTTGCGCCTGGCAGAGCCTGCAGCTTGCGCTCTCCTGGGAGGTGGGAGAAGGGCTTGAATCTTCACAGGCAGAGGAAAGAAACCTAATCCGGGTCTTCTGCATCCTGCATTAGCAGAAGGGAGGCTTGTCCCCCAGCCCTATTTTAAAAGCTAGGATGTTGGCACCTATCCTCGGGAGAGCATCTGGCTTCCACCACACGCTGCACAGGCAGCCAACATGCAGCTCTCGACCTTACCTAGCACCTGAAGTGCCCAGTGCCTAAAGTTTCGATGTGAGACACCTCGTCGGGCCTGCCCCTAGCTCTCCCCGTGGCAGCGTCTCGCCGCGAGCGCGACCAGGTTCCTTCCAGCGCTGCATTTTTGCAATGCCTGGTGCTTCTGTTTTGACCAGCTAAAATAGTTGTGCTTCCTCTGCGGCTGATACAGATGTCAGCGCAGCTGTGCTGGCATTGCTGAAGCTGTGACAGGGGCACAGCAGTTGATGAACTACCTGCGATCCTCGCCTTTGTGCACGGGAAGACGCTGCTCAGTATGCAGAAGCGGTCGTCGGTTTTTATGCCACCTTCTCCCGGCCTCCTCCTATGATAATGTTCCTGTCGTTTAATCACCCACAGGGTGTGCTATGAGCTGGAAGCCCGGTGCGACTCATAAAATATGGATGCTATTGATCTGCTAAATGCCAGCTAGTCCTTAATGTTATTGAGGAATATTTCAGAGATTCAGCTGGCTCAGTGCTTCTCAGCTCGTCTTGTCCCAGGCGCCCCTTCTCCAGGCAGATCCTCTAGCGAGCGCTTCATCACCCCGTCCTCTTCCCAGACCTTCCCTGCAGCAACTTATAATGCTTGGTTGCACAAAGAAGTCACATGAGGACAGTACCAGGGGAATGGGCACTAGCTCGAGTACGACAGGCTCGGTTGTTTGGCTAGGCTGCTTCCCTCCCTTCCTTCCATTTTGTATCGGTGCCGACTGCTTTGCTGGAGGGCTTTACGTTTAATACGGCTGTATCTCCCCTCGTTGCCTGCAGCCCCTGCTGCTGCAATCTCTCCCTGGTCCCCCCTCTTTGCAATTTGCTTCTGCTTTAGGGTTGCCAACTCGGTTTGAATGTATTCCGGGAGGTCTCCCTGCTGCCAATGTGCCTGCGACACACAATGCCAATGTGCCCGTGTGCTTGCGTAGATCGGTTGTGGCAGTCTTTGTACCTAAAGCTAGACGGCACGTTACTATTGCATTTTAAAAAACCCACGGGACTGCTGTATACATCAGATTCAACATTTTAATACCTATTTTAATCAATGACCTATCATTTATCTCCCGGGTGACTCTCAGCAGTCTCCTGGAGATTTATATCTAATTCCTGGGCAATCCTGGAGGGTTGGCAACCCTGTCCCACGTGTTTTGTGTTCATTATAGCTCGGGTGGTGTCTGCAGCTTTGATTGTGGTTGAAGCCAGGCCAAGGGAATAGTCAACAGAGAGAAACGAATGGTGGGCAGCTGTGCCAGGAACAGCGAGTGACGTGACATTTCTGACTTCAGTTGTCCTCAGAGGCTTCTGGAGTCCTTTGGAGGCTCTTGGGGTTTGTCCAGAGTTGTTACCAGTGTTATGGAACAAGATATTCTGCAACAGTGGGTGTGTTTACACATGCACTTTAATGCACATTAGCCTATTTTAATCCGCATTAAAGCATCACAAAAAACTGGGCTCTAGCTAATGCATTGGTATTAAAATAGGCTAATGCATTGGCAACACATAGTGGGTTTGCCCCTGAGATCAGCCATGTACCCCCTGGAAGTGCCAGCTGCGAAACTGGAAGTGCCACCGGAAGTGCACTTCTGGCTCGGGGATGGGCCACTGGGGGACCCCCCACCCCGTTACTGCTCCCCCCTGGTCGGCAATGGGCTGCTGGGGGATCCCCTGCCCTCCCATTGCTGATCTGGTGTCCCCAGACTTGGGGGGCACCAGTCACCCATGGGCTAATACACATTTTTCTAGTACCCAGGTACTAGATTTAATGTGCATTACCTAAAGTGCATTAATGAACGTTTAGATGCGCTCACCGTTAGTCTGCAATAACTTCCTCTATTAAAATGATTTAACTCTGGAATAATTAGTACCTGATTATTAGGTGTCAAACCCTATGTCTCCAGTGAGAACCAGTGGCCTCACTTGTATGTTCAGAATCACGTGAGCGGTCTGATTCATGGTCACCTGTTGTAAGAGTACATGCAGTTTTATGGAAACCAAAGGATTTGAGTGTTTACACCAGGGCTAAATGTAGCTTGCAAGGACAAAAATAAAAAAGGAATCCAAAGAAGTTAATTATTGAGTGCTGATACTTCTGTAAATCCCATCCCCCTATTATCTGAAGCCCTGGAGATATTAGCGGATTTGAAGAAGTGTTATTGCTCCTATTGTATGGAGGGGGAGATGAGGCACGTAGATGAGTGGCAGCACTTGCACAAAGTCACCCAGTAGTTGTCAAACAAGTGTAGGCATCCTTCATACCCACACACAGTGATTTAATGATCAAGGAGAAAGGACAATGGGAAAATGCAGGAAAGGTTGGTAGGAGTCATCCCTTTCCCCCCCTCCAACTTGGAAACTCTGATTAATGTAATTAGATCAAAAAAGTCTGTGGGCAAGGGCTGCCCTTTATTTGTGTACAGCACCTGGCACAATAGGACCCTTCTCCTGAATGCCACCTCCATCTGCCACCATAATACAACAGGCAAAGACGCTATTTCCATGGGGTGGGACATTTCCTGTCGTCCTCTGCTCCTTCTCAGTTTTGTAGCAGATATTACTGACCATCAATGCACTATTATCAGATATCTATCTACTCAAATGGCTCCCAATGCTACAAGATGTGAGTGCCTTTGAAGGTGAGCGTGATAAGTGTTTATTAGGTTATCAAACAAATAGCTTTTTCTTTGGACAAGCTTTCTAAATCGTTCCCAAACACGAACTACATAGGATCTATACTTTTTCACTGTGACACTAAACGGTACAATTATTTAAAAAAAATACATAACCCTAAAATAATCATAATGTATTAGATGCATTACATAATGCACTCCGCAGTGAGCCCTCTTCTAACGGAGGGGTTATACAGACCGCTCAGCTGTGCAGATCCTCTCCAAATCTCAGTGATTTTATAACTCTACCAATTAGTCCTTTACTTCCATATGTGACTGCTGGGATCAAGGAAGTTGTAATATAATAATATTGCCACACTGGCCCAGGCATCACCAGAAATGTGTGGGATGCTGCAATAATGAATTGACTAGGATGCGTGCTTAAAATATTCCTTTTAGAGCTGAGCACGTCTATCAAGCTTTTTAAAAAAAAAACCAAAACGGGCATTTCTGGGAAGACGGTCTCATTTTGTGCATCTTCAGAGCTCTGCTGTAGCTCTGCAAGGATCTGTCCCATGTAAGAGGACGCAATAGAGAAAACTGAAATGAAAGAAATATGTAGGGGCAGCGGCAGTAGATGGAAAAGGTAGAGAGCTGATTGTTGGGTTACGTCTGATGGTCTCTGATTTTTATTTCCCCCCCACAGAAGCTGCAGCAGGGAAAGGTAAATGATTATGGCACCAGCCTGGGATGCAGGAGATCTGGTTTCTGCTCCTTGCTCTGCTGCAAACTTCTTACATCGGGATAAGAGCAGTGCTCTGTCTTGCAAGGGTGCTGGGAGGAGAGATGCATCCAAATCCATAAGCAGCAGGGTACGGGTGGCCGGACAAGTGTTTGATACAGAGACCCTAGATCTGGCTTTTCCACCCCCCTGGGGACTCTCAGTGTTATAGGAGAGAAGGGAAGGCTCTGGAGATCAGGAATGCACGCCTGGCTTTTCCCTTCTGACCTTGGACAAGTCGCTTCATTTTGCTGGGGAAAATCCTGGCCCTGTTTAAGGGATATCTCATTCCAGTGGTTCAAAGATTTCAGTCTTTATGCCTCAATTGTCTAGAAAAGGGATTAGAGTATCTACTTGACAAGCCTTCGCATTAAATCTTTAAGCACTTTGAGGTCTCCTAATGCATGGCTTTACCTAGCTGCATCTCTTTGCTATTACCTTTTTGATTGGTGATGGGGTCCTTGCTTCTCTTGTCATGTCAGCGAGGGCTTTTTTGGTGCTGGGTGCAAGGCTGCGGGGCCTAGGCCAGGGAAATTCATACGTATGCCATCCTTGTGTTGCATGACCCCAGGAGTCCAGGGGCTGGGGGCATAGGGGAAAGCATCACGAGAGCTGCAGTAAGAATACTGGCAATACTGTTAAGCTGCAAGATGGCCAAGAGCCAAGCTGTGAGGAGCCCTGCAAAGAAATGAAGACATCTCCTGCAGAGCCCATGAGAAAGCTGAATAGTGGGAGTATGGACAGGAATTTCAACAGACTCCAATCCTTTTTTTTCCCCATCAGGGTCGTGCTGCAGCTAGTGACAGGCTCTGCTTTATTTTCATTTGATTCCACGCTATACCCTCCGTCCTGTTGTCCCTGCCTGGCCCCATCCCCTTTAGCTTCCAGCTTGTTTGCTTTTCCTGCAGGCTGAGATCCACAGTGCTCACTGCTGCATGAACAAGGTCAAATTGTTTGCCCGGCTCCTTGAATTCTGCTAACAGCGGCAAGTTACTCATTGACTTGCCCTGGAGAGAAAGCTGTCCTGAATCTTCAGGCAAGACCGTTGCTGCCCCAATAGGTCACCTTTGTCTGCATTCCTGAAGCTGCCAGGCATACAGATAAGGTTGGAGAGGGGTTGCATGGGATCAGCAGCATACTGCTGATGTAAAGCCTGCGGCTTTTGCACCCAGGAGATAACTCTGCCCTCCCCAAAACCTCTGACAGCAAGAAGCTGGGAAGTTGCAGGATTTTGGGTGCCTGCGGGGAGCTGGGCCAGCGAGGGGACTGGCAGGGGAGAAGGGATGCAATGGAGTCTGCGTTCAAGAACTGGGTGGAGTGACGACAAACAGCAATGGGAAACCAGTGCGTTTGCAGATATACCAGGAACCAGCTCTGGAAAGCTGTTCATCCACCACTTGTACCCTAACATGCACGGCCCAAAAGCAAGATCCAGCTGGTTTGCAAAACCGTATCTTGGACACCTTATTTTTTATATTTTGGAACATTTTTTGTGTCCCAGGTCCAATTAGCCACCACCTCCAAAGCCTTATATGGCCTTACTACTGGTGACACTTTATGGTTTTCAAACCTTTGTGCTCTGGATGCAGCCAGGCAAAGTGCTTCCTCATTAAAGCTGCAGTCGCTTGTGGCAGGGATGGGGGGAGAAGTCCGCAGAGCCGGGGCCTGGCTGACATTTGCTCCTGCACCGCCTTCTGCTCCTGTATTGAATGAGAATCTGCAGAGGGATCAATAGAGCAAAAGGCTACTCGGGGGTTTCAAAGGCAGGCTTTGTACCTAAAGCCAGCTCTGCGCTACCGCCTTTTGCTGGCTAGCTCTGTCTGCTGGTGTGGGACGAAGTGCGACCCTCGACGGACAGAGTTGTGCAGGCCTAGTCATTATTAAAGAGAAGCAACGGTCGGTATGGTTGGCTGTTTTGCATCGTGGGAGCGGGGCAGCTTGTCCTGTATCAGCTGTGTCCGTCCTGGGAAGTCTCTGCCAGCCCAGAGCGCTGGGAGCAGGACCGCAGGGCGCACGGTAAAATCATCCCTGCTCTCCAGAGCTTGCCATCTAAATAGACATGCGGTGGTGGGGACAAAAAGCAAGGAAATGTTTTCATGCCCTGTTTATCATTTGAGAAGAGTAGTTTAAAAAAAAAAATACATTGCCTGAAAACAAATGACCCTTTCATCGCTCAGAAACCGGCACGCTGAAAAGTTCAAAATTCGCATGTAAGGATCGTGCCCTTTTCCAAGCTCATCTGAGATCTGTATCGGGTTCTCTCACCAACTTCTCTCCTGGTCACTTGGCTCTTGGTCTTGTTTAATCATCAAATTGTGAAGGCTGAACAGGTTCGGGTCCCACAGTCTGTCATTGTGAGAGGCTGCCCCAGGGCTCGGTCCTTGGGCCCGCGCTGTTCAATCTCCTTAGCAGCGATTTGGACGATGGGGTGAAAAGCACCCTATTAAAATTCGCTGACGATACCACAATTTGGGG
>NW_017729015.1:19234909-19238821 GCF_001723915.1 Gavialis gangeticus
CTCCAAGATGAACATGGGCCGACAATGCGAGGTCCCGGTTGGCAGGGCTAACCGAGCCTTATCGTGCATCCATAGGTGCATCTTGAGCAGGTCCAAGGAGGTGATCCTCCCCCTCTATGCGGCACTGGTCAGGCCGCAGCTGGAGTACTGCGTCCAGTTCTGGGCGCCCCACTTCAGGAGGGATGTGGACACCATGGAGAGGGTCCAGAGGAGGCCACCCGCATGGTCCGGGGACAACAGGGCAGACCCTACAATGAGAGACTGCGGGACCTGAACTTGTTCAGCCTTCACAAGAGAAGGCTGAGGGGGAACCTGGTGACTGTCTATAAACTGACTAGGGGGGACCAGAAGGGTTTGGGGGAGACCTTGTTTCCCCAGCGCCTCCCCCCTCCGCATAACAAGGAATAATGGCCACGAGTTGTTGGAGAGGAGGTTGAGATTAGACATCCGTAAGAACGACTTCACGGCCAGGGTGGCTAGGAACTGGAACAACTCCCAAGGGAAGTGGTGCTGGCTCCTACCCTGGGGGGCTTTAAGAGGAGGCTGGATGCCTACCTAGCTGGGGTCATCTGAGCCCAGTTTTTCTCCTGCCCAGGTGGAGGGTTGGACTTGAAGATCTACAAGGTCCCTCCGACCCCACTTCTGTGATTCTGTGATCAAATCCATATTCTTTTTATTTGCTATCCATCTGATGGATATTTCATTTTTATTAATCTCGTGATTTCAAACCTTTTCATGTTCCAGACCTAGTGCACTTTTGCTGCTCAGGACTGGCAGGGCTGTAAATATGCTAAGCACTCACGTGGCAGAGCTCGCTGCCCTCAGGTGGGGAAGGCACGCCTTGTAGAAGGGTTTTGCGTGGGAAGCACTTGAAATGCATGGGAGCTTTCTAGGAAAGGAGGTGTGGAGCTCAGGTGCTCCCGCAATGCAGCCGAATGCACCTGCCTGAAAGGGACCCGGGTCACCTGCAGACAGGGCACCTCTCTGCATTGCAAGAGGCACGCTTTGGACTCATTAGAAAGGTGTCCTGTACTGGAAAACAGAAAACCTGCTCCTCCGCCCTCCCGCCTTTTCACCCACAAAATTTCTCCTATAGGAAAATATGATTTTTGTCAAATTTTTAATTTTCCAGCGGGGAGAAATAACCACAGCTCATTATTTTGCAATACCAGCTGGTTCTGTTTTGCTCAGGTGGGTTCAACTCTTTCATTTCAGTATTTCAGGCTCAACTGTTTTACTCTCTGAAGCTTTTTGTTCTGATTTGGAAAGGCAAGTCATGTTGAAAAGTCAAAAAATGTGTAAGGCTTGAGCATGATCTCAACAAATGCAACTTGTTTGAATGCACTCAATGCAGCTTTTCCAAGCCAGTCTGAGATTTACGGTGTGTTCTTCCACCAACGTCTGTCCGACGCGGTTGGCGCTTGGCCTCGTGTAGCAATGCACCTCGCTTTGCGTTCCCCCGTTCCTGACCCCGCTGTAGAGGAGAAGGCAGCCAGAGCGTCTGGCCCGGGAGTGATTCATGCTCTTTCTCAAGCGACTCTAATTCAGAAGGATTAGGGTGACAGCTCTTTGCCTTGAGACGCAATTGAGAGATTGGGCGACAGGATAAAGAAATGGAAATGACCTTCTGGAGGCCTCCTCCCAAGCCTGGCGCAAATCCAGGCTTGGAGGAGCCGGCTAGGACGCAGCTCTGGCAGGGCTCAGCCTCCGCTTTCTCTTGCGCCTGCGCCCGCGGAGCTGGTGCCGCTCGGCGCTGCTCCCCTGCGCCCGGGCTCCTCTCCTGGCCCCGGGGCATCGTGCAAAACGATCTGCCCCGACGCCAGCCCCGGCGCGTCCAGGCAGAGTGGTCACCTCCATGCGGACGCCTGGCAGTGCCCGCGGGCCCCTGCGCTTGCCTCCGGATGCCCCGGTGCACAGCCGCGCTGCCCCCGCATTGCTCCGCGGGCCAGGCCCATCCGGCATCGTTGTTCCCCGTATTACCTCGTGCCCCAGCCCCGTAGTCCTGCAAGGATCCCGTGGCCCATCTGCCCTTCGCCCCCGGGCACGGACTACGTCACTGCTCCCCACCTCCCCCCAGGCCCCAGATCGCAGCCCTGGTCCCGTGTGATCTCATGTCCTAGCTCCGTATGACATCACAGATCCCCATATTACTGTAGCCCTGGCCTCACATGACATCATGGTTCCCCATATGACTTCATGGCCCAGCCCCATATGACATCACAGACCCCCATATTACCTTAGGCCCCAGCTCCATATGACATCACAGTTCCCCATATTACTCCATACCTCAGCCCCACGTGACATCACACATCCCTGTATAACCTCATGCCCCAGCCCCAGCCCACGTTCCGGATGACGTCACCGCCCCTCCCCACGCAGCCCTGCCAAGCCCCGCCCCCGGAGGACTACAAGTCCCGGCATGCCGCGCGGCGCCGCCCCGGCAGGGCTTCCGTGGGCTGGGCCCGGGGCGCGGGCGGCGGCGGAGCGGGCGCGGGCAGGTGAGCGGGTCCCGTGCGCGTGTCGCGCTGCTGCTGCGCGGGTTTTGCGCGGGGCTGGGCTGAAAATCGCGACTTGCCCCATTTTCATGGGGGGGGCCTGGGACAGCCCCTCAGTGTCTCGGGTGCGCAGCTTTGCCCCCCTCCTCGTGCTTTAAGACCCGAGTCCGAGGGGCTGGACTGAAAATCGCGACTTTCCCCCATTTTCAGCCGTGGGGAGCTGGGCCCTGGCGGGGGGCAGCCCCTGGGTGCCTGGCGGCAGGGCTGGCATTGCCCCCCGGCTTCCAGGGGGTTTAAGACCCCAATCCTAGGGGCTGCTCTGAAAATCCCAACTTGGCTCCCATTTTCATCCGTGAGGCAGCCCCGCTGCCCGTGTGGGCTGTGCGGCATTGCGCCCCCCCGGGGCTCTTAAGGTATTTTAAGACGCAAATCCCAGGGGCAGGTCTGAAAATCGCGCCTTGCCCCCCATTTTCATACGGGCTCCCTGCGTCCCTGGGCTATGCACAGCGTTTAGCCCTGACCTGACCGGGCGTGGTGGCTCACGGCAAACGCCTTCCCTGCCTTTGGGGTCTCTCCAGACTTCGCGGGGGAGCTGAAACGCCACGGCCTTTCCTCGCCACCCGCTCCGCACCCCTTGTCTGCTTGCCGCTCTCCTCCAGGCGACCCACCTCCATCTGTCTGGGTGTCGCTGCATCGGGCGGAGGTGTGCCGATGAGCTCTGCGAGTGGTGCTTGGTCATTATAGGGGTCTAAAAAGAGTAATTTTTATTTAAATGGGGAATTTCCAAGATCAGCAACAGTCCCGCCTTGCACAGGGGCTGTGCGAGGTGCCCCCTGCAGTCCCTTCCACCCCCCAACCAGTTGTTGCACCCAGGGACACTTGCAAATGTTGCGTTGTTACCAGTTGTTGCACTGATGGATACTGTTGAAATGAAATCTTTCCCCTCTTTTGATCCCTCCCCAATATCCAGTTGTGGATTTGCTGTGTTGTAAAGAGAACCCGTCTTTATTTTTATCCTAAAAAAAGAAGGTCCCATCCAAACATGGATGAGGGAGCGATCAGCCTCTGTCCGTGAAGTGACGAGTTTTCTTCAATGAGGCAAACTGAAACCACCTAAAATCTGAGAGCCGGTGCCTCTTAAATCAGGAGTTCGTCGAGAAATAGGTGCGCCCTTGACTCATCGCCGGTGGCTCTCGCTTGGCTCGGAGGGAGGCAGAAGGCCGAGCTGCACGTGGTTCGGTCGAGCGATAAGGATGCGTTGCTTCGTGGAGTTAGCAGGTCGCCTGGTGCTGGTCTAGTTATCTCGGTTTCACAAAGGGGGAAATCCTTGGAGGTTTTTAAAGCCTGGCTCAACAAAACCTTGGCTGGGATGATGGAGTCGGGGCTGGTCCTGCTTTGAGCAGGGGGTTGGACTAGA
>NW_017729015.1:19238832-19241323 GCF_001723915.1 Gavialis gangeticus
CGGGGCTGGTCCTGCTTTGAGCAGGGGGTTGGACTAGATATCACCTCCTGAGGTCCCTTCAGCCCTCATTTTCTACGAGTCTGTAGGATCTGTAGTTGGTAGTGGTTGAGCTCTGACCCAGGGCTGGCACCTTTACCCCCAGATGAATCAGGGCTACCTATCTTTTCCTGTGGAAATTACTTCTGATGCTCTCAAATATTCACTCTGCTCATTTGCATGTAGCAGTCACAGCACGAGGTACTCTAGCTTTGTGTTTCTTATTTCATTTTTATCTTTATTTCTTTTATTCACTCCTCCCTTGCCCTAGGGATTGGCCAGGTGGGGAAGTTCGGCTAGTTTTGCCACAATGGGGTGGACTGGTATAACCACTCGTGCACGCTTTGACGGCGGTGCAAGAACCCATCTGAGCTTGCAGCCAAATGATTCTGCGTGTGAACGCTTGTACAGCACGGGGATACCTGTGTGGTTAATTAGGAACAGCTATTATGCTTTTAAGCAGGCAAATTTCACGTAATCCAGATTTAATTATAAAGTGGGGAAAAAGCCTAAAGAGGATTTTTTTGGTGTGGTTCAAACTTCTCCCGAGAGGACGCATGTTAAATGTAGAAAAGCACTCTAATGCCAGGCTGTTTCTATTGTGAAATAATGTTGGCATAATTATCTTGGTTTAAATTCATACCTTGGATTATACCCAAAAAGCCTGTGGGTAAAGAAGACCTTAACATGACTTTTCTCACAAGATTGCAAGCATGTAATTTGTCTGCTGTGGGCTAACGTGGCTTCAAGTGGATAAGCCTGCATTTTATTGGAGTTTGTTAATGGTAGGCTTGCATGTTAGGAAAGATGTACCTTTTTTGGCCTTCATGGTACACTTCATTTATGTGCAAGGTGGAACAGATTGGAGCTCTGGGAAGGGAGGGTAATAATGCTACTGTAGATTGGGATTGTGGGGGGCATCAACACGGACAGGCAAAATGTGATTGCATCTTTGTTTTTGTGCTGATGGCCTGGAAATCTGTGCTTACACAGCCTTCTCCTTCCTTCAGGCAGTGGTAAATGTGATTTCCAGTTGAATTTGCTCATCTTGAGAGCTGCATTGGTTGCATTTAAGCAAGTTGCATTATTTGAGCTCCTGCTCGATTGCTTTAGCTGCATATGTAGGCATTAAATGTATTAAAAATGGCAAATGCTGCCATTTCCAGTTGCCCGTTTCAGCAGTGTTGCAGTTGCTTTTCAGGTAAGTTGGTCCAAGCGGGGCTCAGGTATGAGACAGTGTCTCGATGACACTTAGAGAAGACCTGTGCGGTGGTGGAAGTTACTTGTACGTTAGTCTGCTGTTCTGACATAAATGGACGCTCAGCCGAGCGACGTGCACGTGCAAGCACACAGAGGATGCGCTCAACCATGTCTTTGGAGCAAAGCAATAGTAATGGACTGGGTTGGAATGGGCGGAAGTGCTGTAAATTAGATAGGAAACTGAATGTGGCTGAGGGGAAAAGTGAAGCTCTTGGCTGCCTATTAATTGGACTGAAGTTGATGGGCGAAGGTGGTTAATTAGGAGGCTCTCCGTATTTTGCGGGAGCAGGGCCCTCACTGCTCTTTGACAAACAGGATGACAGAATCCGTGGCTAGCGGGTGGGCTTGGAAACCAGCGTGCTGTATGGGTGCAGTGCTTGCTTGGCTTTGTGTAGAGAAAAAAGCCCTTTCAGAGGTCTATTTTTATCAGTTAATTAGTGGCGCTTGCTGATTTGTCATTGCTGGGCGATGACTATTTCCAGTTCTTTCCTGCACGGTGGGGTTAGTCCAGCACTGAACGTGCAAACCAGCCGTTGCACCTTTGTGACTGTTTCTAGTACAGGCGTTCCTCCGTTCCTTCCAGCGTGTGCCCCCGCATCAGCCGCTAGCAAAGTCAGCTCTCTGAGTCCTTTTGCTTTCTCAAATGAGGTTTCTGTGGCCTCCGGTTACCAAAATGTGAGTCTGTAAAACCATGTAGACGCAAAAGCATGCAGGTCTTTCACTCGGAGGATCTCACTGACTTTCGCTAAGCGGCAGAATTAGGAAGGAGAAACCACCTAAAGCATGTCAAGGAGCTGCCGCAGGGTTTGTGGGCTCCTCCAGTGGTCGCTGAGTCCCTCTTCAAAGCAGAGAGGGCGAGTCCGCCAGTGCAGGTGGGCAGAGCTGGAGGAGCGGGCTGTCACCAGACCTCCCAAGTCAGGAGCTGCTCTTCTCTTGTCTCACTGATAACTAGCTTTAAAGAATTAGCAGGCCATCTGAGGATACTGCTCTGCCCAGATTTTTCTATTGCCTTCACTGTTGACCATCCTTGGATCTGGGGGGTGCGCAGACACCAAGGTGATGGGCACCGTTCAGACCCAGCTGCATCCTGGGTGACGGTGTTGTTTGAATGCCTTCGTGCTATTTCCAAACCACAGTAGAAGACGACTTGTCTCCTGGCGTGGTACCAGGCCGATGAACACACGTCATCTCTCGA
>NW_017729015.1:19246323-19257975 GCF_001723915.1 Gavialis gangeticus
CCTTCGTGCTATTTCCAAACCACAGTAGAAGACGACTTGTCTCCTGGCGTGGTACCAGGCCGATGAACACACGTCATCTCTCGAAGAAGGGTGTTTGTGCCTGAAAGCTTGCAAAGAGCAATTTTTCTGACTGCTTAGTTGGTCTAATAAAAGAGATCGCATGCACCCAAAGAACCTCATCGGCCCATGCTTCATCCCTTAATTGGATGATAAATGAATGAAGCATCCCTTCCAAAGGGATGACCTGTCTAAACGAGTACTTTCTCTTGCTCCCAGTGGTTGCATACCGTGGTATTACTTGGTTAACCCCGTTGGCTGCCTGCAGGGCTGCGGGTGAGGGGGAAAGGGCTGGAATATGGCCTGTTCACTCGATTCTTTTGTGTTTTGTGCCTTTGGCATGCTGATTTCCAAACACAATGGAGAACCGCTTACCTAACAGCTGCGAGCCAAGTCGGAAGTGGAGATGGGCTAGCGGCTGTCTATGCAGTGACCAGGCCTTTTGAATGTCAGGGGGCAAAGCAACACACGGCAACGAGAGCCCGGTCCTCAGTCGCACTCTCCCAGGTATTTGTACCCGAAATCTTGCAAAGAAGAGTGTTTCCAACTATTTGAGTTGGTCTAATAAAGGATATTGGATTTGCCCAAAGAACCTCATCTGCCTCTGTCCTTAGACGGATGCGGCTCCAATTTATACTCTCCTAGTGTTTCAGTCTGGGATCCCAGGAATCCTATTTTAGGGTAGGTTGGGATTTTTATTTTTTTTTGCAAGGGGGAGGGGGAAATGTGGGGAAAAATGTCTATGTGATGGAAAAGCTGAAGTCAGTTTTCAAGTTGGGCACTTCAATCTAGTTCAGGTGCCCAAGTCACTTTTGCAAACGGGACTGTAACTCCCAATTCACTTTGCATTTGCGAATTTTACCCATGATGGCTATAGGATTTTTTTTTTGTCACAGCATTTTTACATTGGCAAAAGTGCCGATGGAGGTGTCGTTTATATCCCCCAGGAAGTGCCGGTGCTGGTCTGAAGTGGTGTCCCTTGTTTTCCAAATGCACGTAAGCTGTGCCGGTAAAGAAGCCTTTTGCTGGTACCCGTGTGAGGAGGATCTGCTGAACCGCCAAAGCTTTTTTGGCATCGAGCTGGCCTTGGTGGGGTTACTCAGGAACACGCGTGGTGGAAAAGAACGTCAGCCTAGGGAAGCGATTGATCTTCCCTGAACTTTTTGGAGAACTTTTAAGTGTCTCAAAGCTCTTCTGCTAATGTGATTCAACCGAAAGTGTGGGTGGTGCCAGAGTGTCTTAATTGCCACCCATAAATGTCACTGGTGATACCGGAACTGATTTATCTGGCAGTAGCTACGCTTTCATTTTCAGCTGGGACCTATAACAGGATGATAATTGCTGAAATAAACTTGATAGGCCAACTCGCTCAGGCAAACAGGGCTGGTCTCTGCTGTCACGGCTGTTAGCATAGCCATCTCCTGCGAACACGGTTTAAGTGTTGGATAGGAAAGGGCCTGTTACCCGTCTGGGTTCACTTCTGCGTACAGGATGTTTGCATAGTGCCGAGAGAGAGGACACGGACCTGAACGTGGAAACAAAATGTGTGTGTGAACAGGTCTGCTTGCTAAGCGATGCCGTATGTCTTGAATTGCTGATGCCTCACATGGATCCGGCTGTGAACTCGGATTTAAAAGCCTGCTGCTAACCTGGGGTGCCACCCCTTTCTCACCGGTGATGTGCCAGGCCCCTGGTTCGGTAGCTGGCGTGGACCAGGTTGGAGCGTGGTAGGATGCGTCGTAAAAAGAAAAGCGGTGATGCATGGCCTCGTGCGTGCGGGCCAGCTATGCCGTTATGAAACCGGGGCGGCTGACATGCTCCAACATGATTTCTAAACTCTTCTTTGGTTCACGCGCGCTTTTGATGTGGACCATCAGACTTTGTGTGGACTTGCCAAATGAGCAACGTGCGCTGCTCTCTTGGTGGCTCTGTCTTGCAGCAGAGTTTTGAAATGTAGCTGGGGCTTCAGGCTATGGGTTTTCTATTTGCTTCCTCTGCTTTGGGCTGACGTAGCAAGAAAGGCCAGTCCAGGCATGGCTAGTCCTTTTTCAGGAAGTTTGTGACTTAAAAATGCAGTGCAGCGCATGTGGTCAGAAACGGTGGAGCTTGCACTGGTGCTGCAGTTCTGTTGTTGGGTTTCATCTGTACGAGATGTTATCTTGTATTAGACCAACAAGATTTTTGCAAAAAAATTGTCTTTAATTGCCAGGTTTTGGGCACAAACACCCTTCATATATATATGAACTTGAATCTCCAATCTTTTTACTGCAAAGCTTCATATTTATATTCATATATATATGAATTGCAGCCTGTTATGTCCCCCGTGCTCTGGGTCAGCAAGCCTGTAGCCTGTGCCAGGCTGTGTTGCTTGCCGTGTTGTTTGATGTTCCTTGGGTCATTTCTCCCCGTGCCTTGGTTTCCCTGCCCAGGCGGTGTCAGCTCTTTGTAACCTAGGTCTTACCGTTTGTATCCGGGGTGTGATGATTATTTGAGGCGCTGTGTGATCTCCACGAGGCCTTTAGGTACCTGTTTGCATCCTGACAGTAAAACATATGTGCATCCTAGTGAAAGGGATGCTGACTCTTTGAGTGACTAGTATTTTAATTTAAATTCCTGTGAAGCTTTGAACGCATATTCAGTTCTAAAATATTTCTTTCTGTTTTCTAGTATTGGTATTGGGTTGAGGTTTCATGTTTGATTTCTCAGCTTCCCTTGCATCTTTCTTTTTGTGTCATGACACGTTTTCCTTTTATTGTCTCTGTCTCTGAAGTGGGAGGTATTTTGAATGCTATCCGTACTCTGATATGAATGTGTTTTATGATTGTGCTTTTATTCATAGTGATGTTATGCAAAGTGAGGGGTTGGGTTTTTTTTGGTGCTGTCTTACTGCATTTCAGACCGAAAAGAGAAACCTCCCCCCCCTTAAGATTTCCCACAATTTTTTTAAAGTTGAAATATATGTAGAGAGAAGAAAGCTTCTGCCATAAGCACTGGTTGCATTAGCATTTCAGACTGGTAAACTCATGGATCATCTCTTCTTTTTGAAGGATTTATTTCGATGCGAGAGCATTAGTCTCTTGGGAGGGGGAAAATAAAGCTTTTTAAACTCAGTTTGCTGTCCAGACTGGGAAACTCTCTGAATGTCTCCCCACTGGGTTGACCGGCAGTGCCTCATGTTGAACCTTTAGACGGGACACCTGCTTGGTGCCGACAGCCTGGCAAAATAGAGGTGGAAATTTGGGAGGCAGCAGTTCTGCACTGTCGGTTTGAGGGAGGGAAAAGGATGGTTGTTGAACACGTTGAAGTAATGATTCAGCGGCAAAGAATCCCAAGTGGTCACATTGATTTATTTTAATTGCGTGGAAAAATAATCCTGATGGAAGCTCGCGCTGTAGCTGCAGATGGACTTCCAGCAAAAACTCAATTAGCGACAGGAATTGACGATCGTTCGGTTTGCTTGATACTTGTCCATAACTCGCCTTTGTGGAAATTCTTAAAAAGTAGGCGTGTTTCATAGCTCGAGGCGATTCTTTTGCCGGTTGGTGAATCCGGGCTGTTGAATCTGGCAGGACGGGAAGAAAAGTAACCTTTCTGTGGACATGGTACCAAACCCCTTTGAGATATTGGGCAGGGGATGGTTCCCGGACCGGTAGCAGGAGAGGACTCTGTTAAGGAGGAAATGGAAATAGTGAATATCTCGATTTTTCTTGGCTGTGGCTTTCTTAACAGGATAGGCCTTACTTCCCTGTGTCTCATGTCTGGTGCTTGTATTCTGTATTTGCACTTTGCTTGCCGACCATTTGTTAAAGGGATTGCTTTGGAGGTTAAAAAAAAACACAGCCCGGGTGGCGGCAGTGGATAGCGCCGAGGATGGAAACTTTATTCCTGTTTTGCTGCTACACTCGTGTAGTGTGCGCGTGTGGTTTTGGACACCGCTGTTCCTGGGTTTCTTGTGTGGCTTGAAAAAGCTAACCAGGTGCTAGGTTTGATTGCGTTTCTGCAGGACTGTTCTCCAGCCCCACTGACTTCTTGGCCGCACGCTGCCCGGGGGAGTGTTTGATTTTAAGATCGGATAGACATGAAATGTCTCTTGATGGCTGCTAATCTCAGGTATGTCCTTGATCACCGAGGCGCACCTCCGGTTTGGGTAGTTGATTCATGGCATGGCACATTTAATCCTAGTTTCTATAGCAGCAGCCTCTTTAACAAGCGGGTGGAGTTCACTGTTTGTATTTTATGGCTTGTGTGTGTGGTGTGGCTTGCTTTTTTTTAATAAAGAAGTTGCATCTCAAACAATGTTTGTGATGTATGTATTGAACAGAATTAGATACTACTGACTTTCGGTAATTGGTGAGCAATCACTTGTTGTGTGGGAATTGTACGTAGTACTGTGAAGTCTGCATGGCGTACAGGTGAGTAAACGGCTCAGGTTTCCTTATGTCCGTGTGACGGGGCAGGACTAGTAGGACTACGTCAGTGCATTTAACTGAATGACTTTCTGCAGATCATGTGTTTCTCCAAAGGGTTGGGGTTTTTTTTGCTTTTGCTTGCCCCTTTCTCTTTTTAAAGTTCTTCCATTTTTATCATAAGATTGTAAAGGACACTGCAGAAACTTGCTGGATTGAGTATTATAGAAAACAGCCCCCACTTCATATTGGCGTGAAATATTTGCTACGCGACTGTTCTGCAACCCTCACTTCAGCTCTGATTTTTAATGACAGCAGGAAGCATTTCCACATGTCAAATCAAGAGGATCTGATGGGTGAAGTATGCCTTTTGCCTATTCAAAACTTGTAGCCGCCGTGCTATGCTGTGTCCCATCAAAAGCCTGGTGCTGTTCCTGATCTCGCACTGTGAGCCTGTCCACGGTGTCTCGGTCGGTGCGTCTCTTCATGTGGGACAAGCCCATTAGTTGGATCTTTTGAATATGGGGAACAATTTTGAGATGGCTAAGAATATTAGCAATAAAATGCTAGATTAAACGGGGCTTTGGGATGATGCCGCTCGGACGTGAATGGAGTTGGCGGTCGCCGCAGGGAGAACATGGCTGCAGGTGTCCACTGCTACCTGCATTTTGAAGTTGCTTCTCTATCAGCCTAAAAAAAATGCCTCTATTCCTAGTTTCTTTGGGTAAATGTGATATCTTTTATTGGGCCAGCTAAATAACTGGTTCTTTGCAAGCTTTTGGGCACCCTTCTTCAGGCCTAGGGAGCGTCTGCTGGTGGTTTGTGCTCTCCTGGGTGGAATAAAAGCCACGATGCGAAATGCAGGTGCGTGGCCGGGAGGATGAAAGGTGCCAGCCAGCATGTGGATACAGGGGAATAATAATAAATAGCTCTGTAAAAAAACAAACAAACCGTATCTAGGCTCTGAAACCAGTAGGCTTTCCGTGCGTGTCTCTTATTCCTGATAACGCGGAGGAGTGAATTACGGATCTGTTGGGGTGGCTCGGCTGGTTGCATGAGACCAGCGCAAGGGAGGGTTCATTCTTTGTGTTCTTCCTCGTGACTCAACTTGGGGTTAATTGCTACAGGTAGGATCCTTACTGCTTTTGCTTCATTTGTGGGTTGCTTTTTGTTTTTATTTAAATAGGGCTAATCACTAGAGGTAGGATGCTTAATACTTTTGCTTTATATGTTGGGGGGTTTTTTTGTTTCTTTTTTAAATAGCTTGTCTCCCCTCCAGGAGCTTGAAGAGGGAGGTGCCTCCTCTTCCTGAGCTCTCCTGGGGTAGCAGCCTGACTCTTGCCCAGGTCCCAGCATCCCACCCTGCCTTTAGCATTTCTTTTGGCTGACTCGGCTCAGCCTGCCTCTGACACCATCAAGGGGCTGATGTGCGCGAGGAGCCGCTGTGGTGCCAGTCAGCATTTTGCCCGGCTGTATTCATTTCTCCTTTTTAATGAGCCTTGGCTCACCTCTGTATTGCTGCATAGCAGGTGTCTGGTTCATGCATTGCTCCCCAGCAGCTTCAGAGCTCATCTGAGAGTTTTGAGCTATGTTATATTTCTCTCTTACCTTCATTTAAGTTGTCTGTGACCTTCAGTTTTCGTGCTGACCTACTATACCAGTCTGCTACCCCCATAACCGATTCAAACCCCTTCATTTTGGTACTTGACATGCAGGGCTCCCAAAGATCCTTTTATTTATTTATTTATTTTTTTGAAGAGAAGTGCATTGCTTTTGGTCTCCCAACAAGAGGAGAGGTTAGACCTGCTGCTGCTTTTCTGCTTTCTGCATGTGCTTTCTTGCTCCCACTGTCTCTGGTGGGCTGAATCTGTTGTTCACATTTTGCACTTAATAGACAGGCGCTATCTGACTTGAGTTTCCTGCTCTTCTGTATAGGAGCATATAGCACAGCCCCTAATGTGTAGTAATCAAGTCATGATCTTGTACACCTTTATTTGCAGTAGCTGAAAGCATCAGGGAGATGCCTTACGCATGGCTTTGAAAGTGTCTTCATATACATCGTCATATTAACACAGTGATTTTTCAACCGGGATGCTGTGAGATGCTTTCAAGAGTGCTGTGGGGAGTAAGCACTGTTAAGTGTGCAAACACAGTTCACTAGAGAAACCCAGATTTCAAATAGCAATCTGTAGCGTTAAAAATGTCTTGGTCTCTTGAGTTCTTTGCAACAGAAAAATTGTTTTTTTTTTTAAAACTTTTCTGTAGTCCCAAAACAAGAGAAAACTAAGAGCTGGCTTTTTCAGAGAGGTGTCTTGCGTCTGCAAAGGTTGACAACTGTTGTATGGGCATTTTGCATGTGGTGGGATGATTTCGGTGCTTAAATTCAGCATGCTAGCAGAGCCATTTGGACAAATATTCATTGCTAGAGAAGGGCCAACATTTCTGGGGCTGGTATTATGAGGCCGGATGTTGGCGAGCTGCATTACAATTGCTCTTTGCCCATGTTGACACTGGCCGGAGAAGCTGTTTGCCTTTTCCTAGCTGAGTGCTGTTCAAAGGCTGTTTGAATTTGGTGCACACACTTTCTTCGTAATGTGGCTAGGTTTCTTCACACTGCATACTGAACGCGATAAGGCTGTTTTGCAAACTTGTACTCACCCACTCAATGTGCGAACTTTTAATTTTGACAGGCAAGTAAAATGCCATTCTGTTTTCTTATGACTCAATGTGGTTGAAGAATGGCAACTATTTTGTGCTTGAGTTGGGTTGTCTTTATTTTTTTCTTTCTTTCTGTCTGTCTTTTGTTTGTTGGGTTTTTTTTGCAAGGACATTTAAGTCTGAAAATGAAGCTTGAAAGTGGCAAGGTAACAGAAACCATTTTCGATAGGAAGCAGCATCTCATGCATTGCTCAGGATGCATCGTCTGTTTGCGTGGACCGAAAGAGTTTGCTCTCGTGAGACGGGAATAACTGAATCTAAGGCATCACGAGTTCTCCCTCTTGCCTGTGCAATGGTAGGGGGACCTTGCCCATAAGTACTGAAGGCAAATAGAGCTGCTCTACCTGCTCCAGCTTGTATGTAGGCCTGTTGCAATTCCTGCTGCTCCCCGTTGCTGCTCTCGGTGCGGTTGTGATAACACGGTGCCACTTTTTTGGTTGCCCGTAACATGGGAAAGCAGGGTAACACGGTAGTATCACAAGCAACAATAAATGCATGGCCCAGAAAAATTTGGGAACAGCTTTTTAAGAGCATCTAATGAAAAGGGATATGCATTATGCAAGGATCGCTGTTCTGTCGTGGTGGGGAGATGGGTTACGACAATATGGTTCTGCCTGGGGTATGTGGGCCCCTTTACTGGTCAGGGCTCTGGTTATGTAACAATGATTAGCAATTATATTGCAGATCTCATTAAGTTAAGCAGGTTGCTTTGTCTTTGTGCAGGTCTGAGCTGGGCTGTCATGGCTGGCGTGGTACGATATTATAAAATGATCCCTGAGCAAAGCAGTTTTACTAATGTAGTCAAGCCCTGGTGCTTGTGGCCTTCTACCTCTGTCCCTTGAAGTAGAAATTATTTGCCAGATACGAGGTAGGATTTCTGTGCAGCGGGTCCTCATCGCATCTATCTGTCCACAGTTATTGGCCCAGAATTGGGATTTGGAGATGCTCCCTAATTATGTATGTCAGGATCACCATTTCGGTGCCTCTTTGTCTCATGGGTTTGAACGCAGCTTGCTTAATTAGTCCGGGTCAAGTTATGGGCGATGTTTTGGAGCGTGCAGGGAGAAAGCATAGGACTTTGGGTTGTGGTGGACCTTTCGAATTGTTTTTGATTACTTTTGATATCTCACCAGGAAGCAAATCTGATTCAAAACATGAGGCTTGGTGGCCAGGACTGGGCAGGCACTCCTAGAAGTGTTTGGGTAGTTTATTTGTAGTCTCACGTGCATTTAATCATAAGTCTACAGTAAAGAGCTCAGAGGTTTTTTCTTCTTCCCCCAACGGTAAAAATTCTGATGTGGGAGAAGGTGCAGGATCCTGTCTACACCTGCATTGTGCTAAGGAAAGGCTTGCATTGATCCATCTTGATTTTTATACAGAGTTTATCAGAATATACAGATCTTGACTCTGGCTGGTGCTGTATAAACTGGATCCAACTCCCTGGTAGATTAAGGATGATAAGATCAGTGAGCTACTGGACTCTCAAGGGGCTGAAGTCAAGGGCTGATTAAGGTAATCAACTTTATCTGCTGACTTGAGATTGTTATCTGTGGCTCTTAGGGTTTTTTTTCTCCTTTGTATTGGGGCTTCTTCCCATACAGGTTGTTAGCTGGGCATTTCCCCTGCTTTTATAGTATTATAACTTGTCTGTAGTGGTCACAGAGTAATCCTGCTCCGCAAAATATCAGCGCTCTTGGTACCGAGGGCAGATTTGCTGTCGCGTAGGTGTGTATGTATACATACAGCCATTGGGATTTACCATGGGAGACCTACCTGAAATAAAGAGCGCTAATGCAAGACCAACTCCAGCTCTTTGGCTGCAGCCTGAGACTAGACTGGAGTCCCTTGTGCTGTTAGAGGTGCCAGCAGAAAAAGTAGGACCGTCACATCCCTGGGGCGCAGACATTGGCACCCAGCCGGAGAAGCAGTACGGTTTAGCGGTGCAGCGCCATGTCTTCCCTGCAAAGTTAAATTGAGGATTACCCTGAATTCAGGCCCTAACCATGCATAAACCCTTCCCTTGGGTTGGCTGGCTCATCAGTTGGTTACCATTTTGGTTAAGAAATCTAGTTTTTCATAGAATTAAAAATTAATGTAATTAAAAATAATTAACTAATAGTTTTTAATAGAAGTCTAGTCTAGTTTTTCTCTAGCGATCCATTCACCTGCGCAGCTTGAATGGATCGACTACACACCAAGTTGAGTAACTCTGTGTGGACACACTTATTAAGGAGTAACTCCATCCCTAGACAAGTACCAAGACCATTTCACTTGGATGCCGTGTGTAACTCAGGATGTATTGCTTGACTAACTTGGTGTCAAAAGGGAGAAAGAGATGCAGTTAGAAGGTGTGGAGTAGAGAACTTGTGGATTCATGAGACAAGGTTCTGCCTGGATCCAGCTTCGGTCTCTGTCTTACAAGAAAGCTAGCACGATGAAATCTTTTAGTCTGATAACCCAGGACTCTGAGTTTTGCATTAAAAAAGTGCGGCGGGGAAGAGAGGCAGGGGGATTTCAGGGATCTCGCTGCATCCAAATACAAAGTGCCCTTGGAGGGGAGTCTGACTTGACATGCAAGAGGTGAGAAATGATGATGCTCTCGGTGTCCAAGTGATGGAGGGGCAAAGGAGATGGGAGAGGATGGGCTAATCTGTCTGTTGGACTAATAGGGTTACTCTGACTGCCTGTAGGGTTGCTAACCTTGTTTGTGTGTCTGGTTGTACCGCCCGTGGTTTGAGCTGAGCCTGCTCCCAGGGTCTAGATGGCCAATTTTCTTCCGCAGCAGAATATGGTTTTCTGAGCCTGTGGGATGGAGAGGCTAGGAGTCTCGGCTAGAGCCAGGACCACAGCTTTCTGCGAGTGCCACGGAGGCCTTTAACAACATAAAACACCAAGAGTGGGCGTGCGAGTTGTAGCAAATGTCGCCGTAGCAGAGGATAAATCCCTTTGGAAGTCTGGTTTATGCATTGTGCCCAGGGAATATTTCTCCGAAAAAGAAACTACTTCCCATTTGCTGCCCTCCCTTCTGAATATTTGCACAAGGAGGAGGCATGGAAACAGAGGGCTTCATTTCCATAGGCCTGCAAACAGATTGCCTTTAAATCCAGTTCATTCTCCACCTGTTGATACTGTGCATTATTTCGGCTTTCTTTTAATGAGCCCAGCTGTTGTGGTCGGATGCTTTCCTTGGGTGCCTGAAGTCAAGGCTACAAATTAATACTTGGACACGTAGACCAAGTGCCTTCATTTCCACAGGTGCAGAGGAGCTTGCAGCCACCCTTGAGGTTTTGAGAGTTTGGATTTGCTGAAAACCATTGGACTTGGCTGTTAAACATACAAGAAGCAAAGAGGATGATGAGTTCATCGACCCCTCGGTGAAATTTCAAGTCATATGTTAGGAAAAAAAACTAATTTTTTCCATCTTGGGCACTTTAAAAATGGGGTCAGATCGTGGTTCAGATCGCAGTAGGTAGGTTTTTTGTTGTGGTTCAAGTCCCATTCGGAAGGATTTAACAATAGCTCGAAGTATACTTTGCTTTAATTTTCTTTTGGGAGTATGACTCGAGGTTGGAAGGAAGCGTACAATTGCGACTGGCCCTGCCTGCTGGCATACATCAAATTGGCTTGTTTGCTGAACAAACTTTCAGTTTTTGGCCTTGTTGATAGTGATGCTGGAGAGAATGTGTTTAGGTCAGTTGGGTTTTTTTGTGAACCTGCTCTTTTGTTCAAGGACGCAGCATTCAAGGGGAACAAAAAGCCTATTGAGAGGGTCTGCCTGCAGGAAGATAAACTGGGTTTAAAAACCCCCATTGCTACAGTTTAGTTCTTTTTTTGTTTGTTTGGGGGGGAGGGGTTAGGATCACTTGGCCATTTTTTCCATTTTAGTTTGCTTTTGTGCCCTTGAGGCTTCCTGCAAATGTTGGGACTTGCAGTTGCCTTTGGAGGCGGTGGGTCTGAGTCTTGTTTTAGCCTCAGGTGAGTTGAAGCGACGTGCCCAAGGACAGCCAGGGAGAAGTAGATGTGGAAAACCGTCCAGCTAGCCCGATTCCCAGCTTCCTGCAGCAACCTGTTCGATGTTGCTGGTGGGTTTTTAAGTACACTGATTTATAGTTGCTCTTGCAAGCCCCACATTGCGCACCAGGATTGCTCCTCCGCAGCAGTTCCTGTCCCTGCGTTGGCTCTCAATCTGCAGATCTAAGTACAGTTGAAGAGGCGGACTCTTCCCCCATCCTATCTCTCTGGGTAATCAGCTGAGTTGCATGTGACGTCGGCTCTTGGGTTGAAACTCTGCTCTTCTCAGGTGATAAATTCTTACTCATGGGACCTGCTTATTCCGGCAGCACCATTTTACCTGCCTGCCGGGCAGGCTTCCTCGCTTGCTTATTTGCATATCACGGGAAGGGGGCGTGATCGCTTTGGGCTTTTCCTATTCCCGGGACCTGTAGTTTGGGCTCTCGTCTTGCAACAGCGT
>NW_017729015.1:19262975-19266956 GCF_001723915.1 Gavialis gangeticus
ACTCTGCTCTTCTCAGGTGATAAATTCTTACTCATGGGACCTGCTTATTCCGGCAGCACCATTTTACCTGCCTGCCGGGCAGGCTTCCTCGCTTGCTTATTTGCATATCACGGGAAGGGGGCCGTGGTCGCTTTGGGCTTTTCCTATTCCCGGGACCTGTAGTTTGGGCTCTCATCTTGCAACAGCGTCATTTAGGGGTGTCTGAATAAAGTACATTTAAAGAGCAATTGAGTAAAGTATATTTAAATGAACGCTTCCTGTCTTTGAAAAGACACTGGAGAGGTACCTGTGCACGGAGGAGGGATGGGGTTATTGCTGACAGTCTCTTGTTTCTGGGAGGCATGGCACCATGAAGAGGGAGGCTTGGGAGATCAACCTCTCCCGGTTGTAATGAGCAGGGCTTTTGGGTGCCTTTCTAAAAGTTTCAGGCTGCCCTGTGTTGAGCAGCTGGACGTGGCTCTTCCAGGAGTCAGAACAGCCTTGAGACATGCGAGGTGCCGGCTGGAAGTACCAGACTTGCTCTGAAGTATTAGATTTGGTCTGACGGATAGATTGAGGTCAGATATTGAGCACGCCGCATTGATCATTACCATTACTGTAGGCTCGTCGGATGGGTTGCATTATTACAGCAGCTTTATTCTTGTGATTTGAGCATCCCGTTGACTACGCTGCGTGGGTTGAGGGAACAATTGTGTTCACCGCATTGCTTCAGATGTGTTAAACTGAGGGGGAGTTTAATTTCCATCTGCAACCTTTCACTACCTGTTGCGTTTTCTCTGGTCCTACACAAAATGGGTGGCAGTGCACAAGTAAACGCGAAGTTCATGTTGGGCTGGGTTTCTTTGAAAGGTCACTTATTATGATATCATAAAGTCATTGCTTGGGTAAATCATTGCAGGGAAAGAAGTGGCACTAGACCTGACTGGCAAAACCCAGCTGAACCCTTTAGCCGGCTGCTTGGAGCCCTGCTTTACTAGCCAGGTTTGCAAACCCCTGGGCGCTGCCTGGCACCCTTGCACAGAACTGGTGACAACTTCCAGCACCCAGGATGGAAAATTAAAGTTCCCACAGGCATCGTTACCTGTTTGCAGTGAGCTTCCTTGTTAAGGCATGGAGGCGTGGCCAAAAAAAATAGCTCAGCCGTGTCCTGCCAAGGGATAGGGACATGAATATTTTGTGGTTTGTTTTTTTTTTTTAATTCAGCTGCAACGAGCAGCTTTCTGGCATGAATTTTCTTCGCGTGTGCAAGCGAGGGTGCTTTGTTGCTCTCACGTGAAACTCGAGGAGATGTGCCCTTGTACTTATTTGCATGCGTAGGTCACATGGTCTGCTCCAATTGTGTAAGCCTCGGGGGTTTGTACGTCCCAGAGGGCCGTCTTGCGTGCAGCAGTGGAATATGCAAACTCCACGGTGTCCCAGATAAGGGAGCTGGCATGCAGATTCGGTTTGCCCGCCAGCCGGTGCCGAGTCCGGCCGCTGACTTCCGTTTCGTTTCCTGGCTCTTTGGGATTCTCCTGGAGTAGCGTGGTTGAGCATGAGCTGCCGCTGGACTGTGAGTACTTTCTGGCATGGCAATTCTCACTTCATTTTTTTTGAATCTCCATACATAGCTTGCTTCTTTCTGGGCAGAGAAATACAGGGTTTCCTCTTGTGCCTCAGAGTAATATGAAGTGTAACCAACACTTTCTGGAGGGTGTGGCAAGGTGTTGTTTGCACACTGGCTCTTTTCGTGACCTGGCCGTTTTGGCTTCTCCTTGCCTGCTATACTGCATATCCGTAGTGGTATCGATTGCATCTGGGGTAAAAGAAAATCTAGGTGACTCTCTCTGCTGTTTCTGCTGCAGTCAGAAGCGGAGAATTGTGGGTTTGCTTCTACACGGTGCTGTCCTGTGCACAAGAGCTAGCTGACCTGGTTCCCAGGACTTGGCAAGCCTGGCGTGTGTAGACACTAAGCACCACCTGGCAAGCAGAGTTGATCGCTCCATCCTTCGCTTAGAAGCCACGTGTTAATGAAATACCGTGCTTGGATGCAAACGGTTTGGAGCGGACCCTGCTAATGCTTAGGGAAAATCAGATGATAAGGTTGTAAAAGAGGCAACGTGCCGTGCTCTGCTGTCGTTACTGGGTTATGCAGAGTGAACATCTTGCTATCCTGGAAGTGGCACGGGGTAGGGGTGCTTGGGAACCGCAGCCTGTTTGCAGCGCTCTGACAATTTTGGCTGAATTAAGTCTCGACACAGGCAGCCAGCTTGACGTGGTCTGAGGGCGGGAATGGAACAATTTTGGAGTGGAAACTGTGGTTTCAGATAAAATGGTCTATCCAGTCATCACTTGAGAGCCAGTGCCATGGCATTCGGAGGTGTACCCAGCCACTGTATTTTCACTGAGTTTGACGAACATGGAAACCACAAAACTGAGGCTAGTGTGGTTTGTGCAAGTTACCCCAGAAGCCAGAAGTAAATATGCAGCCCTCTTATTATGCACACGTTGGGTGCACGCTGTCGTGTCATGCAGGAGTGCACAGGATGTAGCCCAAAGGGCACATGTAGCCCACACAATCCTGAAGCACAGTTGAGTAATAGCAGGTTGTGGATGGATGTACAGCTGCAGATTTTCATTGCTGGCGTTATCAAACCAAGACATTTCTTGCATATGGAGGCAGACAAAAGGGTGAGTAAACACTGGGGTTGTGATTGCAGTTTCCAAAGTATGCATCCACGTAAAACTGATTTTTTGGCAATTCAAATGCAGCCTTTAGGTTCTTGGTGAGCTGTGCATGCGATCCACCCTGTTTCAAAGGCAAAAAGTTCCTTTCGAAATGGCAGATCTTGCCTTTGTTCCAGTGACAGACAAGGTTCTTGGTTAAAATGTGCTATCTTTTATTAGACCATCTAAATAGCTGGAAAAATTGTTCTTTGCAAGCTTTTGGACACAAACACCCTTCTTTAGGCGTAGGGAGAGTCTGCTGGTGTGTGCGCGCTCTCCTGGGTAGAACAGAAGCCACTATGCAAAATGCACAATGAGAAAATGGAAATGTGTGGCAGAGGATTAGCAGCCATGGGAGAGGGTAGGTGTGAGACGGGTAGGTGGGGAGGGGAAGAAGAGTGGGGATATTGAACTGGTGATAGAGTGTAGCTTATAAAATGTAGAGAGGTTACCTGGGGTTATCAGATGACTGGCGGGTTATAATATGCCATAAATCCAATGTCTGTCTATAGTCCTTGATTTTTTGTATCCAGACCTGTGAAGTGAAGTTCGTAGGCTTGTCTAAGAAAAGTGTTTTGTAGAGATCCTTGGAGGGTTAGAACTGAGAGACTGGGGAGAGAGGGTTGTCTTGTGAGAAGCGTGCACCCACAGGTCATTGGGGATTTTTCTTTGATAGGTTTCTGGTGTGCGTTCATTCTGGTATGCAGTTTTTTTAGTTTTTCCTACATATTTTCCATCGGGGCATTCAGTGCACTGAATGAGATGTATGACATTTCTGGAGGTGCAGATGTAAGATCCAGGAAGGGTGATGGGTCTGTTGTGGGGTGTAGTTATTGTGGGGGTGGTAGAGATGTGTTGGCAGGTTTTGCATTTCTGATCCTGGCCTGGTCTGGATGCACTCGGTGCGTTTTGGACCATAGGAAGTTTGCTTCTGGGGATGAGGTTGGTGAGGTTCGGTGCTTGTTTAAAGGCTAGGATGGGTGTTGCAGGGATGCACTCGACAGTTGAGTGCCTCACTGAAACGGTTCCAGTAAAGCACTTAACAGTAACTGGAAGTGAAGGCAAGGGGGGAAAAACATCTGGTCCCTATTTCATGGGGCAGGGGAATACTTGCTGCAGCTGTAAATGAGAAAAATTACCTTTCTAAGATAAGCATGCTGCATATGAAATTGCCTTTTCAGAATACAGTCAGGGGCAAATATGCTCTGCTGGAATGGATCTTGTGCACTTGAACCTTGTCGAAAATACGATTTAAACGGGGGGGGGGGGGGCTGA
>NW_017729015.1:19267084-19271000 GCF_001723915.1 Gavialis gangeticus
GGGGGGGGGGGGGTGCTAGATCAAACTGGTGAGGGTGATCTAACTCCTTCAAACCCAGGTGAGCTGTCACGCTGGTCAAGTTGAAAAGACTAGAGGGGTTTTGGGCGTGTTGGTTGTAGCCGTGTTGGTCTAAGGACATAGGCAGACAAGGTTTTTTTTGGGTAAATCGGGTATCTTTTATTAGATTATTTAAATAGTTGGAAAAATTGTTCTTTGCAAGTGGTCAGGTACAAACACCTTCTTCAGAGGTGCAGCTGAATCCAGCCATTTCAGAAGCTGGGCTGATTTTTCTTTACCTATTTGCAACAGCACTCCTGTGACCTGAAGAAGCATGTTTGTACCCGAAAGCTTGCCAAGAACAATTTTTTCCAAGTATTTAGCTGGTCTAATAAAAGATGCATCACGTCTACCCAAAGACCCTTGTCTGCCTAGAGGGGCTTTGGACACTGGGTATAAAATGCATCTGTGACACGATATGTGGGCTGGCCTGTGCATGCGGGCACTGAGCAGGGTCAAGCTAGGGCAGTGGCGTCAGAGGGCACCTCCAAGGGTTTCTAGTACAGGAAATGCTGGGGGTAATGTGCTGAGTGACATTTTTAATTGGGTTTTAGTGCATAGTTGGTGCAGTTAAAGTTAACTGGTCAGTACTTTGATTTCTTGCATAGATTATCCCTAATGATCCAGCAGGTGTGTACATGGGAATTGATACCTCTGCAGTCCTGATAGGAGTTCTGGTTCTGATAAACTCTGCATACTTCCAATTTCCCCGCTCTCTGACATGATACTCCTTATTTCTGCACGGTGCTATGCTTGGCTTTTAAACTGCTGCCTTCATTTTAGGAATAGCAGCAAATGGGACCTATAACCCTCGCCACCTCCGTCAGGTGGGTAGAGGACAGCGTTTGTACCGTGCTGTGCAAGAGTGCGCCAAGTCATGTGGCTGCTCGAAGACGTAGGATTTGAGCTCCCAAGCAAATCCTAAGAAGCCCTGCTTCCTGCGTTGCCTGCAGTCTGCATTGTTGTTTGAGAAGATCAGGCTATTTTAGATGGGAGCGTGACATGTAAAAATAGTATGTTATCTGGCTGCGTATTGATGTTGAATCTGAAATGTGGCATGTTGGTCCTCATGTTTCAGGCATGCAGGTTGTAGCCTTGCTGGGCTACAGGCAAAAGGAATCCGAGCTCTTGGTAGAGACGATATCTTTTATTAGACCAACTAAATATTTGCAAAAAATGGCAAAGAAATATTTTATTTTTTTGCAAATATCTAGTTGGTTTAATAAAAGATATCACTTCTGTGAAGAGTTCTGAGTCTTAAAGTTTGTGTTATACCTCTTAGCATATGCATTCCTCTTAAATCTTTCAAGGCACTCTGGTTTTTAAGTACTTTTAAGGCCTGTAGGAATGGGTGGCTAGAGAAGAAATCCAGCACAGGGTGCCATTTTACGGAAGGTATTTCCTGATCATCTATTAACAGTTGGTTTCTTTTGTGCTTCTTATCATGATGCTGATTGATTTATTTATACAACCTGTGCTCAGGTGGAGGGCTGGGCTCCGGCTCTCGGATTTCGGAGGCTGGGCTGATTTTTTTCGGCCTGTTTGTAACGGCACTCCTGCATGTCCTGGCCACACCTCCGAAGCACTGGTGGCTCATTTTTGAGTTTGTACTGTTGGGACTTGCAACCTGGGGGTGAATTTTGTGCTCTTTGGAAACAGGAGGGGGATGAAAGCGTGACTTTGATTTTTGGGTAAAGAACTGCCCTGAAATATTTCTCCAGTGGCGTTTAGTTACAAAGCAGCGAAGCAGCCGTCGGCAATCTGGAGGGGCGTGCCGTGCCGTGCCGTTACAGTCGGCTGTGCAGAAGGGAAGAGATAACGTCACGTAGGATACCTGGTCTTCTGCGCGGAAATGCGTTAAATCTGTCTCTCTTTCCCTTCCTCTTGCTTTGGGCCTGCCATGTCCGTTCAGGACAGGGATGACACCCGGGAGCTCGGTGGTTTCCTAACACAAGTGTATCCCAGCGTGGTTTTCCAGGGAGAGCAGGAGTTACTGGGTAGCTCTTACGGCCACCCCGAGATCCTTGAGTAGTAGATCGCAGCATCTTCACGCATGCTCATGATTTTCTTTCCACAGCTTGAGCTTGTTGGCAATTTTGGTTCTGATTTCTGAATCTTTCTTTAAGTTACTCATATGTTTCTTGCTCTGTTTTTTTGCTCTGTTGAAAAGAATTTAACTTTGCTGTATGTGGGTGTTTTCTTTGAGCATTGTGATTTGCGTATGCTGCGCAGGTTAAGCTTCCACAGCCGTCAGCTTAATCCTCGTCTGTTATGAAATACTTTTCCCCACTAAAAATGTCTGTATTTACCACCTGTTTGTCCATCCATCCCTAAATAAAATAAAATAAAATAAAATAGATGAATAAATGAATAAAACAAAGCACACAAATAAATAAATAAATAAATGAATAAAGACATAAATAAATTTAAACGCATAATAAAATAGATGAATAAATGAATAAAATAAAGCACACAAATAAATAAATATATTTAAATGCATAAAATAAATGAATAAAATAAAGCACACAAATAAATGTAAACGCATAATACATAAACAAAACAAATAAAATACATGCAGTGAACACAATAAAACAGCAACAAAGTAATAAAATAAAAAATACAATGCATTAAATGCATAGATAAAACAAAATTAATGAAGCAACATGCATAATGTATAGATAAAATCAAATCAGTACAACAAAACGCATAATAATTAAATAGATAAAATAAAATTAAAATAAAAGCATAATATAGATGAATGAAAATCAGTAAATTAAAATGAATAAAAATCAATTAAATAAAATAATAAAATCAACAAACAAAATAAATAACATGAATAACAGAAAATAAAATGCATAATAATGAAATAAATAAAAATGGGACTTGAAGAACCTGGTGCGCTCGGTCCCACCTGTTGTCTCGGATCGCTCTTGTGCTTTGCAGGTTGTGCCTCCACATCGGTTTGTTAGAGAGGCTTTTCTAGATCTGCTCAAGAGGCTTTAACGTTTTTTAGTTTCCTTCTCAGTCAGAAGAAGGACACAAGGAGAGATTGTTGATGGATTTAAAAGATCCTTTGTCTACGGGTCAAAAATTTATTTCATACTTCTTGGGCAGAAATCATTTGCCCTGCAGTGCTTTGTAAAGCCTTTCCTGTCTAGATCAATAACTAGTTCACGTGCTGTCCCGGCTGGTGTCCATCTCCAATACGCTGTGCAGATCTATGGCAGTGCAGAAATGGGACATTGATTGTGTCCCAGTAAGTCTTAAAGCCAGTGAGACCTGAACTGGGGTATAGGCTGCACTTCTGTCGGTGCCTCTGTTGCACAAGTCCTGCACAACTGCTGGTGTTAGTGTAGTGGGGGCGGAAGAAGCCTGGAGCTACCTCTTGCTCAGTGGTTTCTCCTGGAAGAGATTCAGGGTTTATTTCCACCGTGATTTTTTTTTGGAATAGCTATTTTTGATCGGCTTCCTGCATACATGGTCTTATTCTGGAGTCCTTATTTAGAAATAAGGATCAGTGCATTCACACAGGAGTAATTTAGCTTCACTCTGCAATATTGTTTGGGAGTAAGAGCACCCACCCCTGGAAGCTAATGAGGAATAGCTAGTGTTTAATTTCACATCCTCCCTTTTAATGCAGATTAACTTCCTGCTCTAGGCGTCTCCTTAAATTACACTGGCAGGAGAGTGTACGGGGAAATTTATACTGCTGTCATTGTTTCCTAGGTAAATCCAGAACCTCAGCCTCTGAGATGATTAATTCTGTAATTCATCAGCCCCAAATCCTTATGCACGCTTCAGAAAGTATTAAATGGAAAATTTTGAGTGATTTTTTTTTTTTTTTTTTTTTTTTTTTTTT
>NW_017729015.1:19271196-19275151 GCF_001723915.1 Gavialis gangeticus
TTTTTTTTTTTTTTTTTTTTTATAAAGTGAGCTAGTGACAAATCTGACAGTACTGCCAGCTAACCAAGAGTCTGGAAAGAAGATCGAGGGTTAATTTTGTGTCGTCCTGTCCTTTTAAGTGTCGATTTCTTATTTCAAGACATAGCCTATGTGGCTAGTGCCGTGAACTGGAACACGTGTGCACTGCAACTGCTGGACAAGGGAAATTGGTTTTTTGTTTTTTGTTTTTTTGATGGAGACATCCAAAAGGCTGTCGTCTTGATAGGCATGAGCAAAACCTGGTTTATTTAAAGCAGAATTGTATGCAGCTAGAATCCACTGTGTGTATTTGGCTTATAAATTGAATAAGCCATTCGACACTCCCAGGACGCTGTGCGAATCCCCTGCAGCATACCTACTAGAAACGGCCCATGTACAAGGCCCTTTACTTTCCATGACGTGCTGTGCACTAAGCCCTAGCTGCTATCTAGCGCTTTTCATGAGATCCCAAAGTGCTCTACTGGAGAGGCTGGAATCATTATTCCCATTTTACAGTTGACACAACTGAGGTGCAGAGGGAGGAAATTACTTGCCCAAGGCTGCCTAGCAGGCCAGACCAGAGACAGAGCTTGGTTCTTGCAAACTCCAGTTCAGTGCTCCTTCCAGCATGTGCTGTTAAGTCGTTTCTCTTAAGCTGGTGTTGGTTGTACGGCGAAAATCAGGATCTAAAATCCATTGACCAACGAGTGGGAATGCAAACACCTTTTGGTTCAGAGCTGATTTTGATAACCTTTGTGTTATTGTGCCACCCACAGGTAGCTACTGTGCTGCTGAAAGGCGATGTGTGTCGTTTGCATAGGAAGTCAGTGATCAGATTGATTTGTTGTGGAAGTGCTGGCTTAACATTTGCTGCAACTTGCATCGTTTTCAGGTTTCTAAAGCCTGGTTCCTCTGGCTGTTGGACTGGTGCGTGTTTGTGTGTAGCACTCGGGTGCCTCTCGGGTTTACGGTAGCAAACACGGCCAGATGTGCTCTTGGCATCTAAGACCCTGCTGTAAAGAACTCCATCCCATCCCCAAAACTCGAACGTTACTCGAACAGATGTGCCTGTTTAAGTGCTTTGAGTTCCTTTAGGTTGGAAAGTATTTAACTATCAGGTTCTGGTGACTGGATTTGTATTACTGTCAATGTAGGCTTGGAGGAGGGGAGCACTGCATTGGCAGCCAACCTCCACTTAGAGCAGGGGTGGGCAATTATTTTGGGCAGAAGGCCGCTTACTCAGTTTTGGCAAGCCATCAAGGGCTGTGAGACAGGCAGCCCAGGGCAGATTAATATTAATTTTCTAAATTTTTTAGGGGCTCCATGGGCCGGATTGAATGGCCTGGCAGGCCGCATCTGGCCCCCGGGCCGCATTTTGCCTACCCCTGACCTATGGCTTCCCTACCATGTTGTGTCTCCGCTGACAGCTCCTCCCTCTGTTGTTAGATTATGTGAAACTATCCCAGTGTCCTCGTATGTGGCTAGGCATACCAGGGGGCAAAACTGCGTGGTTTGAGAGATGTAATCCTGAAGATAAAATGCCGGCGTGGAGCAGTACCGTCAACGCTGCCTGCGGAAGATCCTTTGAATCCAGGGGGAAGACAGACACGGCAACATTTAGCATCCTCTTGCAAGCAAACCCCTCGAGCATCAAGACCTCAACTTTGCTGGACCAGCCACCTCATCCGGGTGTCTGGCTTCAGACTCCTGCAGCAAGCTTTGTTCTCCCAGCTCAGTTGAAGCATACGCTCAAGAGGAAGGCAGAGGCATTACAAGGATGTCCTCGGGGCCAGCTTGAAAAAACGCACCATCTACAGCAACTCATGGGCGATTATCTCCCAAGACTGCCCCAAAGAGAGGAAGAGTTTGTTGCAAGGATCTCAGTACTTTGAAACTTTGCCACAAGAGATGGAAAAATGGGAGTGGTGGAAAGTCTCGCAGACCGAACCAAGAGCCCAGAGCCACCCACCCCGCGTGGAAATGCGCCCGAGCTGCAGCTGAGTCTGATCCTGGGTTAGCCTCATCAGCCGTCTCCACACCTACAGATGAGACGAGCATGGACGACCATCATCCTCGACTGCGAGGGATTGCCCAGGATGCTGATTTCCAGTGGTTCATCCATTGGCTTCTAGCAAACTGCCTCCCTTTCCATGCATTAGACTTGCCTCTGTGCACCAATGCTAGACGTTGTCTCCGGGGAGTATTCGATGCTGCCGAGCTACTCGCCTTTGTAGGGCAGAATTTTAATGTTGCTTTTCCTGTGTTTAATCTTACAGCTGGCAGACTAATTGAGTTATTACAGCCCCTTCCCGTGAGGGCTGTGCATGGTGCGCCATGGGCAGCATATCTGAGCATGATGCAAGTTATCTCAGCCTTGCAAAAACCTCCTTGCCCGCCTTCCTGTCACGTGCAACTGATTGGCAAGGGAGCGAGATGTCATTCGTTCAGTCACCGCTTGCATAGGAGCGGATGGGCGAGCGGATCTAATGCTTCGGCTGGCAGTTTTTTCTTGTCGCGCTCTTTTTTTGCAAGGCTGAATTATCTGCTGGTGGGACTAATGCAGTGAGGAGGGCTAGTTGAATGTCTTAACCCCAAGCTGTAGGATGAGACCTTGGAAGCTGCCTCGGACAAGCGAGTCACTTGGTCTCCGTGCCTCAGTTCCCCTGCTAGCTGCAACCCTTTCCTCTCCCCATTGTCTTGCAAATATATTTAGTTCTTCCAGGAAGGGGCAGTCTCTTACTTGTGTTTGTCCAGTACTTCATGTAGTCGCTCTGGCCACTATCAGAATATAAATACCTTTTCAAATCAGTGTGGTGTGTATTGTAGTGTAAAGCCCATGATTGAGCTAGCAGCACATAGTTAACACATCTATCGGCACCACATCAAATTGCAAGCGAATCCCTCTGTGGTTGGACCCGGTCCTTGTTTGAGAGAGCAGGCTTCTTTGGTAGTATTAACATTTATTAAAAGGTGCTGTTCACCTTAATGATGCTGCTGTGATTGTGTCTTTCATTAGCTACCGTGATCCATATCAAAGCAAAGCCCTACTTGCCAGGATATTACCTGTTTTCATGGCTTCCTATCATGGCAAAGGTTCCTAGCAGATCACTACAAGCTTTTATGTGAGCTTCAGTGTTGTAAAAAATTGATGCTATACCATGGGGGCAAAGAGGCAAAATTTGCGGCTATCAGAATGCCTTTGGTTAGTCGAGGCTGGAGGCAGTTGTGGGCCCTCCGATGGTCCAGACCCAGTTAAATGAATGGGCAACGCAAGGCAGAGCGGACTCGCTGACAATTGGAAAATAACCTGGGTCGGGGGGAACAATTTAAACTGCTCGTGCTATGGTTTAAACTACCAATGTCAGCTCGAGGGGAAAAATAACTGAGCATCAGTTGCAGAAGGAAGACTTGGGATTACAGCAGAGCATGTTAAGATGCATAAGGAATAAAGTGGAGAACCGTAAAAATGGTGCAGAGCTATTATAAATCAGTTATGCCCTCCTATGCATGACACGACCATCTCCAAATGGTTCTTGCATAATAAGAGGGGTTCAGAAAGGGCTGATGGAAGCAAGATGGCTGCATAAACTGATTAGAAGAGACCGACTCCCGATGATTTGCTAAGGTCGCTTCCGACCCAAGCACCTCTGAAAGACTGAAGCAACTTTATCTTGGAGAAAACCATTAAGAGGGGACGTGATACAATAATTTCCTAGACGAGGAGGACATGCTCCATTTACCCGGATTCATAACGCAATAACAAGGGCAGCCAATAACGTTGCAATTTTGTGCATTTAAAACTGATTAAAAAAAACCAAACCTTTTCCATTCAACACACAATTGAACCTCATAGCTACAGGGTGTCATTGAAGTCAATAATTGGTTTCTAAAAGCGATTTAAACACTTCTGGAGAGCAAGATTGTCCAAACCCCCCCC
>NW_017729015.1:19275333-19291642 GCF_001723915.1 Gavialis gangeticus
ACCCCCCCCCCCCCCCCAACAAACCCACCAAGACGTACCATGTCTTAAGGACTGTATATGCAGTGGCTAAGGCAACCTCTGACTTTTAGAGCAGGAGGAATTTTCCCTTTGGGGCACTTTTTATGTCTTTTCACAGAACTCAAATAATTTTGGTAGGAAACCTGCGTCTTTTGACTTGTGGAACAGGCTGAAAGACCCCGGCTGCAAAGATGCGAGGTGTGCCCACTACTGCAGGACTGCTGTAGGAAAGGTGATGAAAGCTATGCTATATATCCTCTTGCCATTCACGGCTGGCCATGGGCCCTTGACTGTCAGCCTGTGGTAGCAGCCCTTGTGCGCTCCCAAACGTTGAGCCCTGCTGTTGCGGTTCAGTGACAGAGTCCTTGTCTGCCTTAGTGAGACCCAGGTTTGATTCCCAGATGTGCACGTAAATACAGCTGTCGGGGTACCAAACATCTGACCTCAGTGGTCTAAAGTGGGGGGGAGGTCTGGGCAGCCTCCACCCCTCCATGCTCCTGCCCAGGCAAACGTGTTGAAGGTCCTGGTGACCTCTCATGCATACACCATGATCCAGACGGATCAACTGTTGCCTACTAAATTATTTTAGGACTGTCTTTCTGCAGAAGTCCTTCTGAAGTAGTGGATGCTATTGGAGACGGGGAGCTCAACTAGCCAGACCACTAATCCAGCCCACTAAGGCATTTCCTGGGTTTCTAAATTGAGGCATCCTATTCCCGCTCACATAGTTGCATGGGAGACGCAGGAACTTCGGCATCCTGACCCAGCTGTGCCAGTAGACCTCGGTGCCCTTCCCTACCACGTTGTCTTCTGTAGAATAAGACGACGATTTTTGCCTCTTTGCTTTAGTGTTGTGCTAGGGAGAAGCGTCTCCTGTTCAGGCTAATATGACTTCCAGCCGTGCTCGTCTGCGGCAGATGTCCTTGGAGTGCAGGCGCTTGGCAATCGGTGGGGTGAGCGCTGGAAGAATTAGTATTCCAATCACAAATGTGCCCTTTGTAGTAAACAGATCTCAGGGAGCAGAGCCAATGCAGAAGCGTCCTTGAAAGGGAAGAGAAAGCAACATCCCTTGGGGAGCGGTGGCGGGAGGGCGGCTGTTTGTCTGACGATGCCCTAGTCGGGAGGGGGCCGTCTCCATTCCTCTCCTGCCTTCGGAGACTGTAGGTATGGAGGCTCGATCTGCAGATGTTCTCTACCTCGCCAGCTGAGCTGTGGGGGGATGACGACTCATCCGGCTTGCGGGGGAAGGAGGGTGTAAACCAGCCGGGCTGTCCCCGGTGGGAAGCTGCGTGTGCAATTCATTCGAGCTCTTGTTTTTGTCCTTCCAGGTAGCGTCCTCTCCACCGAGCCAAGCGAGAGCGCGCTTTTATACCGGTGCTAGCGGGCAGTCTTGGCTGGAATTGCTGCAGAGATGGTGATCTGGAGCCAGGGGGTTGACTAACAAAGTGTTTAGCGTGCTCTGCCCTGTTTAGGCCTTGGTGTATTCTGCTTGCTGGGTAGGAGGTGCTATTTCCTATCTTGATACTAGGCTCTCGCCACCCCCGCTCTATGGGGTAGAACGGCTCCAACAGGGAGCTGGACCCTAGGTTCTGGTATGGTTTCCCTTGTTCGTGGTGGATTGACTTTCCTGTTGAAGGGCACTGCTGGAACGGCATCAGAGAGCATAAGTAGTTTGGCTCTTTAGACCAAGCATAGCATCATAGGAAATGAGGGGTGAAGGGACCGCAGGAGGTCACATCTAGTCCAAGCCGCTGCTCCAAGCAGGACCAGCCCCGACTCCATCATCCCAGCCAAGGCTTGGTCTACCCAAGTCCTTTAAACCTCCAAGGATGGAGACTGCACCACCCCTCTGGGTAACCCCTTCCAGTGCTTCACCTCCCTCCTAGTGAGAGTTTTTCCTAATATCCAACCTCAGCTTCCCTTGCTGCAACTTCCCCGCTCCTCAATTCAGGGAAGCTCTTGCAATACCTTGTAAAAACTCTCCTCCAGCCAAGGTGTTGTCTCCTTTGGTAATGCAGCCTTGTAGTGGCTTCATGCACCCTGTTGATGCTGCTGCACCTTGTGAGATCAAAAGGAAAAAAAAACAAACCTTAAAGTGGAAAACCTCCTGGGATTTCTGGTCAGTAAACTATTAGTGCTTCTTGGCTACCAGAGACCAAGGTGAAATGAGAGTATTTTTAGTTTGTTACTGCTGAAGGTTTGAGCAGAAAGGGCGGATGGTTGCTAAAAGCTGTCTTCTGGAAATCGCTTGTCTAGGTGGGTCCTGCGTTCACTGTGACTCTTGAAATACCTCTCTCCATACCTTTCATTCACTCCTGACTCTGGTTTTGTCATCAGTCCCTATGAATTTGTACTGTAAGCTCCTTTGAACAGAGACTCCAGCCTCTTAGTTTTGCATGGTGCCGGATTTAAGCTTAAGCTACTTAAGCTACAGCTTAAGGCCTCACAATATGAGGGGCCTCTAAATAAGAAAAAAGAAAAACTAGACATTTTTGTCTTAATATGACAAACGTAGACGTGTATATGGCTCCATGGTTCTTATGCATACTGAGTTCTGAAACTTGTGCAGAAATAACAATGATTCATCTTAAAATTTCATGAAAATCCATTTTCGTGGATTTTGTACTTTATTTTTATTGAATGGGGCCTCTTAAGCTGGACGTAGTTTAGGGCCTCAGCATGTCGTAATCTGGTACTGGTTTTGCACTTGGCTTTTTGTCCCACTGGCTGCGTAGTTGCTTTTGCAGTCAAACCACATTGATGTGAAGGGCCTTGGAAGTTGCATCTTAAACTTCTTCTTTTTTGACATTTTGCATGCGTATTTTTCTGGATAGGATTGGTGGTGCACCTAGCACCAGGGTAAGAAGGTAGAGGTTTTCTGGATGTTACAGATGTTGAACCCATCTCATTTGGATTTGTAACATGTAATATGTAGGGAAAAAATGGTTGTTGTGCTGTAGTGATTATTTGAGTGGAATAGCAGCAGTGGAAAAAAAAAAAAAAAAACAATCCCCAAAAACCTGTTCAGACCCATTGCATGTGACACTGGAAGCTATCTGGGATTCATTTATCATGCTGGGACTTCCCACTCTGTTACTTCAAATGACTCCTTCATCCCCAACCTTACCAAGTGGGACATCACCCAGGTTTCATGCGGATGTACGAAGACCTCTTCCGACAGCAAAGCTAAACTTAGGCGGTGCCTTTGGTAAAATTCAAGGTTTTCTTTTATCACCTTGTGCTTCAATTTTGGTTTTCCTTTCTTTTTTTGCAGTTTTTCACAAAACGAGTGTACGAGAGAAATGGAAGATAATGCTGGTAAGTATTGTTCTGTTACTTTTATTATCAAATTGCTTATATTAATCTCTCTTCTCTTTGCCCTAGCTGTCCTGAATTTTTTTAAAGAAGTTTCCTTCATTTTGAGGCCCGCTGTAGGATAAGACCGTCAGAAAAGTCCTGGTTAGGCAGAAATGTTAATGCTATAGGAGATCTAGACTAGGCTTTAAGTAAAAACGTTACCGATCTAGAATGGGTTTATTTACCGGATTTCACAGGCAAGAGATCAGAATTTGCTTCTGCATTCCCAAAGCACTTTATAAATTGGAGCTTCTCCATTTTATAGCTAGGAGGAACAGGGTGTGTCTACATGTGCGCTTTAATGCGCATTATTAGCCTACTGTAATGTGCATTAAAGCATCACAAAAAAGTGTGCTTTTGCTAATGCGCATTAAAATAGGCTAATGTGCCCTTTTCTAGTACCTCACAATGGAAGTACTAAATTTTAGTGTACATTAACAAAAGCGCATTAATGAACGTGTAGACGTGCCCTCGGGGAAGTGATGCATCCAAGGCCAGACTGCAAGTCTGTGGAAGAGCAGGGATGAGATCGTTAGCTCCTAATGCCTAGTTCCATATTTATTTTCATAGATTGTGCTGCCTTGCAAGAGATGGGTTTCTTGCAAAAAAACCCAAGACTTGTAAAGTCACTTCAAGCACTACGTGACTTGCTCGGAGGTAAACTGATCTGTATCTTAGTTAAATCTAACCTGTGGGTTTTGGCCACAATTAAAAACCAGCTGACTTGTGGATAGAGTAAAGACTTTAACGGCACTTCATTCTAGCTTTTGCCTGAATGGCTGCAGATATGCTCTGAGTAGCCGGACGGTTGCTTTTCCTATGGAAACTGCTTTCTTGCGAGTATCTTATCTTCCCTGCTTCATGAATAGTCTCTCGCTACAGGCACGTTCACCTTACCTCACTCTGAAATGGGAATAGAGGGTTGCCTTGCTCCATTGTTGCCAGCCAACGGGAGAAATTATGAATCGCTTGAGGTGAGGTCAGAGCAAATTCTTCTCGATTCGGCACTAGGGGAGGAGAAAACCCTGTTAAATTTCTATCGTTAAATTCCATTTAAATGGCAGCCACGTATTTGGATAATTGGTGCCTTGTGCTGAGCTATGATATAAGCTAAGTAGTCAAGTTGCATGACCACAAAAAACCATCCGTGGATTGTGCTCGTCAAGGCAAACGGTGCCACCCTGAAACGTGGGTACGGAGCAGTCCTCAACTGTCTGGCATTTTGTGCTGCGAGGGCAGCAGCTTGTCACGGAGGCTAATTTAGGACTGTGGAAAATTGGTCTGTTGGATCTAATGGCCCAGCTGGAGCAGTGACAGCCCCCTACCTCTGCCAGGGCAGACGTGCAAATTGCTCGTCGCACTAATGTTCCCGGTGACAGGAGTTACTGCTGTGCCCTGTAATTAGTGAGCGTTTAATTTCTGGTGATCCTGCCCTGTGATTAGGCTCCTTCAGTGAAAAGAGAGCTGTGAATTTAGCTCGGGTTATAGGTGCTCAGTCGGCTGTGGATTTGGAAGCCCTTCTTTTATCCACAAAGCACAGCTGAGACGGGGCCGGTATCTGCCATCCCAGCGGCGAGCTTCAGCTTGCACCAAAGGTGCTTCGTGGGGGCAACAGGGATGGATGTGCCACCATCTGATCAAACCATAGTTGCGAGCAGTTGCAGTTGCTAAGACTGCCAGTGACCAACTGTGTCCGAAGCTCATAATCCATCATTGCCTGTCCCCTGGCAGCGGGGCTCGGACCTCAAACTCATTTCACCTAGGCCAGAAAACAACCCTCAAATTGCAGCCAGTTTAGTTTACTCCTGGGTTGAAAAAGTGATCTGAAGGTGAAAAGCTCCAGCTTTTTTTTTTTAAATATATTATCATTTTGCTGACCTTTTTTATAGCATGACTCCTGTCCCTCCCATCTCTGAACAAATTTCAGGGTGCGAACACAAACCAAAAGCACCTTTGTTGCACCAGGATTTCTTTTCCTGTGTCTTGCTTCCATCAGTTGTGGAGCTGTCACGATAGTTTGCACTGCCCATGTCCGACACACCGGGCCTCTCACACGAGTGGTAGAATAAGTAGATGGGTCTTTTATTATATATTTTTAAAAAATTACTTTGCCTTTAAGGAGGTTCATTCTCCAAGTGCTGCTAAGTTCAGGACTCGTGGGTTCTGTTCCTGGCACTGTGACCGGAGATGAGGTAAGGCTGAGCCGTGCGGAGGAGCTGTGCGACTAGCTGAATTGAGGCTGACGCCCTTTGTTCTTCCAAAGCCTGGTGATGTGATGAACTTCTGTCCTTAACCAGTTGTATGTTAACCACGTTCACAATGTTGCATGGCTGGCTTGTGTTTCGACTGCATTGGCACGTGTTCAGAGCTGGTGTGCTCCAAACTGCATTGCAACACGCCCCGGCGGCCGCTCGGACCATGCCGTTGATCGTGATTCCTGTATAGTCTCCGGGCTTTGCTACCAACGTGCTAGATGGGGGAGCTCCTTTTGGCTGGCTGCCTTGGCTATTGAACATTGGGATTGGCTGCTGTCTTCTGATTTTAATTCGTTTTCACTTCTAAAGGCTGCCCTGTGTGTATAGACAGTGATAGGAGAGTCTTTGGACTAACTGCGGGGCTTTAAAGGCATATGGTGTTTTATTCTGGATTAATATTAATGGGTTTATCTGGACTTGTTGGAAAACCTGAGCTCTAATGAGGCAGAGAGGGAGGAATATAAATGCACAGAATAGCCTTGTAGGAACAGTACAAGTGGGTGAGCGATGGTGGGGAACCCGTCAAAGATGGGAAGGAGCTGTAGGAATGGACCCAGGATTTTGTGTAGGCACCAAGTTACTGCCATGGTTGGTTTATCACCTTCTCCATGAATCGGGAGGGAACTTGCTGGTGCTCCCTTAGGTGTTGCCCAATGGAGGAGGAGGAGGAGAGGTGCCAACAGATGGAACAAAATGTATAGGCAAGAGATGGTGGAGCAAGTTGTCTCCCTGAGAGGCCTTCCAGGATTGCATTTAAATGAGAGCTGCCAGCAAAAATGACTTCAGAGTCCTCGGCCAGCTCTTCATTCCCTCCCTCCATCTGGGATCCTTCCTGTTGGTGCATAGGGGTGAAGGATTGCCACCCTAACGCTCTGCAAACTGAATATAGATTTCTGCTGGTCGTTGCAGCTCACACATGGCAGTGTCCTGTCCAGTCCACTCTCCTGCTCACAAATAACTTCCTTTCTTTGTCCTGGCCACACTGCTCTGAGATCTTTAATGTAGGGATCTCTTTTTTTCCCCTCTGGTATTGAGCTCTAGAATAAGACCTTAAGAAATAAGTGAGGGGGCAGTGGGAATTTTGCCAAAAGCCCATGGTTATTTGGATGCATTGCTATGGTGTTGGCGTGAAATAACGTGGGGGCAAACCCTATATTCACTTGCCAATAACATTTGAATTGGTTATAGTTTAACAGTTGCATATAGGGCTCATCTGGTCCTTTTAAGCATTTGACTGGTGTGTGGGAAGCATCCCTGTTGGATCCACCTGCCTAACACTGTAGCCTGTAATTATTCTGATGTCAGCTTCTGCCTCCTTCCTCAGCAATTATTAGGATGAACTCCCTGTAGCTTTTCTGTCTCGACTGTGAGCCTGCCGTACCTATCCTACAAGGAGGCAATCATGATGTGCTGTTCATCAAGCAGACAATACCTACCAGGATTGTATAGTCTTGCACCTAAAAGCATCTTCTTGTGCTCTGCAAGTGGCACTGCAGATGTTCAGTGTGGTTATTTATTTTTTTTTGGGGGGGGGGTAGGGGGAACTTCTCTTCTGTTCCTTATTCAGGATCAACTTTCTCCTCTGTCCTTCTTGGCATACCACTGTATCCTGTCTTTCGCAGCTTAAAGGATGCAAGAGGACAGGCAACAAGGAATACTTTTTCAAGTGTCTTCTGTCAGCACCTCGTGCAAATTAATGAGCAGTTAGTTTTGGAATCGTGCATCCTCGGGAATCGAGTGCAGTAAACATCTCTTGCTTTTGGAAGCTTAAACTCCAAGACTAGTTAAAGAGGGGGGCTAGTTAGAGAGTCGAAACGCCCATGTGATTTTTGGTTGCTCTGCCTCTGATTCTGTGCTTGATATTTGGCAAGCTGCTTAATTCCCTCTAGTGTGTCTTCGCGTGTAAAAGGTGGCAATGTTTTGAGGTGCTTTAAGACCGCCCCCCGGGGGGAATCAAGAAGTGGAGTATATAATTTAATATACATGTGTGGATGGGATACTTTATTTTTTAGAATCAAAACTTGTGAAAGAGGTGATCTCTTTTATTAGACCAACTAGATATTTGCAAACAAATTATTGTATTTATTTACAAGCTTTTGGGCACACTCGCCCTTCATCAGGCATAGGAGAGAGCAGAGGTTGTAAAACTTCTCCTAGGTAGAAATGAAGATTCATATTTTTTAGAAGCTTTCTGATTCAAAATGTGCATGGGGAAGTTGTACTCCTCTAAATACATAGCCACTGCTCCGTGATGCTGAGCGGCCTTCCTGTTTAGAGAGGGGCTTGAGATTTCGAGAAGTATGGACGTGTTTTGCTTCTACTGTGTCAGGGGAGCTCTAATTGCTGGTTTGTTTGGTTTTTTTCTTATAACAGAGGTGGTGTGACAGGCAGAGTGATGTGAGTGGTCAGGTTCAGTTCCAAAGATGCATTGCATTTTATTCGCCTTTGCATCCGGTAGTTAAAAATACCCTTTATTTCTCGCTGCTGTTGCCGCTGGCTGCTATGTGGTATGTCTGTGTGTGGGTTTGATCTTGCTTCCCACTGGGATTTCTCACTGCTGCTGCTTTGCCAATATGACCTGCCTGCTTGGTGTCTCTTCCAGGTACAGCAGGGGATGGAGCAGAAGCCCCCAAGTAGGCAAAGTCTGTTCCCAGCAAACAAAAGCCTGCTAGCAGCAAGTGGGAGCCTGTTTGCTGCCTCCGCTCCAAATGCTTTTACGGCTGTTCCTTTGTGCGTGCTCTTTGCATAAGGAGAAAAACCAACATAAAGGTGGATTTATGAAACCCTTTGTTTAGCAGCAGTAAAAAAAAAAGTGGGGAAGAGGAGGGGAAGGGGCTGGTAGGGTATAAAGGATATATGTTGTAGCCGTGTTGGTTTCAGAAATGGAGATGGCAAAACTCTTGGGTTACAGGTAATATCTTTTATTAGACCAACTAAATAATAGCAAAAAACTGTCTGTCTTTGCAGAATTTTTTTTTTCTTTTCTTCAGTAGAGTATAAAACACTTGATTTCTGCCTTGCCAGTCTGAATTCAGCCCAGGTGACTGCAGACTGCCGTCTGATGACTGTCACGTGGCCTGTATGAAATGAGATGGGGCCGTAGGTGCAGAGTCTGGTAGTGAAGAAGCTGCCACTTGTAATGGAGAGTAGGGCTAAATTCTCCATGTAGACTGGACCTCCTTGTCTGGAGCAGTGCGCTATAGGGTTGGGGGGAGATGCTTTGAGCAGGAGAGTGTAAGAAAGCTCACAGAGAAGTAAGAAAATCTCTGTTCTGCTTTCGTATTTAAAAAAAAAAAAGGAATAGAAAGGTCGTTCATCTCCGGGGCTCTCTTTGTGGCACTTTTGATCTGCACTTCAAAGAGGTGGCCTTTTTCATGTGAAAAGAAATGGAAAGAAACAGGGGCAGGGCATAACATTATGAATCGCTCCCTGCTCTTTGCATTTGTCAGAGGGATCAGGTGAACTTGCTGCCCTCTGACTTCTGAAACCAGGAGTTTCTTAACTTTGATTTCCGCCTTGCTTTGGTATGGTGAGCAACAGAGCGGGGATCCCCTTCAGCCTGAAAGTGTAACCATCGAGTCAGCTGCCTGCAGGTTCAGACAAAACAGTATATATATTTTTTTGCTAATCATGCACGGCTATCTGGAGGAAATCTGGGGGAAAGCTTTTGCACGGAGAGCGTGGGGATGCCGTTCTGAGTTTTTTCAGTGAAAGTCCTGGAGATGCTGCGAGTCGTCTCCTGTTTTAATCTGTAAAGCCAACCGACTTCCGCACCAGGAGAGCGCTGCAATACCATGCCTCGTTTAAAATCTACTGAAAGACGATAGCTATTTCCATTGGACCGCGTGGCTTTTTAACAGCATCGTGATACAGAACGTCCTTGGAGGCGTTGCTGCAAGTAATAAAGTTGGCTACACTTCTAAAATTGGCGGAAGCACATTGCAGCGCATGGGCCGCTTGGATTTCTGTTAGTCCTTTCAAGCGTATCTTCTAGTTGGCTCAAATGATTTGCTCAGTCATGGGACACTTGGGGCAGCCAGCTGAGAACTGTACAGCCATCGCTGCCGTAGTTTTGAGCAGAGCAGGGCAGTTATGCAGCAAAATCAAGCCTTATGGACTGTGCTTTTCTGTCTGGATCTGTAGCCGGGTTGAATCTCTAGAGATCCTGAAATGCTCCTGGACCCCATCTCGAGTAACTGCTTCAAGGGGTAGCCAGTGGTCAGGTCTCCACAGCACATACAGGGGGTTCACCCTGGGGAAAGGGGTTTAATGGCCAAGTGGTAGAGATGCTGGTGGCCTACGTATAAGTTTTTAATACTTCAGAAATATTTGAAGTAGTGAAAGTCATTTTGGAAGCATTCGCATTCCCACCTCATTTGTGATACTTCAGGTACCAGAGGCCTCTACTAGTAGCTGTAATCTGTTTTCCTGCGGATGCAGGCCTACTCCAACCACAGTTAGGTAGCTGTCGTAGCCCTGTAGGAGGGTGTTGGGAGACCTGGACTCTGTTTCTAGTTTTCTTTTTTCACCATAGTTGACACTGGTTATGGTGCTTTAGCTCCTGGTGCCTCACTTTCCACATCTGTAAAATGGAGCAGAGGCTTGTTGCCCTTGGAGGCAACACTCAGGTGGACTTTAGGGTCCGGTTTGGATTTTTTCAGGCCACTGAACATCTGTCCTGTCCTTTTGGTGCCTGTGATGGCTTGGCTGTCTGAAGAATTTAGCTAGGGAAGGTGATGGGATGAGCAGGGTGTGCGGAGGAGGTTTTGTACACGGACTAAGCGGAGGGAACTGGTGTTGCTCTTTATTTTCCTCCGCTGCAGCTTTTCTGCTTTCCAGCTCATGCGAAATGGCGCACAACGGTGGTGGAGCCTTGCCATTAGGCAGACTTGTTTTCTTTTATAAGTGGACTTTGTCTCTCATCGCTATTACTGCCGTCACGAGACGCGAGTGGCAACACCTGCCCTTGATCGCGTGAGCTGCCTTGCAGGGTACCAGCGTGCTGCCGACCCCGTGCCGGTCTGCTTGGTTGCTGACCATTCTTCGTCAGCTGCCCTGTTGTGCCCTTATCACTTAAGTGCATGTTGAAAACTAAGCCTGGTCCTCGCTTCTGCAGCTGGCTTTTGCCCCTAAATGCTGCTGAAGTAAAGTGTGGCAAGAAACCTGGAAGAGGCATCTGACACTTTCCTTGGCTGTACAGTGCTAGCGGCTCTGTGCACGTTCAGGAAGATCATCGGTGCCCACGATGCTGATGAACTTTAAAACCATTGATCGCTGCTTGGGGCGGGAAGGACGTTTGATCTTCTTTCTCGTACAGCGTGCTTCTGTCTTGCTTCGGAAAGCGGGCATCTTCCACGAGCTTCCTGGAAAAGGAGATTCCAGTTTTACATCTGTTTGTTAATCTGTATGGGAAAAGTCTGCCTTCAAGTTATTCTCCTTCAGCTGCCGGGCTACAAAGCTTTTTGCAACGGGTCTGGACGGGAGTATTTATCGCTCCCCTCCACGGTGCCGAACTGTCGTTGGCCTTTGTCCCGGCAGTGCTTCAGAGAGGAAGGGTTGCAGATTTGGGAACGGAGACGCAGGGCACGCAGGTCTCTTGTAGAGACTTGTATATCCCACCCGTTTCATTTTGTAGCGCTGATATGCATGTATTGCTCCAGACGAGGGCTCCTCCAGGCTCGTCTTTGAGGTCCTCAGTGCTTCATGCTTGGGTGGGTATGCTCCCGTCTCTTTCCTCCATCTGAAGCTGAATAAATAATCCCAGCAGTGTTTCTGGTTTGGGTTGGAGGTTGCATGGGGGTTCGCTGCAGAGAGAGCTCGGACGTTCGGCTCCTGAATCGCCCCCCTTGGCTGCGTCCTGTGTGCAGGGGCACCGATTGCAGGACGAGTGTTGGGGAGAGCGCATCGCTCTTCCTAGACGTCCCTTCTCACAGTCTCAGGAAGTCGGAGGACTGCCCGCTTGTAGGTGGTTTAGGCTGCATCTCTGCAAAATGGGTTGGTTACCAGTTGGAGCAAGGCTGGCTGGGGAGGTGCCAAAAGCCCAGGTCGAAGGTGACCACGTGCGTGGGAGGATCGCGTGGTGCCGGAGTTAGGTCTGCGGCGAAGGGAGGTCCTGTGCAGCAATGCGGAGCCCTGTCCCAGGCGCCCGGGACTCCTGGACTTTCCTGGGAGCACCAGCTGGGAGTCCGGGGAAGGTCAGCTGGTTACGTGGGGTTTCTCGTTGCTTTTGCTCCGTAGATGCTCGTGAAAACCATTTGAAACGAGCCAGAGGGCTGCCTCCAAGAAAAGATGATCCTGGGCTGGGAAGAAAGTAGAAGCTATTCTTGTTCTTTCCCTTCTTGACCCTCTCTGCCACCCCATCCGGTTTGTACAGCGAAATCTCTGTCTTGAACTGCAAGTTTAATATCTGCACCAGGCAGCATAGCTCGTGACAGATCAACGGTGACCGAGCAGAGCAGATCTCCCCACTGGGAGCCCAGTAGCAGGCCTGTGGGTTTGGAGAGGGGAAGAAGTTGCAGGAGAAATGATGCATCCATCAGCTTTCCTATGGCCCTGCTCACTGGGATGAAGGCCTTCCACATGAATGAGTCGATCCTTGCAGTACCTTCAGAGGCAGGGCTCATCTAATAGACAAGGAGAAACTGAGGCGCACTAGGGGAAGGTCTTTGCCTGAGGTCAAGCAGGCGGACAGGGGACCAGGACTTCGATCTGGGCCTGATCCAGCGCCTTCACCCACAAGGCATCTCTGAGAAGCAAACGTGGAGGGGAGGCAGAGATGATTCATTTCAAGAAGGACTAAAATATCTCATGCACAAGCATCCTCTCCCTCTTTCTGCTGCGTAGCTGCCAGGGGGCTGTCGTGTGACTGCAGACAGGAGAGGAAGGTGGCTCACTGGTTTCTCAAGATACAATTTGCATCGTGCAAGTTTAAGATTCCTTACGTGCTGAGCTATTCAAGCATGGCCTCGTGCCCCCAAAAGTCGGGATGAAGCAGAACATGAGGCCCAGTTTTGTGCTCCCTGTTTGCCGACCTCTTGGTTCTTCGGCAGTCTGGTGCACTCGGGGGTCTTGGACGAGAACAGATCTGTGCTGGCACGGGACTCCTGCCCCTGCATGTGGATAGCTTTCCTCAAAAATAACCAGCAAAAGACCTGTGCATTCGTGGGCATCATCGCTCCGGCACAGCTACACGATGCATTTGGGTAATGCTGCGCTTGGGACACGAGAGGGCAGCCATTGCTCAGTTTGTAGCTTCTAGGAAAAGAACAGGTATGTTTAATGGGAGGCGGTGGAGAAAGAGGAAGATCTGAGATTTTCCTCCACGAGTTCCCTAGCTGTAACAGAAGGCCCTGCTTTTATTTCCCCTTTATTTGCCATCTGAAATGCATCCCCTTTTGAAAGACTTGCGTGTTGGATTCATATTAGCCTCCTGATGGGGAGACTTGTTAATCTAATGGTGTTCCTTTTTCAGGAAGTAAGATCCCTGCAGGCTCCTTTCTGCATCTGTGTGCTAGGCGACTTGAGCAATTTCTGCAAACCAGTGGTATAGAAAACCTGGTAGCTTTTGTCCCGGGTCTTGCAAGGTGATTTAGATGCAAGGTCTAAATGAGAGCCTTGCATTTTCATGGAGGTTTTAGTCCGGTCAATAATTTGAGCTAACTACTGGGATGTCATTGTGACATCCCACTAACTTTACTGGGTTTTCAACAGCTGCCCCATGGATCCGACTGCAGAATTGTGGCCCTTCCTCTGCAGATCGGCTCGCTCGCGCCTCCGGAGAGCATGCCGTCTAACTGAAACCAGTACTGCCTCGAAAAGCAGCACAGGAAATTTGTAGTCAAACAATAACAGCCAGGGATGTTGATTTAACTGGCCGCTGGCCAGCGCTAAATCTTGGAGTGTGGCGTGAAAGCAGGCTATAGCTTGAGGATAGGGACAAAAACCTTCCCTGGTGAGCTTCAAAATGTGGAATTTAATAACTTTTAGCATCTCCTGTAAGACCGTTGCAGAAAAACAAGGCCAAGTATTTTATTTTTCCCTCATGGTCCCCCCTTTTCTCCCCTTAGGGTAGAAAACAGCCCCATGTACTATTTGTTTTGCATGGTTTCCCTCTGCTTGCACGGAGTGGCTGCAATAAGGGCATGCATTTCCAGGGCTGGCCTTCCAGTGAGTCATGGCTTGGCAAAGAGACCGGGCTCTCAAGATTAAGTAATGATCCGCACTGGATGAAACTGGTAACTTGATTCACAAAGGGCAGGTTACCTTCTGCAGAAGAGGAGCCGTCATTTTTGTTGTTTTTTTCTATTGCACACTGCATTATCCTGGAATTGGAAGATATTTTAATACAGACCCTTGCTTTTTACTGGCACGTGGGGGGGCTTTGCGTTGGGGGGAAGTAGGGTGCAATCATTCTTCAAGCAGACAGTTTTCATGGAATATGCAAACCAGAGTTTGAAAAAGTATTCCCCCCCCCCAACCAACTTTTTGTTTCAAATGTGGGGTGCGGGCACTAATGAAACGGGTAAGCTCTGGGCACACTGAAGCGTGCTTACAGAGGCTTGTTCTTCCAGGATACCCCGTGCATTGCTTGGCACTAAGGAATATTTTGCTTTGGGGAGGAAAAGAAAATCTTTCTCAGTGTAATTAACTTCAAGATGCTGACAACAGTGAATTGCACAACCTTCGTGCGTGGGGGTTATGGGGAGGGGGAGTCTCCCACTGAATTGGTGGGACTAGGGCCCTGGGAGTGCTTCTGCAATTAGGTCCAGATGAGGCTGAACACGAAGCTAATCCTGTTTTCTCTTTAAAATATGAAGCAAACTGCTTGCTCAGGATAACTCCGTGATGGGATTGTTCCAGCAAGTCTGGCACACGCGCGGCTCTCTCCTTGTTGGTTTAGCTGCTGTTAGTTTTCCGTCTTCAGAGCAAAGTTGAATCCTTGCAGAGGGAATCATCCTACTGGTCATTCCTATAGCGCTGTCCGTCACTGTTTTTGGAGTTAAATCAAAGTGAATCTGTTGATGATGAGAAATGACTATGTTGTGGTCAGGATTGTGAACAAAACCAAACCAGGGGGGTAGTGGAGGCCCCTTTCATACTCTAGCTTTATTCTTGCGCTTTGCCGTCACTCGCATTGATGTGATTTGTATGCACAGGCTTTAGGGTTACGTGGCTGTTATGCTGGGTTACTCATCGTATGTTGGACAGAGCCAAGCTGTGCCGTCAGTCCCCGTGGGGCACCCCTGCTGATTTCTAGTTCTGTCCACGGTTGCAAAAGAGTAGTTATGGGAAGAAATCGGGTGGCAAAGCGTCTTGTGGAGAGACAAAGATTCAGAACCTCAACTGAGTTTGAAAGTTGGGAGGGGAGGAGGATCTCTCTTTAACCGAGTTAGTTCTCTGTGGAGGTTGAGACCCAAAGACCTGGATTCCTTGCAAAGCTATTTTTAGTGTCACTGCAGGAGAATATACGATCCCTTCTGAGTGAGCAGATATTTGCACGCCGCTCCAGAAACATTCACAAAGGAAGGAAAGTCTCCTTAGTGGGTCAGTTGGCATTAGTCCCTAGTCTTTGACTGTAAAGAGAGGATTTTAACCAATTCTAATTTCCATTTTAAATAGTCAGAGAAAATGCAGGCTGGAAGGGAGCTCAGGAGGTCGCATCTAGTCCAACCCCCTGCTCCAAGCAGGACCAGCCCCAACTACATCATCCCAGGCAAGGCTTTGTCCAGCTGGGTCTTAAAAGCCTCCAAGGATGGAGATTTGCACCACCTCTCTGGATAACCTGTTCCAGTGCTTCACCACCACCCTCATGAGAGTTTTTCCCAATATCTAACCTCAACTTCCCTTGCTGCAGCTTGAGCCCATTGCTCCTTGTTCTGTCACCTGCCCCCACTGAGAGTAGTCCAGCTCCATCCTCGTTGTAGGATGGAGGTGAAGGCTGCTATTCAATCCCCTCGGTCTTCCCTTCTGCAGACTCAATCAGCCCATTTCCCTCAGCCTCTCCTCACAAGTCATGTCCCCCAGCCCCACAACCATTTTTTGTTGCCCTCCATTGGACCCTCTCCAATTTGTCCACATCTTTTCTGTAGTGGGGGCCCACAGCTGGACGCAGGACTCCAGATGTGGTCTCCCCAGTGCCGAATAGAGGGGAAGAATCACAGCCTCGATCTGCTGGCAATGCTCGTACCGATGCACCTCGGGATGACATCTGCTTTCTTCACAACAGGGCACACTGCTGGATCTCATCCAGCTTATTGTTGGCCGCCACCGAATTGTCCGCTGTCACCCCCAGGTTGTTTTCTGCAGAGCTGCTGCCCAGCCCGTCAGCCCCAGCTTGCAGGGATTGCTCTGTCCTGAGTGCAGGACTTTGCACTTGTCCTTATTGAACCTCATGAGATTTTCTTTTGGTGCAATTCTCCAATTTGTCAACGTCTCTCTGAATCCTAGCCCTACCCTCCAGTGTATCTGGGTATTAAATGAGTATTAACTTCTTGTTTAGAGTTGTGTCCTAAATTTCCTCAACAGTCTAGGAAAGCAAGGGTTGATGATTACCCCACGTATCTTTTTTTCCTTCATATAGAAGCCCTTGAAAGGTCCAAGCAACAAGACAGGAGCATGCTTCACCCATGCTGTGGTGTCAGAACGGTGCCCCGTGACTGTCTTTGTGGTAGGAGAAGGAT
>NW_017729015.1:19296642-19328517 GCF_001723915.1 Gavialis gangeticus
GTGTGGGGGAAGGTGGGTGTGTGTGTGTGGAGGGATGTGGACAGGAGCTGGCAGCTCAGGTACTGATGCTCTGAGACTTGGGCCCACTTCAAGACTCCCTGCAGCTGGTGAGGTGACGCAGGTGGATGGTATTTCATGGGACCCCTCCAACCCCAGCCCCCATAGTAGCATTGCTTCCTCCAGGGAGCTCCCTCGTGCATGGAAAAAACTACTATGAGTGAGAACGAAGTAATCGGAGAACAAACCCAAACACGCTAAGTGGGAGCTGCACTTGTGTGCACACCCCCACCATTAAACACATGCCATGCACCACATGAAATATCTTCTAACGCCACCTCAAGAATAAACCTGTTAGAAGAATCCAGCTCATTGTCCAGTTTTGATGGCTCTCGATGCACACATCTTTTGGGGGGTGACCAGGTAGAGAAGCAGGCACTGTTTTGCATTGGGCTGCGTATCTTAGCACGGAGCATTGATCCACTCCCCCCAGTCGGTGTCCTCGTGGATTTATCGTAACACGAGGAAACCCATGTCTGATAGCACTGCCGTGCTGTAGGGTATTTCATACAGCAGGGTTGCAAAAAGCCCCTCAGCAGATTGCTTGCATTTGAGGGAGGGATTAATCTGGGGTGCAGGATCGCCCAGATACCTAGCACCATAGGTTTGAGATCTATAAAGGCCATGTTTGGGCAGGGGCGCAGTGATTCATTTGGGCTAGTTTAGTGATGGGGGATTGTTTGCCCTGCAGCTCGCAGATGTAACCTGTGGTTGTACTTTTATTTCATTGGCTTCTAGTAGGATTTGCAGGCAATGCTGATACTGTCCAACTTTTGCCAAGGTGCGTCTGTTCAGGAGTGGTGCTGACGGTCTCTGGAGGGGTTACCCCCTTCTCGGTAGGTGCCTTTGGCTAGGATTTTGGTCAGACGCCATTGGTCACAGCTGGAGAAGGGGTAACTTTGTAGCCAGCTGTATACAAGGATGCAATTAGCTGTATCACTTCATCATCTTCATGTTATCTCATCTCTAGACCATTTCCTTGAATTATTTAAAAAGGCCTTGGCATCGTAAACAGCTATTGTCTATGAGTCTAATGCAATGCATAAGCAGTGTTTGGTCTTTTGAGATTAAGCCTGCATAATATTTGGCATTTTCCTTTGGTCTCTACAATGCTTGTACAAACAGCTGGAAGGAACCTCAAATGATCTAGTCCTCTCCCTTCCTCCAGGCAGGGTCATCCCTCCCTAAATCATCCCAAGCAAATGTACATGTGCCCAACCTGCACGTAAAGGCTTGCAATATGAACATTTTGCAACCTAAGCAAGCTGTTCAGTTGGCATTAGTCCCCTCTGGACACAGAATAGTCTCTCGGCATCCTCCTTTACAACAATGTTGTCTTTTGGATTGGGAGATGGTCATCTCCCAGTCTTCTCGTTTCCAGACCGTGCAGAGACGCTAGACGCTAGGGTTCATAGATGCTAGGGCTGGTAGGGACCTCGGAAGATCACTGAGTGCAGTCCCAGTTCTTCTGACCTTCCTTGTTTGTCACGTTTTCTAGACTTTTAATTGCTTCTTTTTTTTTTTTTTTTTTTTTTTTTTTTTGTTTTTTTTTTTTTTTTTTTTTTTTTTTTTGTTTTTTTTTTTTTTTTTTTTTTTTTTTTTGTTTTTTTTTTTTTTTTTTTTTTTTTTTTTGTTTTTTTTTTTTTTTTTTTTTTTTTTTTTGTTTTTTTTTTTTTTTTTTTTTTTTTTTTTTTTTTTGTTCTATTTTGTCCATGTCTCTCTTTTTTCTTTTGAACAACAGGAGCCCATTGGAGCTCTGCTCTGGCCTCCAGCATGGCAGGCTAAATGCTTCCTGTGGACGTGCGTCGCGCAGGGGAGCACTCCTAAAGTTTTATGAAGTGTGCTTAACTTGGCCAGATCAGCTCCCTAAGTGTTATCTGGTTCCTTAAGTAAATATAGAATAAGGCGTGTATTAACTTGAATTGTCAAGTTGATAAACTAGAATGGTTCCTCTCCTCTTGGAGCTGTCTTCGCACTGAGCAAATATTTATTTGTGTGGTTTCCAAAGGCATATTTGTGCAATAGAGAGGGAGGTCAGACCTGTAATTACCTGTTACATCCATGCTGGTAAAGATGCCTAGTAACAAACACTTCTGGAGGGGAAAACTTGTGTAGATCTAAAACGCTATGTTACAGCTGCAAATTTGGATGCTCAAGTGTAATGTGAGGGTTACATGGCTCCAAAAAGTGTTTTTAAAGTGCAGAGATTTACAGAGTAAAATGAAAACGTTAAACCCAGCTGATTTGCGTTCCTTTTAACTGTGAGACGGTGGTGGGAAACTTTTTTTTTTTCTTTCTCGTTTCTCTTCCAAGCAGTCAGGAGCTGAGACTATTTGTCAGATTTGCCTTGCATTTTAATGGAGGTTTTAGTCCGGTCAGTAATTAAAATAAGCAGGTGCAGCGTGGAAGTTGGTTGGTTCCCAAAAGTTGAACCAAAGCGCTTTTATAACATTTCCGCAGGCAGAGCCAAGTGAAGTGAAGGATGGTTGTATTCCCTGGTACTGGCTGGTTTTGTCTATGCTTAAATAACTTGCAAGATGTGGAACTTGAGTGGATCAAATGCTGGGGCTTTCTAGGTGTGACGGCCAGCTGAGTTTGTCCCAGAGGTGTGCCTCAACCGAGTTCATATAAGGTAGCAGAGGAAATGCTATAGTATTTCAAGTTGGTTTTCTTTTCATGATGAGACTTGCTGAGAGTATTCCCATAAAATCTCAATAAATAATTGCCATTTTATGAGATTGTAAAAGGAGGAAATCCAATTTTTAGTTTGTATAGAAAGCTCTTCCCATGGGGGTGAGGCACTTGGCTGAAGTTGATATGCCATCTGGAAGCCCTGCAGGTTTAGAGAGCATTTCTGATAGCATCTTAAGCATTTTGGTATGAGATGGTGGATAGCCTTGTGACATTGTTCACGGCAACTAGCTTGTAGGGTTCAAGATGCATCTTGACCTATACTTGTCTTAAGAACCTCACAAATGACTCTAACAGATTTCTAGTTATTCCCATTTTTTTTGCATGTTTAGTGCTCGATCAAGCTAGTCCTGTTATGGTCTTAAATGCTGCATAGGAAATATCGCATCTAGACTAAGGGAGTCCAGTTTTGTGGACTATTTCTGCAGCCGATTAACTGCTCTTAGGAATGCATCATGTTGCATGTGTTTTATTTCCCCATTTTTAAAGTGCTTAAGTCAAAGAAGTGTTGCAACCCTGCCTGGTCAGCATCATCTTGTTTTGTAGCAATTCATTTTCAGCAAAAAATACCACCTTATTTGCGTGACTTCTGAAAGCTGGTATGCACGTTCATGCTTTGGTCTGTAAAGGAGAGAATATATTTTGGCTCCACTCTACAGTCATGTGCGCTAATGGTTCCTGGTCCTATTCCCTGACCCGGTGTTACAGTAGGAGGAATTGGATGACCTCTGGGTTTGTCGAAGTTTCAGTCTGAGTGTCCTGCCGTGGCAGTTCGAGGGAAGTGGTGGTGATGGGAATGCACATGACCTTTCCCTATTTTTGCTTGCTGTGCTACCACTTATGTAATGCGGAGGTGGCAGATGGGCACCCGACGTGCAACGGCTTGTTTTTGAAGAAAGAAAATGCTGTCTCTCTACAGCTTGAACCGGTGCTTTGCTGGAATGTATCCTGCAGCCGTGCTTCAGTTGGCTTTGGCCCAGCATTCACTTTGCTGCTACTTCAAGATAGTCTGAGCAGGAGTGGAAAGTACTTTGTCTGCTTAAGAGATTCCTTGGCGGAGAGATGGGACCGCCACGAATTCCCGAGTTGCTTACGTTTTAGCCACGGGAGGGTGGATATTGCACACTATCAGTCTGGCTGTCTCATTGTGTTCTTAAGCTGATAAACCTTTAAAAACGTTTTGCATGCACAGTGAGCAACTTATGGCTGGAGAGGAGGTGTGGGAGACGACGCGCAAAACGTGTACTGCGTGAAATCTGGTTTTATCTGAAGTTGTGTTTTCAAGCCATACAGCGCAGGGCTGGGAAATTAAACTTTGGTTCGCAGAACTGTCCGCTTGACACCCAGGCATCTGTGCACAAAAATTTAGATGTCAGCCATTTGGATTTTGATAGCTGAAAGGATTGGGTGGCTAGGAAGCCAGAATCAAAAGCAGTTAACCGGCACATGTGAAAGATCGCTGGAGCACCTTCCCACCCGCCCGGCCCTCCCCAAGCATAGTTATCTTCAGTGTGTCCCACCACCACCTCGCCTCCTCCTTGCATTCCTGAGATCAAGCTGGTTCCTTGCTGACTAATCATCTGATACAGGGGGAACAAAATGCTCCAGGAAATAGGAGTTTCCCATTCGGGAGCTTAACAGGAAATTCCAAGGAAAACATGTGGCCGGTAACGGGCTTACTTCCCTGCCCTTTCTTGTGATGGATGCACGCAAGGTAGGGCCAAAGGATGCAAACTCTACACGAGGCAGTGCCAAACGGAAAGGGAGTGTAAACCCTTTCCAGTCCCACACCGAAGAGGGGTGCACTTCAGCTCAACCTGGGAAAAGAGGAGGGGTTACAAGTGGCATTGCCTTGTGACCTTTTAAGGTCTCCCCTGCCTTGGGGGTCTTTAAGAGAAGGCCGGATAGGCATCTGGCTGGGGTCATCTAACCCAGTGCTCTTTCCTGCCTAGGCAGGGGGTCGGATTCGATCTGTTGAGGTCCCTTCTGGCCCTAGTATCTATGAATCTATCCCCCAATTTCCTAACCCCCCAGGCTTTCCGTCGGCTGGTCATTGGGACTAATATCCTTTCCGAATGCGTGTTTTTCGTAGCCGGTGCAAGGATGCTGGGCGCTGCGCCCGTGACTCTAAGGGAACCTGGCAATCTTTATAGACATGCCAGACCCTGGGAGCCCTCGTTGCTTTGCGTTTTCCTAGCGATCGACAAAAGCCTGCTGTCAGTCTAGTAGAAAGTACCCAAAGCCTTGCGATTCAACCCAAATGAACAATGCCGACATGAATAAGTGACGCTTCCTTAAAGCACCCAGAATGTTGTTGCTTCCACCTCCCTTCTCACCTTCCCACCGAAAAAGTTTAAACCCTGGGCCCGAGTGTCTTTAGGTGAGAGCTCAGTTCTGTCTAATCTTCCTGAAACTTCAGTTGTGACTGTGTGTGGGCGACTGGCTCCAAAGGGAAACACCCAGTATTGTTGGTATCGGAGGCACAGCTCAGTGGTAGGTGGGTTGGATAAGGCAATCCTCCCTACCTCTGCTGTGGCTGAATCACGGAGTGGAGGTCTGAGTCACCGGAAATGAATGCCGTGTTTCGCATTGTGCATCTGAAGTCTCAAGGACCGGGTCCTGGAGCAGCGAGTGCTCGTGTTTGTTCTGGGGCCTTGGGCAGGACAGTAACGGACTCATGCTCTCTGGAAGCAGATCTCAAGCAACTGAGCTATTAATGCCGGGTTCTTGCTTTTAACAGAGAGGCTTGTACGCACAGCGTGTGCGTGGGGTGCTGTCACCCTGCCCAGCAAGGGCTGAACACGTTTCACTGTTAATAAGGGGACGAGTGTCTTCATGGGTAGACCAGACCCCGGGTCAGGGTTGCTGGGCTCGGCTTAGACCTGCCGCTTTTGGAGCCCGACCGTCACCTCCAGCTTTTTCTGCCCGTCCACAAGTGCCGCTGAGGTCAGCAGGACCCGCGGGGGCTGTAGGAGTCGTGAGATGGAGGTCCAAAACCGAGAGGCACCCTTAGATGTTAGTGTTGACTAAAGCTGCCTGGAAAACTTCCACTGGAACAAAAGTTGAATTGAAAAAAGCTGGTTTGAGCCTGAAGTAGGTTTTCAAAGGAAACCATTTGATTCAGCAAGGTTTTTTTTTTTTTTCTTCTGAATCCAGCGCAGGGTTTGGATGAGACCAGGCTGGATTCCTGCCCGTTCGCCCTGGGGCTGTGGCCCTGGGAAGCCCCTTCTGCCGCCTCTGCACAATTGACATTCCTGCCCCTGTCCCTGCTCCGTGCTTGAGACCTGATGTACATCTCCCTTTAGTAGCTGCGGGGCTCGGGTCACTTCTGCTGCGTGGGAAATTTGGGGGGTGGGGGGGTGGAAAAAAAGTTTTACTCCCAATTTAAAAAAAAATTCTGTGAACCGCAAACCCCATTTTCTAGTCTTGAACCTCTTTATTTCACTCTACTGTTCTGTAAAGCCCAAGTAATACCCTCCTACCTAGCCTGGAGGTGTGGCGAAGGCTAATTTAAGTGGGTTTAAGTATGGGATTCCTCTGAGGAAAGTGCTACAGAAGTAATTAGTAAAATTGTATTCCTCTTTAACTTTCTTGTTGAAAGCTACTCTCTGAAGTGAGCTGTTCCTTCTCGCTCCCCACCCCTGGTGAGGCCAGTGCTATAAATAAGTTTGTTCTAATTGTTAGCAATCAAAGCTGGGCTCCAAACGCTCGCTTTGGCATTACTCTGGGTGCTCAGTGCATTTGTGAATTAACAACGCTTGAAACCTCGAGTCCTTTGGTTATATAAAGCACACGTCTTAAGCTGGTGCTTCTGCCCTGCTTGGTGGGGCACCTGTCCCTAGCGTCCGGGGACCCATGCTCTGCTCTGGGACTGCAGGTTCCCTGACCTTGGGCAACTCACTTCACCTCCCTGCCCCATTTCCTAGGAAAAGCAGACAATGAGGGTGTGAAGGGACCTCAGGAGGTCACGTCTAGTCGAACACCCTGCACAGCCAGCCCAGACTAGATCATCCCCTCCATGAAATAGTTATGGCTTCGCATTTCCAATGCTTTAGAAGATCTCATTTAATAGTAATTTCTTTGATGCTCCATCCTTCTTTTGGAGACTTCAGGAGCATGACAGGCTTTTTTTCCCTTCTTCTTAAAAGATGTTGTGCTCTGATGCATGCAGCACAGCTTCCCAGCTTGCATGTGGTGCATCTTCTAGTCTAATTAGTTGATGTTTTTCCCATTGGAAGATGTTGGGTAGATGGCTGATATGGGGGGGAGAAGGGTTGTTATCAAAGCACCAAGAGCATTTGCTCAGTTTTGTCAGGTGTCTTGCCCCACTTTTGGGGGGTGATCATTGCTAGATCTCTGTTGCAAGGACTCTACCTCTGTCACTTGCAATGTTGCCTTTGGCAGAAAACCAATTTGATTTCAAATAGAAGGTACTTGTGAAATCTTTTTTTTCCCTGTGCATAAGGTCCCTGAAACCTCTCCAAGCTCCACACCCAATTGCAGCTTGAAATACCAATTTGCAACTCCTGACTGCATAAACAGAGCCCACGTGTTTTAGGAGCTTTTTGATTAAGGGCTTGTTTGCCAAGCAGTGCTGTCAGCTTCCTCGTGGCTGCTAAGGGGTGGCTTGCACATCGTACTCTGGTTTGACTCTGGCTTTGAAACTTACCCTTGGCATAGGATATTCTTCAGTATAAGTACTTTCCTCCTGTGCTAACAGCATTCAGATTGGGGAATAGCACTGATGTAACTCGTTCTGTTCCTTTTTGGATAGTTGACTTTTTGCAGGAAGCTCAAGGGACGTTTCATTAGATTCAGTTAGTGCCAGTGAAACGGTTTTGAAGGTTGAATGCTGCCGTAGGACGGCTCCTTGTACTGTTCCATCGCTGATGTTCGGTTGGACTAAATTCAGCTCCCATCGAACTCAACCGGAGTGCCTATAAGACTCGTGTGACAGTTGAAATCTGGCTTCTCCTTTCACTGGGAGATGCAGTTTTTATTCCACTTGTGACCAGGTGCTACCGTAGGGTTTGAGAGCATGAGTGGATCCCAGGTTTGAGCTTTCGTTGCTTTTTTCCATCGCTCTACCCGCTGCACGGAAACTCTTCCCAGATCTTCTCCCAGGCCACGTAACTCATCTGCCGATTTGGAGAGAATTTGCAGCCCTGGATTTGGTGTCTCCCCTTCGCGCAACTATGCAACTAAACGACTTTCTGCTCGCGTTAAAGCAAACGACTCTTAAAATGAAGCGGAGCATCTTTGTGAATCAGACTTCAGGTACCTAGAATACAAATCCCCAGCGCGGCAAGGACACGATACTTCGGCGTCGTTCAGCAGCAAGAAGTAACGGAGACGTAGGCTTAAAGAAGTCTGGAGATGCATCCAGGGGAATTGAGGCTGGGGGGTGGGGGGGGAAGCAGTGCTTTCAAGAGTTGTTTTTTGAATCAGTTCTCCATAGGGGAAGGGACGGAGGGGAATTTTGTCCCCTTAAGACACTAAATCCCTTGCTCCACCTGCTTTTGAAGCTGTCTTGAAACTGTCTGTAAAAACATGGGACATCCGTTCAGCCAGTGCAAATTAATGGAAAACAGGTTGCATGCAGAGACAGGTGATTCCCTTCCCACGTGTCCCCGCTGTGGTGCATGGGGAAGGAGCAGGCGGCATGTCGCAGGCGATTGTGCATGTACCTTGTTGGCCTAGGCCAGAAGGGGACTATTGCTTCTTCCCCCGTGTCTGTGCACCTTTGAGGGGAGGTTTGGCTCCCCAAACTTGATGCCTGTTGACAGTGTAGTACGTTGTCTGCTGGGTGGGGAGAAGGGAAGGCGCATGGGCCAGGGGCAGCAGGGCGAGCCCCTCGCTCTTCCCTCCATTGAGAAACCATCTGTCACGTCAGTGCACGGGTGCTGGAGCGTGTGCTTTTTCCGTCTTCGGTGGCAAATGCTCGGTGCTATTCGTGCACAGCTGTAGCAGGTCTGCTTTACCAACCCAAGTCAACTTTCCCCTTCTCTCTACAGCCTTTTTAGGTTGTATCTCAGTTGCAATAATATTTGCCTTGAACTATTGGCTTGCAGCAGACTGGTCCAAAGGAGGAAAGTGAGCAGCGCGTCCGGCTCAACAGTGGAGACCTTGCTTAGAAAAAGGCAGTGTCCTTTTGTTCTGGGTCACGGCATCCTTCGAGCAGGGTGATAGGGTGATTTTTTTTGTGCACGGGAATAAAGCTGTGACATTTTTGCACTAGGTGGTCCATTGGGAGCAGCTCCCAAGATGATTAGTCAGAAGAGAGAGAGCTGGGTTAAGAGCAGCACAAGAGGATTTGGTGCTAATTCATGTTTTAAGACCCACCCCATCATACAGCGATATATGTTTAAAGCAAACTTTCAAGCTTTGTCAGAAACAATAGTGTTTGAAAATGCTGGTTGGGATCACTTGCACTTCTCCTCGTTTTCCGTTCTTCTCTTTGCATTTCGCTCCCCTTGAGCACGGCAAATTCCCGGTCGGCTTCGTTTGCCTTTGCTCACTGACGAGGCTGTTTGAGTCCCGGCCGCCGAGGGGTGCTCTCGTGGGGTCTCTAGAATTGCTTCTACTTCTTTTAAAGCTAGGTCTTCTAAAACGTCTGAAAATAAATAAAATATGGACACGTGAGGATTTGCCCGCCTGCTTTGGTGCTTGATCATTTTAAAAGGGCCCGTTTTATATTTTTGCTTCAAAAATGCAAATTTGAGTCAATCTATTCTAAACACCAAAGCATGCTTTTTTTTATTGCAGCGTGACTGCCCTGCCAGTGTTTTATAGCTCGAACCTCACAGCATCGTGCGAACCTCACCCGGGTTTCACTCGGACTGAATGTGCTTTCAAAGAATAAATAGCGTAACAACCACAACGAAAAAATGCGTTTAACAATCTGTGTTTTTGGCTGTAGCTGTGTTGGTCTAAGGACGTAGGCTCTTTGGGCAGATGTGATCTTTTATTACACCAACTAAATAGTTGGAAAAAAAGTTTGTAACAAACTTTTGGGCAGTCACCCTTTGTCAGGCTTGGGGGGGTCTCTGCTATTCCGAGACTCCAAGGAATCTGTACTTATTACTTCTTTAAAATCTGTAATTATTAATGTTTTAGTGCGTGTATGTATAATGCTTTTACCTCCTCATGCTCTGACTTTATTTTTGAGACTCTTCTAGGGTACTTTTGGGTCTGAGAGTGCTTTCAGCTCTCTTGGGCTTGACTATACTGGAGCATCTGCTTTTTTTTTTTGACGGGAGAGTGGCACCGCTGCAAATGCTCGGTGCTCTCGCACAAGCTGTCAGTCTCCCTCTGCCCTCCTTCCCCTCCCTCCACTTCTGGGTTCGTTCCTGCTCAACTTGAAGCTAGAAACGAGGGGTGTTGATGATTTGGATGATGCAGCTAGCATGGGGCTGGCCGTCTCCTCCCCTTCCTGAGCTGAGCCTGAAGCCGTGTGCGCTCAGGAATGACAGGCATTCCTGCTTGAAGCGAGCTGGCACGGGAGCTTATTTATGAGAATCACAAGTGCCCGGGCCTGGGGTACAGGAAGAACAGGAGCTACGGTGGATCGAGTGACACCCATGCCATTTCCTGAGTCCTGGCAGTCTCTGCGATCGTGCCGGGCTGGATATTGCCCCAGCCCGACTCATGGATTTATCACTTTAAAAGACTGTAGTACTTGCACCGGGCAGGCTGCTTTTTAGAGAGCTTCCAAAAAAAAAAAAGTCTAATCTAATCATGGGGCAGACGCTCTACTCGAGACCAGTAAGTCCAACTGCATTCGGTGAGTAATGGAGGGAAGCAGAGCAGAGCAACCTGGGGCTGAACCGGGGCAGGATTGCAGGTGTGCACGGGCGTGGAAAGCTAGGATTGTGTCCCCTGCATAGGTCACTAGACCTGGGGAGGTTTCTGGCTTGGACAAGAGTAACGAGAGTGAGGACTCGGTCTCCTTCCTCCCCTGTTCGTGTGCTTGCTGTGCAACACATTCCTGCCAGTACAGTCACTTGGGACAGACTGTGCTGCGTTTGTCGGCAATGGTCTGTGATCCAGCAATTAATAGGCAGGTGCAGGGCCGCGGGTTAACAGAGATGACAGCAAAATTCCCCAGACCTCGCTGGGATCGAACCCCTCATCTGGCCCCGGCGGGGAAGCATTGCAGAGTTGCGACGCCACGCTGCTTGGAGCAGCTATCGCAAATTGAAAAATGGGCTCGGCTGGCTTGCATCAATCTCTGCCATTTCTTGAATCGATGCAAGACAGCCAAGCCAATTTTTCGGTGTCGGCCGTTTTTTTTGCTATTATAAGGGGGCAGCTCTGATTTTGAGCGTTGTGGAGCTGATGGACTCAGGAGAGTGCAGGTGGAGTTGGGGGTGTCTCTAGCAACCGCAGAGTTTCAGGTTTGGAAACTGAATTCGATTGCTTTGCTATACCCCAGCGGGCTGTGCCCGGGGCTGGGATTTCCCTTCCCTGCCCAGGCGTGAGGGTCAGCGAGAAGGCTCCTGGGCTGGGTGCTGCTCCCACATACCTGCCACTGCCTTGCGGTGCGAGCCAGAGGAAGTCCTTTAATCTTGGCGTTTCCTCTTTGATGGATAGAGCTGTTATACTTGACAAGCACCTCTCTGATTATTTGCAGATGGAAAGCTCCTCAGTGTAGACAACTGATTCCCTTTCCCAGGGAACCCGTTTTGCAGTCATAACTTTCAACTGCCCAGGTGCTTTGCGAGGAGCCTGATTAACTTTTAGATTAAACTAGTGCTGTTTTTTTTTTGTTTCTTCTCCTTACTAGTCTTGTTCAAGAGCTGCTAAAAATATGGTATGAGAGATGGAGGGGTGCGGGGGGTGGGGGCAGCAGTAAAACATCTATCTTGGGTGATTAGTGGAAATTAATAGCACCTCACCCTTGGATTTATGAAGGGTTGGGAGGCAGATTTGATCCGACTTGGGCTGCCCTCTCGTTAGGTGCCGGAGATCCACAGTCTGAGCGAGGGGAAAGGGGTGATTTGGTGTCATGATGCTATCTTCCTCTGCCCATAAGTCAAAAAATCTTGTGCGACTTTATATCTGAATATTAGCTCTGTATTATACTTCTTTATTAGGCTTGAACAAGGTACCAACTTGCTGCACCAATTCTGAGTGTTAAGGCATAGCTCTTGTAGACGCTGCATTGAGCCTGATAGGATGCTGCTGAGAACAAGAGTCCTGTTAAGTTACTTTGGGGGTCAGGGATGTATGGAGACAAAGCCATGGTGGGTCTGAGGCTCTCGTTCCCCATCTTGCCCAGTTGTGATGGAAGCAGTTGGATGGGATAATGCAACGCATTACTTACTGCTTTAATGTCAAGGCTGCTCCTCTTTGCTGGTCCACATCCCAGGATATTAGTGGGATTTATTTTTTTAAGTGTTGGAAGTTAGACAAATTTACCTCGGTATGTGCTGTTATGGCTTGAAAAGCGACTGCTGCAAAATGACGTCCCCTTAATCATCACCCTGGGACCCATTTGTGTTTTCTGTCCTATCTGCCTGCGGCCGTCTTTCCTGCTTTCTACACCGTAGCTCACGGGGAAGGAGCAGAATGGAGACCACTTGCATCTGGAGTGGCCATGGGCATGGCGGTGCTAGGTTACCTGGAAAGGATTCAGATCGGGCTCCTAGGGGCAGCTTCTCAGTGTGGACAGGACCCTACAGCTGTCCTCGCAGCCAGCCCTGCAGGCAGCTGCTGTTTGGCCAGCGGTGGGTAACGAAGTCAGTAAAAATCGGGCAATGGGCTCAGGTTGGCAAAGCAGCACTTGGCTGGGAGAGCTTATCTGAGTGAAATGAAGCTCTAGAGGCAAAAGCCATTTTTCCAGAAGGGGCTGCATCTATATGAGGGGTGCTTTGTTGGCCTAGCCGCACCAGCAAAGTCTTGCACGCGCACCCCTGACTTGACTCAGGAGTCATCGAAGGGTGATCAGTGCTCTTCAGAGCATAACTGAGATGTAAAAGGCTGAGAGAGGGGTGTGTATGCAGCGGGGGTGGAAGCACAGTCCGGTTTTCCAGGGTGTCGGAGTAGGAAGTAGGAGTCAAACCTATTTTCCTTTCTGTAAGTCATTCCAGCAGTGTGAGTAATGGACGTGCTAGAGCTGCTCCTTGAGCACGTGGTGCTGGACAAAGCTGGTGGCTGTGCTTCCTGGTCACACAGGACTTTGTGTCAGAAACTTGCCTATGAATGCTGCTGGTAAAAAGCTGGTGAGGGGGGCATAGAGATGGACAGGGTGGGTGCCAAGTGTGCGCACCTTTCCTTGCCCGTTCCCCAGGTACTCGGGAGACCTCTTGAGAGGCCCCAACTGCTTTCTGCTGCTGGAGCAAATGTACATTATATATTATATAGTATATATTTTATAACATACATTTGCTCCTATATATGTGTGTGTGTGTGTGTGTGTGTGTGTGTGTGTGTTCTCTCCCTATATATATCTGTACACACACACTTGGGCATTTTGATACAGCCCACTGTACCCACGCAGTAACTTTTAATACAACCGCCTAGCAGCATGCATCGCTCTAGTTCAACAGCCCCATATATCAAATGCTTGTTAGGAGGACAAGTGAGATGGAGCTTGGTTTCCAGTGCAAAACCATGTGGGCCTCAAATTTAAAGAGCATGGTGTTTTAGTTTAGTCCCATACAAGAGTAAATGCTAGTTCATAAGAAATAAAGGATGTTGGAGTTATAACTATGGTAGTTCAAAGTAAAAATGCATTGGTTGCTATAGAGGAAACCTTGTTTTAATTTTTTCCTGTGAAAGATGAGCTTTTTTTTAAGCACAATTCCCTGAAATACAGCCTTGTTTACACGTGTGCACATGCAGTTGTACCAGGTGAATCAGTGCAAACTGCTGTGTAGACCAGGGGTGGGCAATTATTTTGGGCAGAGGGCACTTACTGAGTTTCAGCAAGCCATTGAGGGCAGCATGACGGGCAGCCCAGGGCAGATTAATATTAATTTTCTACATTTTTTTTAGGGGCCCTGCAGGCTGGATAGAGTAGCCTGGCAGGCTGCATCTGGCCGCCGGGCTGCGTTTTGCCCACCCCTAATGTAGACACTTGGCTGTAGCTTAAATCTCTCCCTAATTGACTAAAGCTGGCATAAGCCTGCTTTCAAACAAAATATTCGGGACCTTTTTGCATTGACTTTTAAAATATATTGATGCAGTTTAGCATGTTGATGAGCTTTGAGGCTCATGAATAGAAGAAAACTATGGCATTTCCCTATAAATGGGGAACTCGCCTAGTTAGACCTCTCGTGACTACTATAATGGACAGAGAGGTTTGCTTCCACGTGACCTGCGATCTCAGAGCTTGAAGCAATACAGGCCAGAAACAGCGCCGTGAAATGTATGGTACAACCCCAGCTCACAACCGCCCATCTGTATTTGATCTTCGTGCAAAAGTGAAGCAGTGCTAGCTTCTGAAAGTGAAATGAGAGAAGATTATCTCTTGATCGAGGCAAGACTCTAGTACGTTTGCTCCATCCTTGTCTTTATATTGGCAGCCTGCCCTTGATACCTATTGCACTTGGTGCGATCTATCAGACTGGGCAATCGCTAAGTTCCTGGGAAATATTTAGTTGCTCATATCATAAAGTACAGCTACCATTTAAGATGCCAAAGGTAGGAAAAATGACCCAGGAGAGCATCTTTCAGCCTCAGGTCAGTCATTCCTGAGCTGTTCTTGGAAGAAAACCTTCGTTGGGAAGTTGCTGCAGCGGGGCAAGGCAGGATGCGTTCCCTCTCGTGCAAAACCTGATGGTAGAAAACCTGTATGAAGTCCCACGCTCGGTTCTTCTAGCTCTATGTTCCTCTAAAGGATTTTCATCTTTCTTCAGGAGCAACTCTGCAGCTGTTATTTCCGTACGACTCCATCTCTGCATCGGAGATGAAATTCTGTAATGTTTTTTCATAGCCTTCAACTCTTGGCTTCGCATGGAGCTCCAGGTTGGGTCTCGGGGGGGACTCCATTGATACGGATAATACCAGGTTAAGAACCACGATTCGACTCCTTTGTGTCCATGCCAGGTGTTGATAGCATGCAACCCGAGTTCAGCTGGCGTTTCAAAACTTCCCCAAAGCTGCGCTCTAGTCTAGGTGTCTCCCCTACTTATAAGACTTACAAAAAACTAGAACTCTTGGTTCCCAAATGATACCTTTTATTATGAGCACAGTTCGGCTTTGATTTTTGGTGCCTTGATCCCATTCCTTCCAAGACCCCATATCCTGGGTGCCCACCACTGAGAAAGGAGTGTCCACCAGTGGATTAAGGCAGTGGTTTTCACCCTTTTTTCATTGCAGACCCCTTCAAAAAATTTGAATGGAGGTGCAGACCCCTTTGAATGGTAAGTGTGGGTATCCACATACTTCTGATTGATCATAGTCATCTTTCATGGACCCCTTAAACATAGTCTGCAGACCCTGACCCCAGGGTCCACGGACCACAGGTTGACAACCCCTGGATTAAGGGATTTCATAATTCCCAGTCTGCTCCTGGAGTGGCTCCCATCACGGTAGCTGTGGGGCTTGCAGAGTTTCTCCATGTGAAGGGTGAAGAGTCCTTTAAGTAGAATCCAGAGATTCTCGCTTTGCAGGTTTTCATCTATTAGGAGACCTGACTTTCTCTATGGTAACAGAGATTAACAAAAAAAGCCTTCACTCTGGGAAATATGCACTAACTACTTTTGCCTAGATGACACGTTGGTAGTAAAACATGAAGCCATTTGTGGGCTGTGCTGGAGGCAATAAGCTTGGAGTGTATCTGGAAACTTAGACCCTTAAAGAGCTCCTTTGAAGAAGCTGGTTTCTGTCAATGAAATGAGTACTACTGGCTGGAAAAAACCCCATATGAAAGGGAAGTGAAAGCTATCCATAACCCAGCGCTGGCTTTCTGTGCCTGAACACGATGCAGGGAGAAAAACCCCAAGCGAGATGATTGCAAAATACCCAGTGTAAATGAACTACAGAGCTTCTGTTTAGGCACGTGTGATTTTAATCTGCGACATGCTGCCCTCAATAAAACTGCTTTTAATAGCTCAGTCTCTCTCATACAGTTTAAAATACAGTCTGAATTGGGATGTCCTAAATTGTGGTGGGGACCCTGCCGTCGGCCCAGCGGGGTCGGTACCAACGTCCGACCCTACAGTCGGTACAAATGCACTGGGGGAGTTGCAGTTGCATTGTGTCACGAGACATCTCCATCCCTGGAAGTTGTTGAGAGCAGGTTGGACAGAGACTTGGCTGGGATGATTTAGGGGCTGATCCTGCCTCAGGCAGGAGCCTGGACTAGGTGACTCTGTGGTCCCTTCCAGCCCGACTTTGCTGCGTGATCCTATTCCTGCGATGGGACCTGAGTGTCTGCTCCTCGTGCGAGCAAGCAGGTAGAGTGGTTGAGTGCTGGTTAAAATATACTTGACTTCTGGTCGGTAAGACCCACATGGAGGGAAGGATTGTATCACGCTAGCCCGGGATTCTTCGGTATGTGGAGAGCCGAGTGTTAAACCACGGGATGTCAGGGGTTGACTACAGCAGTGGCCTCCAAACTTTTTTGATCGTGCACCCCTATCAGTAAAAAATTTTTGAGCACGCACCCCATATATATAAAATATAAAATGTATTTATTTATAAATTATATACATGTCCTACTGTACTAATATTTTATGTACATTATAAAACATGCACAAAAATAGAAATTAAAGGATGAGATAAAGATGAAATAAAATAAATATAAATAGAAGTTCTAATATTTTCTTCCCGCATCCCAATGGATCGTCTTGCGCACCCCGCTTTGGAGACCACTGGACTACAGGGCCCTAGGACTCTACTAATGGGGGTGCAACACCAGTGCTTGCCCGGGGGAGCGTGCTCGTTTGAAACTGGTTTGAGGCAATGATTTTTTTCAAACATAAACTTCCATGCTGGTTCTGCAAAAAACGGTTAGACAAGGTTACAGCGGTGGGCGTGGGTGGATGCATGTGAAAGAGGGTTTTCATTCCAAAGTTCCTGACCGGTTAGTGAGGACACTGCTGTATTCACGCAAGTTCAGACTTTAAAATCTGGGTCCCGGCCTGGAAAGTGAGAAGCTTTTGAGGTTCTGTGGTCTCGCAGCTGCCCTCGGCGTCGACTTGAACGCGCCACCCTGAGCGAAATCCCCAAGGCGGGCTTCAGAAGGAGCTGCCAAAGCAAAAGCTCATGCCCTTGCTTGTAATAATTTCCAGCTCCCATGCAGCCGTCCCTTTCCCAGCGCACCGGTTGCGGCTCCTTGGCGCGGTCCCCAGCTCCTGACTCAAAGCAGGCGTGTTTGGGAGAACACCCCAGCGGAAAGCAGCCCTGCACCTCGCTCTGCAGCAGAAGAGGGAGCGGCGGTGAGCAATCGCCTTGCCTGGAGGACTCCCGCGGCAGCTCTGCGGGCACCAATACCAAGCCCCTTCGCACACCGCCTTCTCGCCGCTGCCCGCTGATTCAAAAGGGAATTGTGCTGAAACCGAACGTGCCCGTGAGTCTGGATTCTTGCCTTGGCTGGCCTGAGAAGTACTCGCCCTACCTAGTGTGAACAACCGCTGAGCAACGCGGCTGCTCAAAATACATGTCACTCTTAACACACGGCCGTGTCGCTGACCCACCCTCTAATTAAGACAGAAGAACGAATGCCGTACCGGGTTGCATCATAGCCGACTCCTTGCATGCCTGGCTCCACATGCTTATTATTGACAGCAAGAGGAAGAGCAGCGCAGGTGATCGCGGCACCTTGCAAAACTTGCTGGATGTGGTTGTGGCTCGGTAGCGCCTGCAGTCTGACCCCGTCCCTCCCTCCCCGTCGTCCACGTGCATCGCGTGGCAGATAAACGAGGCATGAGGAAGGGACCTGTCTTCGTGACACATTCCCTGGGTGGGCAGAGTGTTTCAGCAAGAGCCGGATAATGTAATAATGCAACGCAGAGAGGAGTTTTATCCTGCCAGGCCAAAGGGACAAGCAGCTCCAAGTCAAGTCGGTCCCGAGCCTGCACCGACCGTTGGGGCACCTTTTGCTGTAGCAATAACTTTCTCCCCTTCTTCCCAGCCTCTTTCAATCTTTGTACAATCGGTCCCTTTTTAATCTCATCCTGGCTTTGATGTTGGTGGTCCAACTTGTCCTCTTCCTTGTCCATCCACAGCATCCTGCAGGACGGTGTTGGCCTTGTTACGTGTCCAAACCACTGCATCCTGCTCCTGAGCCAGCTCAAAGTAGCCTAAACCAAATCTTCCTGACGTCGATGGGAATTGCATCCACTTGTCCTAGGCCGGAGTCGGACCTGAGAGATTTGATCCGACAGCCAGCAGCGAATCTTAGGAGAGTTAGATTTTGCTTCAGTGAGTGAAGCTTTTCAGCCTTATGCTGCCTTTACTTGTCTTTCTGGCTCCTGGCTGGTTAGCAGGGAGATGGCGTCTTCCTCTGGGATTTCTGCTTGTCACCTTGCTCGTCCGGCCCCTGCTTCCAGTCCTCCAAAGGTCGCTGCGGAAGGAAAAGCATGCATCCCTTCCTTGCACTGGAAGCTGCCCTTGCTGAGCTGTGGCCTCGAAGCACTTGATCTGCGGAGCTGGCAGGTGGTTCAGTTTTCTTTTAATAAAGCTTTTATTTTGCTTAGCGCAGCACGTGGAAACCTCAGCTGACGGAGAGCGCGAGTGCCGCATTCCTCCTGGTAGCCCGGGCTGCCGATGTACTTGGACCCGGCCTTCCATAGTGCTCCCGCGGCTCTCCCGGGAGGAGGTGGGCACCAACACAGGCTCAAATGTCCAGATGGCACTTCAGTCCCAAATGCAACCCAGTTTGTCCCTGGCAAGAGTTGTCCCTTGCCCCGGGAGCTTCCGCACGCTCTGCTGAGCAAAGCGAATGCAGCTTTTTCAAATGACGCGCACTCTTCCCACACTTTGCAACGCTGCGGTCTCTAAAAGAAATTGCCTTTCGACTTCCAGGCGGTCCGTCATGGTGTTTGGAGTCTTAAACTCCAGCCTGGTCTCTCTTCCCTCCCCTCCCCGCTTTGTCCCTGTTGCTTTCCAGGTAAAATCGTTACACTGGTGTTTTGCGTGCTCCTTTCATGCAGGTGTCCGATTCTTCCTCTAGTCTTACGTGCTTGCAGTAACCAGCTAAAACTTTGAATTTACCTTTGCTTCTGAAGTAGATGCTAACTTTGACTGAGATCACCTATTTAACTGGTGCTGACTGAATCAGACTTCCTAATGGAGAGGGCCAGTAAAAAAAATTTCCACATCAAAGCTGGATTTCTAGTGAGTCAGGAGAGAGAAATTTCTATAAAGCAGGGAGAAACATGCTGTTTGGCGTGTGTGTTTTTTAAAAATCGGGTTGGCCTACACTTGAGGCCAGGATGTCAGCTTTGCAAATACTTTCCAACTAGTTCAGGCAAGGGAATATTTGAAAATGCATGGATATTTTGACCTCCTTCTTTCCCTTTCCAATCCCTGCCACCCCGGCCTGTTGTGGCGTGGACTTCTCTGCAGAATTTCAGCTGTTCTGGCATTTCACATCAGGTTCTTCGCAGAAGTCTGGTTTCTGATCACTCTTCCCCACCGGCATTGCAGCAGTCATTAAAGTTTGCTCTTCTCCCATTGCCTTTTCCTCCACCCCCCACGTCCCTGTAAGAATCCCTTGGATGCTTGTCCTGTTCCTCGTGATTTATTAACATATCTTCTGTTGTCCCGTGTCCGTCCTAAAGCTTGTCCCACTGCTACCTTGCTCCCAGAGGGAGCAGCTGGGGACCTCGATCCTATTGCATCACATTGTAATGGGGGAACTGTGTTGACAACAAGGGGGTGAGACGACGGTCCCTGCCTGCTTAGCCCTTCTTCGAACGTTATGTGACGCGTGGAACCAAGTGTTTGCTGGATGAAGGCCTAGCAAAACGGACCAAATGATGCTTTCCTGTTTTTTTTTTTTTTTTTTTTTTTTTTTTTTTTTTTTTTTTTTTTTCATTCTTCTCATGTCCTTGCTGTTAAAATAATACCCTGACCTTCAGGGTGGCGTCCTTTAGCTGTTCCAGGAAGGCTGTGACCAAACGTATGATGCTCTTCTTTTTTCACATGCTACGGTTTTCCTAGAAAATCCCCTTTTTCAGCTGATTCCTTTCCCACCCTGCGAGGGTGAACATCCTGCGAGTCCCGAGTCCAGGATCATTTCGAAAAAGCCACTGGGGTACATGGCAAGTGTAAGCTGGCTGAGAGGTTCTTTCATGAATCCAGAAAGTCTGCAAACTTCTAGGAAGCTTAATTTACAGTTATCCGGAAAAGAGAAAGTGCTCAAACACACCAGTGCAGAGAGGCCCCGGTGTGCTGGGCTGGGCAGTGCCCTCGAGTACTGTGCTGGGCTCTTTTCTAAGTGCTGAGCCCTATTGTGGGGTCTGTAGCGTGACTTGGGTGCTCTCCCTTCCTGCACACCAGATCTCCTCAGCCTGTAATTTGTGCCCATGAAGCATCTTACTATAAGTCCTTGCTGCTTGTTTGTAAGCTGCCCCTACCCTTGCAGTAAGTTCCCAGAAAGCTGCATGCTCCAGCAGCTTGAGCTTGGGGTCGGGTTGTTCCTTTTATAAGGGGGCTTTTTTGATGCACGGAGTTGGGGAAATATTTCTCCTCCGCCGTGCGCTTCTGAGAACTGTAACTGTAAGTAGGTGGAGTTGGGGAGGCTGTATTGTGTTGCTTTCCTGAGCTTGTTGCTCTTGGCCCAGGGTTGCCGTCATTTTGTGCATGCATGCGAGATGGGTGGGAGCGGGGGGATCGGACAGGTTTCTTTCTAACGCGTAGAGCTCTTGTGAAGGGCGGGTAACTTCAACAGGGGCTGTCTAGATGCATTCACGGAAATCTGCCACCCGGCACGAGGAAAGGCATTTCATTCATGCAACGACTTGTGTTCGGCACAGTTGCTTTCAGCTGAAGAATAGTGACTACAATTAAAGGGTTTTATTTGTGCTCCGAGGCCTGAATTATAACATGGTATAGCAATTCACTAATCCTCATTTTGCTTGGGGGTCTCTTAACCAGTCACCCTTTGCCCACTGCTGTATGTTAGAGCCTGTTGATGTCGAAAACTTGGCTCGCGCGAGATGCTGACCAGCTCTGTGAAGGCATGGAGTCCCCCTGCATGAATGTGCATCGTTGCTTCTCCCTTTTCCTGGGGTCCATGGTCTGGCTGGGTGGGAAGAAGACCTAGCAGGTCTGTTTTGGGGAGTGCGCATGTAACCTCTTGCTTTCTCATCCCGTGTAGCTGAGGAAGTGGATCATCCGTCGGTTGATGCCGGGATGGGGGTAGACGTGCTGGAGTCTGGAGATGCTACACCCCCCACGAAGAGGAAAAGCAAGTTCTCGGGCTTTGGCAAGATCTTTAAGCCTTGGAAGTGGAGGAAAAAGAAAAGCAGCGACAAGTTTAAGGAGACCTCCGAAGGTAAAGTCTCGGGCTCGCTGGGGGTCTTTTCTCCAGCTGGGATGCCTGTCCCAGAGGTGCATCCTTTGCAGCTAGCCAGCTGAACCCTGTCTGCTTTAGGGAGCTACGGCGGCTGGCTGCAGCTTTGCCTCAGTGCTGGCATGTGTGAGGCCAAGCTTCATTCCTTGCTAGAGACGGGGATAAGAAGCTTGCCAATCGGAGGACTAAACCAGAGACTTTAGTACCTGGGTCCTTCAAATCTCCCTGTAACCACCTTTCAACTGATACTAGTCCAGACAGACGACATGAAACCACAAGAAGACTTGGTGAGAGGGGAAAATAAACCCCTTATCAGTGAGATCTGCCATTTTCTATGCCCTCTTTTTGCTTTGATATGTAAATACAGGCCCAGCTAACCTGCTTTTAAATCCCACCTTCCCCTCCTTCTCAACACCCAGTTAAGTGACTTGAGCCACTTGAAGGAGCAAATATTTCTCAGAACGATTCTTCCGCCTCCAGCTTGCCCTGTTTCTGAGTGCTGTTTCTCGATTTAATGTCAGTTTTAGAACGAAAGATTTCTATGCGAAAGCCGAGAGAGGAGCTGGTTAAAAGAGGGGTTCTCTTGGAAGACCCTGAGCAGGGTGAGTTTTCTCTTGCACATGAACTTATCATCCACTTATCTGTGTCCTCCACAGCCGATCTACCTCTGACCAAGTTTGTTCCCTGTATAACCACGTTTAAATGAAATGCAATCAAGGGCTCTTTGCTAATTGTGACCCCTTTGTCTGTCCCTGTTAGCTCAGTCCCTGTGTGGCTCCTGCACCTGGTTAGGAAGGCAGCCTATTCAGCAAGGAAGAAGTTGCTAATAATGTGGATTGTGCGTCTCGCATGTCTTCCTGTCTGCTGTCAGCGGGGGATTCTCTGTGTCATTTCCTCTCCTGTCTTTGCTGTATTTGTGTCTTTGCCCAGCCTTTTGTCTCATCCCCTGCGTCCCTCCCCGTCACATTCATGCTGACAGTTTGGTCCTGTTTCAGATTACAGACTATTTCATACCACGGCTAGGATTTAATGTGGGATTTTATTGCTTTCAAGGCCTGCAAGGTCAAATGAAACGCAATGGACCAAAAAAAAAAAAAATTAGCCTAGCTTTTGGGCAGTCTGGGGAGAGTCAAGGAAACGAGGAGGCAAAGGTTGTTTTGGAGATGTATAAAGGACACACCTATATGACGGTGCTCATTTCCGGGCTGCTTCTTCCCAGACGGATGTAGACAAATGGGAGGAAATCAGCAAAAGGATTAAAGTGAGTGGCGAGGGAGGAATCCGATGGAGTTAAATGAGGCTTAATTACGACTAAAGAAGAGGAGAGGAGATGGGGAGAGGAATTGCTTAGACTGGCACAAAGGCAGATAAAAGGAGGAGTCGTGGGGTGAAGCTAAGGAGAAAAGGGTAGATGCCGTGCATTTCCAGACAGCAGCGGCAGGGATGGAAGAGTTTAAGGTACAACAAGGGTGTTGATAAGGGTGCAGTTTTGTTTCCCGGCTGCGGTGACCTGGCCCAGTTTAGGAAGTAGAGACCATTACGGCTAGCTTGGGCAAAATGCTAGGAAATGTATAATGAAGGGGAAATCCAGCCCGGTTCCAGGGTAGATGAAAGGTTTATAACCTCTTTCATCTCTTGATTTCCATGATTTGTGATAAGCATTGCAAGCCAGGGAACCACTGAGTCTATTTGCGGTTTTAAATCCCGTATTTTATAAGATCAGTTTATTGAAGACGATTTTTGTTTTGTTTTGTTTTTAATTAAAAAAGGCTGTAGTTGTCCTGTAAGGGAGGGGGGGAGGGAAGAACTGCTTTAACCTCTGTGGAAAGCTCGGGGTCCTGATACCGTGGTTCCCCTTGGCCTATATTCTTTGCTCTTGCACGCACAGGAGTGGTCACGCTGGACATTTCGATCTGCCCCTGGATTTCAAAGGCAAGCACTTAGCAGGACGGCAGGGGTGCGATGAGATGGGATTTGGAAACAGGTGGAGCTGACGAGGCGCAGATGTAGGGAAGAGAGAGAGGGGTTTATCGGTAGTGGGGTGGGGTATGGGATGCGGGTACATCCTGGGTGGGCCGTTCCCAGCTCGTGGACTTGGATCCTGACATTGCGATCGAAAGCGGCTGGAGTTGAAGAGCCGGGAGGAGAGGTGGTGCGAGAAGGGAGACGGTGGTATTCACCGCACGACCGGGGCAGGGGGAGGGCCTGGGGCAGAGTTTGAGTAGCTATGGGGGGCAGGTGTATTCCTGTTTTGGACTTGCAGAGTGCTTTATTAGCTATAGGATTTCAGCTGGGGTTGGAGCAGTCGGCTGAATTTCAGCTCTGCCCAGGGAAGGAAACCCCCCATGCTGCCTTCCAGCCTTTTTGGCATGGGTAGTCAATCCCAGTTGCTCCAGGCACACCTCTTTCTTCCCTCTTCAGGAATCCCATTCCTCTCAAGAGGGAGGGAAGTAGATAGAGAGCGAGCCCAGGTGGTGTGTGCTTCCCTGCAGTGCCTCGAGAGGCTAGCAATGTGACTTTGGATGCAGACTCAGGAGATGAGAAATGACTGGGGGCCTGGGGATAAATGCCTCTGGGTGGCTCTGGTATCCAGGTTGTAGCTGTATAAGTCTAGAGGAAAAAGCAATCTGGGCTCATGGGAGTGGTGATCTCTTTTATTAGACCAACAAGATTTTTGCAAAAAAAAGAAAAGATTTTTTTTACAATTTTTTTTGCAAAAATCTTGTTGGTCTAACAAAAGATATCACCTCTCCCATGACCCCAGATTGCTTTTTCTGGGTGGTTCTTGGATTTAGAGACTTAGATTTAAAAATGAGTCTTCAGCTGCCATGAAAGTGAGGCAACATTTGAAGTCTGGTTCACTTACCCAGACAAGATAACATGTGCCTGAATGTTCAGGGCGCCTAAAACTGAATGACTGAGAGTATCTTTGTCTTGAATTGGACCAACTGTGTGTAACTGGGGTTAAGTTAGAGAAGCTTTCAAATGCAAGACGTTCTTCATCGGGCCTTGCATTCAAAAGTGTGTCTGACTTCATCCCGACTTCATAGTGGGTCCAGTAAAAGATCTCACCCTAAGAAATTCTCATCTCTTGAATAATTTCTGGACCATCGTGGCTACATCATTGGTCTTAAACTTCCTTATTCATGTAATATTTTCCAACTCTGATAGCATCTATATCAGGATAAAGAATTGCATAGCTCATCCAGGTCTGTAAAGTGGTAGGATCTTGTTAAGATCTTCTCATTTTAGATAGACCTTTGCTTGCTCCTTGGAGCACTCTGATATGTCTGATGAAGTGAGTGGTGGGCTTCATTTTCCTGAACCCGCTGTGCAAGATGTCAGGCTCTAGAAGATGTGCTAGCAGAAGTAGGCAAGGTTCAAATGGACGGTGCTTTTAGAGACGCGGCCAGTCTGTGGGGGAGAAATCGAAGCCTGAGGAATGGCCTCTACCTCGCTGTTCAGATGTTTTGGGCAAAACATCATTCCTGGCGGCAAACGCTGCTGCAATGCTGTGCACAAACAAATGTGAGACCTCTGAGGGCATTGGCCATGTTCTGCACGTTTGTCTTTGGGACAAATCTGGTGCACCCACCGCAGAAACTTGGTGAGCAATTCGAGTTCGGCCATGTCGTGTAGCGCAGAGACTCATTCAAATATACGGACCCAGAAGGCTGCCGGAGATTGCATTAGCTGTAAGTGCAGCTTCTGCTGGATTGCAGTTCATGGCATAGTGCTGGTCTTTAAGGCCGGGCTAGTTTTGCTTGCTGTGAAGCTGGTCGCACTCCCTCCTGCATCGGTAAGAACACGGGATGGGAGGTGAGGAGGGAATAAACTAGTTGGTGGAATAACTCTTGCATGCTAGGATCGTAGGAGGCTGGCCATATGCTGCTCTTGAGTGTGCTAGCGTGGCTGATGATCTTGCACTGATGTCAATGTGCTATTCCAGAAGTAATGGGGAGTCGGTGGGAATCCTGTTGTCCGTTTGCTCTGCCCGGCCACCTTTGTCAACTCTCAGGTCTCTTGCCATGTCTGACTGGTTTCCATTTGCTCCTTTCTCTTCCAACCCTCTCCCAGATGGTGAGGAGCCCGACAAGCTCGGTCACACGGCACTGAAGAATGGGCACACGGTCCCCATTAGTGGCTCTGGGATGTCTGACCTCGACCACTTGGAAGAAGAGGTTGCAAAGAGGACAACCCTCAAGAAGCCTGTTCCAGCTGAGGAGCCAAAGAAAAGGCCAGGTGAGGAGCTGGATGCTGTAGTGCCCTGCAAAATCCAGCCTAGCTTCGCACTCTCTTCATGCAGTACCAGCGGAGAAGTCTCCTTTCTCAGCCCTGCATGTCCCCGTCTCTAACGCGGTTTTGTCTTCCACTCCACAGGCTCGTCCGGTAGCCAGCCCAGCTCAGAAGTGGAGCTGCCTCAGGAGCCACATGTACCCAAACAGCCTTTGCTTCCTCCAAAAAGACCTTTGTCCTCTTCCCAGGAGGCAAATGATCTGCAGGCGAGGGATGCGGCCCCTGCCAGCAGCACTACAAGAACTGCATCCTCCACTGCTACTGCTGCCACCAGCATAGCAAAGACAGCCCCTACCCCAGCCCCCAGGACTGCGATATCTGCTCTTGCCAACACTAATGCGACTGTTACCGCAAGTGCCAGCAGCGGAGCACCTGCTAAACAGCCCCCCATCCCTCCCCCCAAGCCAGTCAACAGGAATAGCAATCCCTTAATAGGTAAGTGATGACCTTTGTGCATGCTGCTCTCTGGTACACCTAATGGGGCTTGTTACCTCCTGCTTCTAGGCTTGCCATCTCATGGGAAGGGAAGGGAAGGGGGGTTTTTGTTACTGTGCACAAGGTTCAGCCTGTGTCTGATACGCGAGAGCCGGCAGCCTTACAAACTCGACCCCTGGGCAGGCCTGGAAACTAAGGAAGGAAGGAAGGAAGGAAGGAAGGTCTGGTGGTCATTTCATCAGCATCATGGCTGCTTGGAGTGGGGGCAGATTACACCGCAAGCTGAAAAATCTGCCAAGCAGAAGTGTGTCTAGAAGCCAAGTGCCTCGGAAACTTGTTTTGGGTGCTTGTGGTTGGGGGTGGCCGGCAGGGAGAGAGGAACTGATTATCCCTGTTTAAAACAGCAGCTTTTATTAACTTCCTGCTCATCTTCCATGGAGGTCGGAAGAGACCTGGATGACACAGGTTTCTTAATGACACCAGGGGCTTTGCACCAATCTCCGTAATGGGCAGGGAAGGTTTTTTGGGTTTGTGTTTGGTGTCCTAGGGAGCTGGTAGGTCATGGCAGAAAATGTCAGCATCGCAAAACCGCTGTCACAGTTGGTGCAGCAGAGAAGCCCAGGGCAGGGGGCATGAGCCTGTACTGGAAAGGTGGTTGGGATATAGGAAACTTGTTCCCTTTACTCTCCAGGAGATATGGGGAATGTAGTGCTGGCTTCTGGTAAGTGCTGCCAGCTCTGAAATATCAGCTGATTGGTTTTCCTCCAATGTTGGGTCAATAGAGAATTAAATGCGTCTGGCTATACCCTGTTTTAAGGACTTCAGGCTTAAGAGAGTGCTGTATATTATAATTAGTCCGGTAGCGTGTGTTTAATGGCTTAGAGGCCTGCCTTACCCATGACCTAAATCAGATTTAAATGATTTAAGTGGCCTGAGTTAAGTCATTTAAAGAGCAGTTGCCGTCTCACAATCGCGGCCCATCTTTGCCTAATCTTCAGAGTGTGCTAGCAAAGTGCCCCACATCAGGATTGAAGTTCACAGACAGAGCAATGGGATAAGTCCAAGATTGTAATTATGGAAGCTGGGGGCTTTCTGCAGGTCTGGGTTTGAGTCACTGGCGGAGGCATCGGGTTGTGGACAGATCTCCTACAAACTGAAGCTGAGCTTTCATTTCCCCTAACAATGCTTTTTCTCCAGACTGAAAAATAAATACAGAACAGATGTTTGCAGGGTTGTGCCTCAGGCTGCTCCTTGCTGCAGCAGGTTTTGCAGCTGAACTTTGCATGGTATCAGAGGCTGCTATCTGCTAGATAATCCTGTTAGTCTGACCATTGCTGTCGTGCACGCAACAAAATACTTTCTTGCTTATTTAAGCATCTCGTGCACAGCATGGAAGGTGTTTGAAATGGGCTAGTGCTGATTGCAAACAGCACTGAAAAATGTAAGTGAAGATAGCAAGCGGTCCAAGGTCCCTTTACGCACACGTGCGCGCGCGCACACTGGGATTCAGCGGGTGTGGAAGGGAAGCAGAGTGGGAGAGTTTGCACCTGTTTTGCTTGTGTGGTGGAGATGCACATCCAGCACAGATTTCACAATCCTGGCTACAGAGGGGGGGCACGTCTGCACACTCAGCTGCAGGTGTGAACATATGTGCTAATACACTTGTATCTTGAGCTGCTAGTCTGCGCTAAAGCCCATTCTGTTGCATCTCCACTTGTCTTATGCACGCTAGCTGGGTGGGTAGGCTGGCTCGCACTGTATTCACACCTTCAGTTTGCCTTGGAGCATTTCAGCACTCAACAAGCCTCCGGTTCCTGATGCAAGTATTGAAAAATGGGATGGGTGTGGTGTGATTAGGCGTTATGAGAACTGCATTGTTTCAGCTCAGTGATCAGATGGAAGTGACTTGCTTGGATCGCGTAGGAAGGGTTGGAAATATTGAACAGGATAGTAAGGGTGTGACGAGAGCATTGATCTGAACGATGCCAAGGAACGTACCGCCCGAAGATCAAGAAGTGCTGAGATCTATTAGACTGCAGAGGAGTCTCCTGCAGGAACAGGTGAAAGTCCCATTAATTGGGCTATGAAAAATGAGAACAGAAAGCGTCGGAACGGATGGTTCTGGTCCTGCACTGGAAGTCTAATCGGTCTCTGTATCTTGGACTTCGGTGATGCTGGTGTCTAAAAGGTTCTTTGGGTAAATCTGGTATCTTTTATTAGACCAACTTGAAGAGTTGGAAAAGTTCTTCTTTGCAAGCTTTCGGGTACAAAGACCCTTCATCGGGCTGAGGAAGCATTGCACTTAGACCGACACGGCTACAACCTGTACCCACCTAGCAGCACAGGCTTGGGAAGGGCTCTCCTGTATGGAGCTGGCGCTTCGTCTCCAGCAGTTCACGACGTCGGGAGGGCAGTCGGTGCCGGTCTGACTGTTGCAGGGCCCTCAGCAGAGCTTGTGCTCGGTGTGGCATTGACAGAACTCGTTGGCTTTGGAAAGGAAGCAGAGTAAATTAAAAGGATGTTTTAAATTGGGGGTGCTCGGCTCATCTAGACACCGCCCTGCCCTGGTTAAGGGAGGTGCTGGTAACATCCTCTGTAAATCCAGCTGTTAGTGCTCCAGCTTGACTTCTTCAGGCCTGATCCTGTGTGGCTTTTTAATATCTGCTGAAGTCTGTGAGCTGAGGACAAGCAGCACCTTGCAGGGCTCCGGCTTTCATCAGCAAGGGGAAAGTCTAGAAATGCTAAACATCTGAAAAATGCGTCCACCTCTCCGCAGGCCTTTCTAGACGGACGCTCGCTCCTGCTCCTTACTCTTGTCCTACCTGTAGAGGACGTGTTGATACGGGTGGGGAGGGACTGCTGCGATAAACCAAGGGAACTTGAATTGGACCTTTCCGAGCAGATTGGTAACTTCTCCATCGTGAGAACCTGCTCCTTTTATACGTAAGGCTAAAAAACCCAGTGCAGCAAGAGTCCCGTGTCCTTTCAAACGCTGGGCGAAGATGGAGGGACGTACCGTTGTGGGGCTTCACGGTTTGGGGAGTCGCTGCTTGGCGTTCTGTGCTCGCTCTTTGGCTCTCATCCCCTGATCGCTTCAGTCCTTTTGCCGCGTCAAAATGCAGGGGCTTATAGTTGAAGGCATTTCTGCAGAGTAGGCGCTGCACGGTTCATGGGTTCGGTCCGCGCTGCTGGGTTTGTTGCACGAGGCGGCTGTATAACCTCCACGTCAGGAGCGGGCCCCTCGCACGGCACGGGGCAGGGTGGACGCGCTCAGGCTGACCCTCCGAGTGCACGTGGAGAAGTGGGACCTGCCTTTGCCCGGGGGCTTTCGAGTGCTTTCTGATGCTCAAGCAGCCTCCGTGCAAAGGGGGGGGCGGTCTGTGTAAAGCCCCAGTAAACCGTGGGTTTCTCTCCTTTCCCAGCGGAGCTGTCTCAAGCCATGAGCAGCGGTACAGTCCTCTTGAAGCCTTCCCCGCCTTTGCCGCCCAAGAGAGGCCTCCCGCCTCACGCGTCCTCCGAGCCGATGGCTGCACTGAAACCACCCAGCGACAGGATCGCCACTGCCAATCGCCCCGTATCGATCCCAGTGCATGTGGCCCCGTCTCACCCGCCGCCCTCGCCTTCGCCGCCGTTGCCTACTCACATACCTCCTGAGCCTCCCCGCCTGCCCCTGCCCGTGTCCAGCCCCGCAGCCGAGCCCCCGCTCTCCCTGGAAGTGCCCAAGGAGACCTCTCTGCAAGACGATCTCAGGTTACTGGAAGTGTCCAAGAGGACACCGGAGCAAGGGTTCAGGGAACCGTACGTGCCTGTGCGGGTGTCCCAGGTGCCCCTGCACATCCGGATCCAGCAGGCTCTGGCAAGCCCCCTGCCCGCTACCCCACCTGCCGAGGGATCGCACAGGGCTCACTCGCTGCTCTTCGAGAACGACAGCTTTAGCGAAGACAACGGCACCTTGGGCCGGACCAGGTCACTGCCGGTCACCATTGAGATGCTGAAAGTGTGAGTACTGACCTTGTGCGTGCAGATGCGTGGCAGTGCCGTCACCTTTGCAGGCAGGGGGTGGAGAGCCAGGCGTGCGGTAGTCTGCAGCGGGGTGTTCTGGTGCCCTGTTGTCTGCTCCCTGGGGGGGGTGAGCCCTCTCGTTTTGGAAAGAGCCTTGGGACCTTTGTGTTCAGGGAGCATACCTCTGATGGCACTAAAACCAAAAGAAATTGTGGCTCTTGCCCATCCCCGCTCTGTTGCTGATGGCCTGGGGAGGGGAGGACTGCTGGGCGGTAGGTTGGTAGAAGGGTTGGGGGACTCTGGCAGCATGTCTGACCCTGGAAGCCCTGGGGGGGTTGGAGGATAATAGTCCCCTTCTGCACAGGCGCTAGTGGAGAGAAAAGCCATTCAGATCCAACGAGGTAGGGCTGGAGGAGCGATGATAGCATGGAGGCAGACAGCTGCCTGCCTTATCCTGCGTCTTCCAGCTGTCCTGGGCAAGCCAGAAGCATCCAAGGAAGGCTGGTGGGTTCCTGCATGCTCTTGGGTGCCTTTGAAAATCCCACGTTTAATCTCTCTCTGCCTCAGTTTAAGCTTTTAATGACTGAGTGTTTGACAGCAGCTGCATGAGTGGTGCTGTTGAAGAACAAGGGGGTGTGAAGCCTGTTCATAGCTCAGCAAGGCCTTGCAGAATTGTGGGGTAAGATGGGGGCTGGAGGAAAACCTCTGTGCGCTACGGGGAAATCTTTTTAAACTGTGGGCCTGTTTAGTTTTAGTTGCCATTGTCAGGGATTGGCATATTCTCCGGCTCCAGAAAACTGTGCTTATATGAAATACTTAAGAGAAATAACATGTGTTTTGTTAGTCCAGACGAGGAAGAGGACCCGGATGAACGGCGTCCAGCTCCTTGCGTGTACATTGGAGAGGTGCCGTCGGTCACGATCATTCCTAAGCTTGTGCCACAGCCCCTGCAGGAGGAAGAGGAGATGGAGGAGGGCATGAGCGATTCAGACTCGGAAGGACCCATCCTGTATAAGGACGAGGAGGAGGACGAAGAGGAAGATGAGAGCCTCAAGAGTAAGGTTTTTTGCTTGGCAGCCACTTCTCTCCTCGTGCACACTCGTGCGCACGCACGACTGCACTTGGCCGTGTCGCGGGCCAGTGACAGAGCTAGTCGGTACAGCCTCCCGAGGTGTCATCCTCTGGCTTTGGGACAAGTTGTGCATCCACCTCCTTCCCTTTCTTACCCACTCAAATGCAGTGCTGAGCAACTGAGCCACCTCCCTAAGGGGAAACACTTGGTCTCCAGCAGCAAATGGCCCAAATGATCGACTGCACGTGTCTAGTGCCAGCTCCAGAGAGATGACACCAGGCTAACGGGCATCAGAGTTCAATCCTATATAGGTTGCACAGTGTAAGTGGGGTGTATGGTCCCCACACCCCCAGTGAGCATCTGACCCTACCTGCTTGGCTGTGAAATAGCCCCCTGGTACTTGCAGAGCCGTGAGCTGGGCTCTGGATCTTGCTGCTCATTCCCAGCTTGGATGCACAGCGATTTCTACTTGAGTAAGGTCCCTTCTCTCCTCTCCCAAAGGCACGCTAGCCAGCAAGGTGAAGAGGAAAGACACACTGGCCATGAAGCTGGGGATCATGGCTACCCAGCAGGAGCAGGAGGCAAAAAACAGCTTCCCACGTAAGAGCAAGGAGGAATGGAATGAAATTCGGCACCAGATTGGAACAACGCTGATCAGGTATGGCGGCCGCGGGCTGGCGTTTCTTGTGAGTCTTTGGCATAACCAGTAGTGAAATGAGAAGCATGCGTCTGATCTGATCAGACCATGCTGGATTAAAGCAGCCAGGTGGTAGGGAGAGGAAGCTTTTTTATTTCTCTTCTGGATTTGGGATCCTAGGGGCCCATGTCTCTTCCCCCCCCCCCCCCCCCCCCC
>NW_017729015.1:19328709-19345159 GCF_001723915.1 Gavialis gangeticus
CCCCCCCCCCCCCCCCCCCCCCCCCTTGGAAGGGGGTGCCCATTTGAAGTAGAGGCAACTCCTCCTATCCCAATAGCTGCCCATCAGACTCCTCTACCGGCACTTTCCAGTCCTAGAGTGGGAAGAACTGTCCCAGGGTGCTCTTGAATGCTGGTATGAACCACTCAGGCTGCCTGCCACTTGCACTTGTCTTCTCACTTGCTGCACTTTGCTGGGTGAGGCTTCTGGATGACTCTGATGCTGGAGTGAGTTCCCCCTTCTCAAATGCACCCAAGGGCTGAAGCTGGCAGAGTGAAAGTGGAGTTAGTCGGGGCTTGCCCTGTGAGGGGTGCATCCTGGAGCATTGTTGGGCCTGGCCAGATCCTCTCACATCCTCTTTAGTTCCCCTGGCAGGGACATTTTGTCATGTGAGACTCAAGGAAGAGAATCGTCTTACCACAGCACATAGCAGTCCAGCCTCCTGACTGCAGCCAGCTCTGCCTCCTCGTCCTGCTCCTCTTCGCTCACAGGCACGGAGGGATAGCAGGTGGAGAGCATGGAGACAAGCACAGGCTGCCTTGTCTGAAACGTCAGCAGTGCACACTCGGTCCAACACGCTAACTGTGCTGTCTCAGAGAGCTGCCCTCACCCCGCGTGAGGGGTGCAAGTGGGGAGCAGTGCTGGTGAGTGGGGGCACGCTAGGAAATGCAGGGCTCTTGAGCAGTAGTGATAAGTGGAGAAAGGAGAGCGTGGAGGCTGAAGTGACTGTTTCCTGAGGATGTTTGCATCGTGTCATATGGGTTATGACTGGGCAGCGCTCATGGTGGGCTCTCTTTTTTTGCTTCCTCTTGTTTAGGCGACTGAGTCAGAGACCGACAGCTGAAGAGCTGGAGCAAAGGAACATACTTCAGCGTGAGTAACACTTCTGTGTAGCTCCCTAGGAAGTGAGGTACTGAGAATCGATCGGTTCAAGTTCTGTGCTGGGGGCTGTAGTGACAAGGTGGACTTTGCTTTGCTTACATCAGTGTATGAAAACACATCCATTAGATCACTCAGGTACACTGTTGCCAGTCAGAAGTGGACTGAGTTGTGCATTATGCATGGGGACCCACAAGATCCAATGTCCCATAGCAAAAGCCTTGCTTTTGCTTAGGGGCAAGGGGTGGTTGGGGGCAAGGGGGCAGGCTGTGGGGGCATTCAGCTAGGACTTGGGGCCCTTGTAAACTGAGCCGAGGCAGCTCTGTATCCCTTCTGCAAACTCCTCATCTAAAATTGCCCAAGGAAACAGCGTCAGCACGTGGGTATAGTTGAGAGGACGCTCCTCAGAACTCGCACGCAAGGGATTGGATTAAATGACAAGCATCAAATCTTTGACTCATTTTCTAAAGAAACAAGTATTTTTGGGTGTAAACCAGTATCTGTGCCCTAGGCCTTGCAGCACTGTGATCCTAAGCCCACTGTGGTCCATCTGCCTCTGTCCAGGGTGAATGGAATGGTAAAAGCCCAGAGCAAATACGCTGTGAAGAGGAGCAAGATATGTAAAAATTAACTTTATAAAAGGAAAATGGCAGGAGAAGTGACTTGAAGGGAAATTCCCATGTCCTGGAGACTTTTTTTCTTTAAAGAGCTTGTAGGAGGCAATTTAAAAAATGCCCAAGTTTTAAAGTGTCCTCCATATTTAGCAGTCTTAAGTCATATGGATGCTTTTAAAGACTGTCAAAAACCTGAGAGATGCAGTTTAACTAGTAAAGTATCCTGAGATATGCCCCATTTTGTCACTCTTTATCAGTGGTTCTGATTGAATAAAGAGGTCTGGATTGGACCATTAGCTGTATGTAGGCTTATTGGGGTAAATATAGGATACAAAAATAGTGTACTGATATGAAAGCTATATACAAGCTAGTGCAGTATTCTTGTATATAGCTTGTATTCTTGTATAGCTTTCATATCAGTACGCTGTTCTTGCATATAGCTTGTATATGATATGAAAGCTAAGGGCATGGACAGGGAAGTGAGGGCACTTGGTTGCAAATGGTCAGCAGATGCTTGCTTAGCGGCATTGTCTAGTCTGTTCCTACCCCACGAGAACTTAACCATGTTTCATTCTGGGGTAAGCTGTCCTGGTTTAACATCCACTGACCGCAGGATACGAGCAGACAAATGAGTTACAGCAGACTGAGCGCAGCTGTGAGACATGTTTGTCCGCACCTTCATTTTCTTTGCTCAGGTCTTGAAAGCACTTTAACAAAATAGCAGCATAGCTTTTTATTTAAAGAGAACTTGTCTTTTCCTTTGCCAGAGAAAAATGAGGCTGACCGTCAAGCTGAGAAGCGAGAGATAAAACGCCGGCTCACCAGAAAGGTACTGCCACGCTCCATGCTGTGTTCTCCATCTGTCCGAGCTGCTGCAGATGGTGGTGGCATTAAGCATCTCATTGGTACCTAGGTGGGTGGAGAAGTCATGGGGCTGCTGCATTGCCCGGATGCCCCCTGGCAGTAACAAGCTTGGAAGTTGTCGGGTCGGTCCAGGGATTCACACTGTAGTATCTGTTGACTGGAGCTGCAGCTGTATTTAGCTATTATCGTCCATGGGCATCGGAACAAAGCAACCCTGTTTTATATTTGGGTGCCTTAAATATGGATTTAGGAGCCTAACTTCATGCAGCTGGGTTTTAAATTTGTGCCCCTTAAAAGCCACAGGCTGGAACTAAATGGAGAGGTCGTCTCCGATTCAAATGCTTGCCTCTCCTGTGTATAAATAGAATTAAATATTCAATCAGGGTGATTTTAGTTTGTGGGGGGATAAGCTATGTTCGCTGCCTTGCATGTGGCTGGGAGGAAATGTCCTGCAGGAGACGTGTTATGGGTCTTGTGTATGTGTTGCCATTCTCCGGAAGAGCGAGCAGGGCTCTTCTGTATAAGAATGAACTTTTGCTTTTCACGGACAGTTGGCTCCCTACAGCTGCAGGGGGAGAGCATTGCTGTGCTGAGGTCTGTCCACCCTTGTAGCTCACTTGAAATGCCATCCTAGCACATGGGGCTTGTTAAACTACCAGTAGGCTTGCTTGACTGATGGGGTAATTAGCAGCCCTTGTGTGGGGGGTGCTTTTTGTGTTCGATTGCATCCACACTTGGTTTAGTGATGTCCTTTGGTAGAAAGGATGAAATGCGGGGGCACAGATGAGATGCATGCTGCTAACTTGCTTTCTGTTCTCTTCAGCTTAGTCAGAGGCCCACGGTGGCTGAACTGCAAGCCAGGAAGATCCTGAGATTTAATGAATATGTAGAAGTGACGGATGCTCAGGACTACGACCGGCGAGCAGATAAACCGTGGACCAAACTAACACCTGCTGACAAGGTAATGGAGGGGGGAGGGTCCTTTTCTCAGTCCTTGGAGTCCTGGGTTAAGGGAAGTGAGTGAAGTCAGCATGCTGCTGCTCTGCTTTCTCCACCTCTTCCAGCCCACCAGTGTGCTCCCCACCTGCTTAAGTACTACCTCACTCAGCCGCCCACTCCCATCGCACTGCCAGCTTCCTGCACCCTGCCAACTTCTCTCCCTCTACAAGGCCCATGTACAAATTCCCTCTTCCCCCCAAGGCACTGTGCTCAGCCCTGCCCATTTCAAAAGCAAGGGGACTCTTCGTTTAGCCATTAATTGGTTACCAGCACAGTGTGGGATTGGCCATCCTAGACCCATTTTAACAGCCTGAAGTTGGGGAAGGGGAGCGGGGAGAAGCACGGTCAAGGGGAGCTGAAAGTAATTTCTCTCCGGTAATGCAGGCTGCCATTCGCAAGGAGCTGAACGAGTTTAAAAGCTCCGAGATGGAGGTCCACGAAGAAAGCAAACAGTTCACCCGGTGAGTTCGATGTGCCTTCTTGCAGGCCTCTGCTGCTGCTGATCATCTTCATGATGTACTGGGATGTGCAGGGTAACAAAAGCTGATGTGCAATGCTAAGCAACGAGCTTGCAAACCGTCAGAGAAATGATCAAATGTGGCTTTTTCAACTGTTTCTTTACTTCCTGCATTGAGGGGGAGGGAGTTTTGGGGGCTGGACCTGCCGGTCAATGATATGGTTCAGAGGACTTGGTAATGGGATGTTGTGCAGTTTACCTTTAGACTTGTGGGCTTCTACCACGGTGTCATTGAGAGTGAGCAAAAGCTAGTAGGTGCTAGTAGGTCAGGAGAAAGTATGGCCTGGTGCAGGGGGGCCACAAATTAGCTCTGCATCTTCCTTGAGTGCCACTCTGATCCCCTTCCCCTGCCCAAATGGCCGCTCTGCTTTCTGCTCCCCACCCTGCACTCCCTGCCTGATCCACTGGTCTGCTTTCTGCTCCCTTCTCTGTTTGCCATGTCCTCTCTCTGCTCTGCCACATGCCACGCACAGGGGCGTGCCTGCCACAGTTTGGCCACTGCTGATCTACTGAATAAAGCACTGCAATTCAGGAGGCCTGGGTTTAGCCAGCAGGTCAGTAGCAGAGCTGAGAACAAAATGTGGATGAGCCCTTCTGTGCCTCCATTTGCTCATCTATAAAATGGGCATCGTGTTTCTTCACTTTGTGAAGCGCTGTGAGATCTCCCGATGAAAAGCACAGGGTGAGGTGGCGTTGGGGGAAGGGCAGCAGTGGTTTTTCAACAGATGCGCACATCACAAAACCCCTTTGCAGTTCCCTCTTTACACATTGTCTCTCCCAAATGGTCATGGAGCCTGAGCAGCAGTCTTGGCTGCAGTCCTGCAAGGTTGGGATTGGGACAAAGATCACCTTGGCAGGGCAGGAGTCTCAGTCCCTGCTGGGGTGGGCTAGAGGTCTTGTGAAGTCATTCACAGCGTGATGCGATTTCACATGCCAGGCAGACAGTTCTAGCCATTCAGCAGCATCCCTACTGTGTCATTGTGGTCCCGTCCCCCCAAATCCAGGTGTGACACCTCCTGTTTCCTCTTCCTTTCCAGGTACCACCGGCCATAATCCTTGGAAAGAGAGAGAGGAGTTTAAGTGCTTGCTATTCCCAACTCCTGAGCAATACAGTGAGGGTGCAACCTTGAGGCTCATTCAAGATTTGCCTTCAGAAAAAGAAAAAAAAAAATCCCGAAAAGGGCTGTAGCCCAGCTGGGGCGGAAGGGGATCCTGTCTGAATGTAGCATTTCACTGGAACAAATGCATCTCAAGTGCCATCAGGCCAGAACTGAACACTATACCTCGCACGATACAGCAATACTCAATACTCCCCTTGTCATCCCAACATCCTAGCTCACCTTCCAGGGGACCACAGCAGCATTTGAACGAGCAAAGCCTGCTCCTGGCCCCCAGCTCCCTTCGCTGCTTAAAATGGACCACGTTCTCTGCTGTAAATAGTCCTTATGAACTAGCTGGAACAATTTTTTTTTTTTCCTTTTCCCTTTTGGAAAATGGAGGGGGGAAAACGTATCATATGCTCTGATGCTCAAGAGCGGATGCATCCAGAGCTGGTGAGCTGGGAAGCACGTGTGTATATTAGCTGTGTACAAAGGAAACCTTTTAAAAAAATGCTGACCTGGCAGGAAACTGACATGTGACTCTTATTTTTGGGGTTTGCTTGCATCTCTTTAATGTACCTACTACTCTGAATCACTACTGACCAATGGTATGTTGTCTGGGAAGGGAATTGTACAGACCTTAATAACACACATGCTACATCCTTAAAACGTCATGTTTATTTGACCAAACCTGTCGCCCTCCCCTCAAACTTGCTCCTACGTTAACAGAACTGGTCTTGAGACGACGAGGTTTGGATAATGGGAACTGCAGAACCAGGAAATGACTGTTGCCTTTTAAAAGTTTTTGCTTTTAATTTGAGGAAGCTGTGGTGTGTGATGCTCTTTGACTGCAGCTTTCTCTTTCTGTCTCCAAAATCAGGGTGAAACTTTGCCTTTGCCTAATCTCACAGCAAAACCTACTGGAAGTTTTGAGAATTTCACTGTGGTGGGGGGGAGGACTTTCAAAAAGTGACCTTAAAACAGTCCGTCTTTCTCTCTGAAGAGTGTTTTCAGTTTTTTGGGTTTTTTTTTTTTTTTTTTTTTTAACTGAAAGTGTTTTTAAATGCTGGCATAAGCCATGGCTGTGGTGGTGTGTGCTGCACAGCACTTGTCCTTTGAGTATAAAATGTCACCTGGGATGAGGGGAAGATAGAGGGAGACGGTCATGAAGAATCGGGGGGATGTGAGTTCATGGGGGCGGTCATTCTGCATCGTTTGATCACGGACTGGTCTGGTTTGTTGCTTGTTCACTCTGTCTTGCTTGTAGCCTGTGCCGGTTAGCAGTCGGCGCTAGCTTGCATGAGGTCTCTGCTCACTGCAACCTATATATGCCTGCCTAGTGTCAGAGGCCTTTTCACACTCAGTACTGCCCTTGCTTCCACAATGTGCCAAGTACCTGCTAGGCCAGGCTCTGGCATCCTGTCCTCTGGGGTGGAACAGTGCACCTTCATCTGCCTTCACACCACAGAGCATGGGTCATGATTTGTTTCATCTCAGTCACTCGAGAGCAAGGGTTCACTGAGGATACCTACTCCTTTCTTCAGGGTTCACTCATCCCCGCCTCCAACCAGTGGTTCACAAGCAAAAGGCAGAGAGTGATGTTCCCTTTTATGGAAGACGAGATGAAGCTGGTGCATCGTACTTCTGTACGGCTTCCCTGATGTATAGAATGTGTCGGACTGAATCATTGCATTGTATATCTGTCTTCCTGTCAACAAATTTTAATAATTAAATAAAAGTATTTTAGGACTTTTTAAAGGAAACTAGCTTGATGTTTGAAGTTAACAGGAAGAGGGGAGACGCTTGTTGAAATGCGGTCTCTTTGGGACCACTTCACATTTCAGCAATGGCAACTTAGCTTAGTCCACTCTCTAGATGGACTGATCTTAAGACTTAAGATAACTTAAGTCCAGCAGTTAAGCTCAATTTTATTCTTGCAGGCCTTTCAGACTCTTCTTTCGTGTGGCTGATTTGGAGCATCAATTCTAAGTCTAGTTTAAAGTTAGTTAATCAGTCTAATGCTCTTGAGGAAAGGGAATGCATCTCTGCAATGTCACTGTCAAATTTGTTTAGAGGACAGAGTGTTACATGGTCCACAGTTTGATCAGGACTGCCACATTTTGCAGAACTCCTAATACACCATTTGTGCATCAAGTGACCGCAGCAGCTGTGCCTGGTTTGGATCCGATTTGGTCTTTCAGATGACAGCATAGCACACGTCCTCCCTGCCTTCGCTGGACACTGAAAACCCTTGGAAAATGCTGTGCCAGGTGTCTTTGGCCAGGGCTTTCTGAGGATCCAACTTTGTCCCTGTAGGCTTCAGTCCACCCTTTCCAGTTTTATCGGCAAAACTCGCCTGTTGTCAGGGCAGTCCTGAGAGGGCTCAAGTCTGAGTCAGGCTGACAAAGTGCTGAATGCTTGCCAGGAAAAATTAAACCAGTTTTCTAGCTAACAAAAGCTTTTTTTTTTTTTGCTTCCCCCCCCCCCCCTTTGGTCACACGGGCATTGTGCTAGCAAAGGAACAGGAACCAGTGCTCAAACAGTCCCTGCAGCAGGGATGCATTGTGACCTTGAACTCCGCTGCTGCTGGCTGCATCCACAGCAAACCTGCTACCGTTTGAAAATCTCCAGGATGTGATGGCAATGCTGCATCTCTGGTCATAAGGCTCTGGATGCTGCTCGTCCTCCTGCTCCAGTGAGGCCTTGAATTCCAGAGTATTACCAGATCTCCCCAAGCATAAAAGAAATGTTACTGGCACATCTCAGAGCTGGGAGGGTAGAGCAGATGGTGGGAGAAGGGATTTGGATGCGATTTAACTAGACAGCCAGAGGGATAGGGGCCATTTTGGCTTCCCCTCGAAAAAAAAGCAGCAGCTGTCCCCTGCAAATGGAGGCCGTGGAGGTGCAAAGGACCTGTGCTTTGGGTGTGCGAGCAAGGAGTAGTGAACTGCATGGTGGGGGACAGAAAGAGCCTTGCTCTGCCAATCTAAGAGCAGGCAGGCAGGTGATGAAACTGATTTGCAGTGAACAGGCTGCTCCCAGGATGCATCAAAATTAATTTAAAAAAAAAAAGTAAAAAAAGAAAAAAGCAATCGATTTACTGAATGACTGACACTTAAAACAAGGATGCATTAAAAATAATTTTAAAGAAATTTTTTGCAAATTTAAAAAAAATGTTAAAGATAACTTCAAAATGTTTCTTTAAAGAATTTTTTTCGCAAAAATCTTGTTGGTCTAATAAAATATCATCTCCACTACGAGTCCTGATTGCTTCAACAAGACGTCTTTGCAGCAGCGCCCCTTGGCGCCTTGCCCTTGCAGACCGCCGCCAGCAGGGGGCACTGCGGCGCCGGCCGGCAGAACACCGCCTCCCCCTGTTAACCTTTGTAGTGCGCATGTGCTCTAAAGGGGCACCTCCGCGAAGAACTACGCATGCGCCGCTCATGTCCACCTATTGCGCATGTGCGTAGCCAGACGCCGCGATATCTCGCAAAGGAGCTATAGCGCATGCGCCAGCGCTTGGCCTTTTTTTCCCGTCGTGCTTTGCGCACTATAAATTCTCCCTTCCCGGCGATCTCGGTCTTTTCGGCTGTAGCGGTGGGTGAGTGAGCACTGTGGCTCTGTGGCGGGGGTAGCGGGCTGCAGGCCTCATTCAGGCTGAGAAAAGGGAGGGGGGTGGAGGGACGGTGCCCTACGAGGCTTACGGTATCTCGGCTTTTGCGCGCGGAATAAGGAAGCCCGTAGGGATCACTCAGAGCGCAGCGACGGTGGCCGCACTGGACCATCCCTAGCGCTTCGCGGGCCAAGTAGGGCTATAGCTCCCTTATGCAACCTTGAAGGCAGGGGCCAGGCTGCTAGGGGGGAGGGGCAGTTGCATCTTGTGCACGTGATCGAGTTGGTCTACAAGGCTTTGCAAGTGGCAGCTGAGCAGTGCCTGCCGCTGGCAGTTTGTGCAGCTCAGGCTTAGTCAGTCTGCAAGGTGCAACCCTAACTCGCCTAGCTGTCTCTGTTGTCCCCCTTGAATGCATGTTGCAGGCCCCCAGCTTCTGCCCCCTGCTCCCTTAGAGACGGGTCCCACCTTGGTTTGCACCCAGTGTCAGCTCTGGGGCGTGCACGGCGCTCCCTCCACGCATGAACGGCCTCACTAGGCATGCAGCTGGCATCTGGTCTGCATTGTGCATATTCCTAACAATCTGCTGTCCAATGTGGACATCCGGAGAGGTTGCTCTCTCTCGGCTCTGTCCGTGTGGCATACGGGAGCGTAGGCCTTCGGGCTCCGTGACGTATAGTCCCCTTCCACGACGTTGGAGAGCAAGCCGGGCCTCTGGTCTGCAGCCTGCATATTCCTATGGCTTCTCTGAGTCCTTGGACCATGACAGAGGAGACAAACCATGCAGGAAACAGCACATCCAGTCAAACAGCGTTTGAGTAGTACTGTTACATGGAGCTATGGCAAACTGCTAGTTCAGGTAGAGTAGCCATTGTTTCACTAAGCTAACGTGCTTTTTTTTTTTCCCTCTTTTATGTCAGCAGTTTGCAGACGGTGCCACTCTATGCACAAAGTAAGTATTTGTGGTATTTTATAGGTTCTTTGCAAATGTATTCTTCCAGGCTGTAATGCTTGTGTGATTGGGCTGGAGCTGTGAAACCAGTGCACTTCATATGCGGCTCTGGAGGCCAGTGCACAGTTTTTCTGACGTTCCTGCTTTCACATGTTCTGTGGCGGGTGATGCATCCATGTATTGGATTGAGGTTATTGGGCCACTGACTTTGTGAGCTACTGGTTTGTATCTGGGAGGTGAATGCGTGGGGGGCAGGGTGGGGAATAGCCTGTTGTAGTGCATTGAATTCACTGTCCAACGTGGACATCCGGAGAGGTTGCTCTCTCTCGGCTCTGTCCGTGTGGCATACGGGAGCGTAGGCCTTCGGGCTCCGTGACGTATAGTCCCCTTCCACGACGTTGGAGAGCAAGCCGGGCCTCTGGTCTGCAGCCTGCATATTCCTATGGCTTCTCTGAGTCCTTGGACCATGACAGAGGAGACAAACCATGCAGGAAACAGCACATCCAGTCAAACAGCGTTTGAGTAGTACTGTTACATGGAGCTATGGCAAACTGCTAGTTCAGGTAGAGTAGCCATTGTTTCACTAAGCTAACGTGCTTTTTTTTTTTCCCTCTTTTATGTCAGCAGTTTGCAGACGGTGCCACTCTATGCACAAAGTAAGTATTTGTGGTATTTTATAGGTTCTTTGCAAATGTATTCTTCCAGGCTGTAATGCTTGTGTGATTGGGCTGGAGCTGTGAAACCAGTGCACTTCATATGCGGCTCTGGAGGCCAGTGCACAGTTTTTCTGACGTTCCTGCTTTCACATGTTCTGTGGCGGGTGATGCATCCATGTATTGGATTGAGGTTATTGGGCCACTGACTTTGTGAGCTACTGGTTTGTATCTGGGAGGTGAATGCGTGGGGGGCAGGGTGGGGAATAGCCTGTTGTAGTGCATTGAATTCACTGTCCAACGTGGACATCCGGAGAGGTTGCTCTCTCTTGGCTCTGTCCGTGTGGCGTACGGGAGCGTAGGCCTTCGGGCTCCATGACGTATAGTCCCCTTCCACGACGTTGGAGAACAAGCTGGGCCTCTGGTCTGCAGCCTGCATATTCCTATGGCTTCTCTGAGTCCTTGGACCATGACAGAGGAGACAAACCATGCAGGAAACAGTACATAGTCATGTAGCATCTTCTTGCATGGGTAGGGTTATTTATTCATATAACTCTACCTGCACACAATAAAAGATACTACATAATACAAGCTGTTATAGAAGGTTAATGCAGACTTTGCTGATACCTTTGGGGTATTCCTTTGGGATCTTGCTAATCTAACATGCTCTTTTCTTGTTTTGTTGCAACAGCTTTGCAGACTACTACTTTACTGACAGAGTGAGTATTTGAACTGTTTTGTGGTTTCCAGTGTATCTGCAAATGGAGGCTTCCAGCCTGTAATGTGTATATGGCTGTCCAAGCTAACAAATCCCACTATCTGGCTGGTATAGAAGGATCCCCCTAGTAGACCTTTTGGAGGAGCAGGGAGGTCTGTTGACTTTGGACTTGCATCCTCTTAAATTCATGCCCACTGATGTTGAAAGATTCCCTTTGTTGCTAGGCCTGTGCAACTTGTCTTGTGAGCTGTTTTATCTCATAAAAGGTTCCTTTTTGTTGCACAGGGTACAACTTCTAGTACACCTGCATCACCCTTTCTCGGTACTGATACCGTGGTTCAGTGAGAACAGCAGATTTCTTTGACTCTTAAAAGTTGCTGCTGAATTTTCCTGACATTCCTGCTTTCATCGTGTGTTGCTTGGTGTATGATAAATCCACGTATTGGATTATAGTTATTGGGCCCTTGACCTGATGAGCTAAGTTTGTATCAGGGAGGTTAATGCATGCTGGGAATGGCCTAATGCAATGCATTGAATTTGCTGTCCAACGTGGATATCCGGAGAGGTTGCTCTCTCTTGGCTCTGTCCATGTGGCGTACGGGAGCGTAGGCCTTCGGGCTCCATGACGTATAGTCCCCTTCCACGATGTTGGAGAGCAAGCCGGGCCTCTGGTCTGCAGCCTGCATATTCCTATGGCTTCTCTGAGTCCTTGGACCATGACAGAGGAGACAAACCATGCAGGAAACAGCACATCTAGTCAAACAGTGTTTGAGTAGTACTGTTACATGGAGCTATGGCAAACTGCTAATTCAGGTAGAGTAGCCATTGTTTCACTAAGCTAATGTGCTTTTTTTTTTTTTTCCCTCTTTTATGTCAGCAGTTTGCAGACGGTGCCACTCTATGCACAAAGTAAGTATTTGTGGTATTTTATAGGTTCTTTGCAAATGTATTCTTCCAGGCTGTAATGCTCGTGTGATTGGGCTGAAGCTGTGAAACCAGTGCACTTCATATGCGGGTCTGGAGGCCAGTGCTTGGTTTTTCTGACATTCCTGGTTTCACGTGTTCTGTGGTGGGTGATGCATCCATGTATTGGATTGAGGTTACTGGGCCACTGACTTTGAGCCACTGGCTTGTATCTGGGAGGTGAATGCGTGGGGGGCAGGGTGGGGAATAGCCTGTTGCAGTGCATTGAATTAGCTGTCCAACGTGGACATCCAGAGAGGTTGCTCTCTCTTGGCTCTGTCCGTGTGGCGTATGGGAGCGTAGGCCTTCGGGCTCCATGACGTATAGTCCCCTTCCACGACGTTGGAGAACAAGCTGGGCCTCTGGTCTGCAGCCTGCATATTCCTGTGACTTCTCTGAGTCCTTGGACCATGACAGAGGAGACAAACCATGCAGGAAACAGCACATCAGTTGACATCTTGTTTGTCAGGACTGTTGATATGTGTTGCAAAGAATTATAAAGAGATCTGATGGGATTGGTGACTAATCCATCTTGGTGGAATGTTTTTTCTTTCTTAGGCTCAGATGCTACATTGCACCATGCAGGGTGAGTAATATTCTTGTATTGCAGCTGCTTGCCATGGAGATGCTTTAAATCCTTATAATCCACATCTGCTTATTGGTGGTAGCTGTCTTTTTATTGGCTTATGAAAGAATGATAGTAGACCAACTGTAGATACTGCAGTAGACTGTAAAAGTTATGCTTCAGGTATCTGAATTTGGTGCTTTGAGCCTGTGCTCAGGGAGTGGACCCTGACTTGTTTGCTGTGCTAGGTTTTAACAGCTGCTGCGGGTCAAAATGATATTTGGATGCATTTTGGTGGCAGCAGCCAGTTTTTTGTTTTTATTTGTGTAGGACTGTACGAGGAGGTGCCAGTTGTCAAATGTGACAGATGGAGAAGACCAAATTTGAAATGGTGATTGAGACTCCAGGGGATAAGTCTAATGACGGCCCTGGGGCATGAAGCCTCATCAGATGTGGCAAAAAGCTGGGCAGCTGAATGCAAGTCTGGGAGAATCGGCACCAAGGATGAGTGATGGTCCAAGCACACCAGAGAGCCACCATGATGTGAGCAAGATGGGTGCCCAGAAGACTGAGCCTTGAGCAGAGGCGAGCATGACCTGATACTTTTGGGGAACTTCAGGGACAGGTCCAAGTGATATGCAGAAGACGGACAATGTGGTAATGCACCCTATATAAAAGGGTTTATGAATTCAGTTTTATCCTGTGATGGATGTGTTAGCCCAGTCTTCCTTTTGGAGAAACAGAAATGCCTTTCATCACAGGCATTAGGCAGCTGGGTTCTCCTGACTTTGGTTCTAGGCTCTGTCCATGAATTACATGAAAAACGGGTATAGTCTTGTGGAACAGACCACTGATATGTCATTTTTCTCCCCAGGTAAAATGAGGAAGCAACCAGTAAAGAGGTTCAGCCTCCCACTGTCTCCAGGATCCCTGCCAAGCTTCTCAGAAGATGTCAGTCCCATTATGGGGTTGCATTTTAATCCTTCTCATTTAATGCGATGAGCGTAATACGTTCCCTAAAGTGAGACGCTAACTCCTTAGCATCTAGATTTAGGTCTGGGAATAGGAGTTGTCGACCCAGTTGGGCTCAGTGAAAATGTGTTCATAAGAAATGAAGAGGTAGAGATGGGGTAATTGAAACAAAGCTGTAAGCACTTGTGCTTTCTTTTTATTTGTGCTCAGCTGATTGAAGTAAAGCTGTGGCTTACCTCATGGGTTTTAACTTGACCAACTTTAGCACAAAGTCTCATCTACGCTGCGTTGGGGGAGTGGAGGGGGGACTCGCTAGCTAATGCAATCTAACAGCCTGCCTGGGCTCTCCTCTCCAGAGAGCCTTGGCAAACCCAAGCGTGAAAGGGAGATAAATGGGAATGAAAAGATTCTGGTGCAGTGGTTCTGTGTCATGACAGGGTACAGTGGAACTTGAAGCCAGTCTTGTCTTGTTTATAGCATTTAAAGGACAAATACCTGTCAAGGAAGGCCTGACAATTCCTCAAAGAATGTTATGACAACTGGTGAATAAAGGAATTGGTTTTAAAGTGTTTTCCTGGCTCCGTCCTTCCAGTCAATCAATGAAGCTCAAGAGCGCCTGGTCACTCAATATTTCATGCAAACAGCGGTGGTACCCAACTGGGTTCTTTTGTGTCTTTGGAAGATCTTTGATGTAAGCTGTCTTGTTTTCACTGTTACCAGCCTTTGTCGGGCCTGAAAAGAGTGACTGGAGGCTCAGTGTAAACTTTCTTTTAAATACCTGGTTTTAATCATTGGACGTATCAACAAAATGGGAGAGAAACTGCACTGGGGGTTTCTAACGGTGACATTGCCTGGAAAATGCAATCCAGATGCTAGCTCTGCTCAAGGAAACGCAAGCCAGTGCAGTCCAGCTTCATCAAATCTGCCGCGGTCTCTGTTGCCCTCTGCTCTGTTCCATGATAATAAAGGAGGAAACAGAAGTATGAAGTGTGATGTCTGGGCTGATATTTGCTAGGTTAGTGGTTCTCAAACTTTTTTTGACTTTTTTTTAGCCCTGAGTTGGCTGCACTTTGTGATCTGTATCATGGAATAGCAGCAGTAACACAAGGTCACTAAAACTATGAAGTAACTGCGGCCTGAATCCTTTCAGCTTTTTTGCTTTGCTTCTAATGCTGTGTATATCTGCAGCTAGAAGCTTGCGGCATGCTCCTAGTGGCACGTATGACATCCTGGAGCTGACATTTGTTGTGCTGTGCTCACCAGGGCTGTGCGCCTCGGACCTGCTGAATCTCAAGTGTTTTAGCAAATGGCTTTTTCTGAATGAAGGGAAACAAGCATTTGCTTGAAACCAGAATGATGGGGATATGATCCATCCTCTCCAGGAGGGTCCCAGGCCATGTCCAGATGAGGTAATATCCCCAGAGGCGTGGCAGTGCCCTGGGCTCAGCCCCTGCAGCAAGGGAGAACTGGTGGGAGGTGCTGCTTTTCATCCAGGTCTGCGTGGGGGCTTTAAGGAGGAGAAACCCAGAACAGTTGACCCGGGTAGACGACTGTTCCTGTTGGAAAGGAAACACGTTTAAAGCATGGTTCCGGCCAAAGTTCTCTTTATTTTGGCTTTTTCTCTGTTGGTAAAGAAAAAATTGACTTTTTTTTTCTCTGTTCCCACTCGCAAGATACACAATTTAAATGCATATATATTTATATAATGCGTATATATAGGCAGGAATACCGCCTATTGAACCCTAAGCTTCTGAAATTTTAATTTTTAAAATTTATTTTTAAATTTTTATATATAATATATAATTTTAAAAATAAAATTAAAATTTCAGAAGCTTAGCATTGAAGAGGTGGTATTCCTGCCTCTATATAGTTTGCCCTTGAGTGCAACTTTAATGTGCTTTATAGCAGCAATAATGGGTGTTGGACTAGGTGCCTTCACCAGTTTGATATATAGTCACCCGAACAGTTAACTGCTTCGCTGCAGAGGGAGAGGTCTGAGTTGGATGTTTTCTGTGCACGCAAGGCAGGGATTTAACTCTAAAGAGCTCCCTGCTTCCTGTGCTCAGTGGGGGCAGATGATGGAGCAAGGAGCAATGGTTTTGAGTTGCAGCAAGGGAGGTTTAGGTTAAGTATTAGGAAAAACTTTTTTACTAGGGGAGAAGGAGGTACCCAGAGAGGTGGCGGACTCTCCTTCCTTGGAGGCTTTTAAGGCCTGGCTCAAGGCCTTGCAGTTGGGGCTGGTGCTGCTTGGAGCAGGGGGTCAGACCAGTTGTGACCTGAGGTCCCGTCCACCCTCACTGTGCTCCTCTGAAGTGGAGCAGGGCGAGGAGCTATGCCGCATGAGCCCTGGTTTGGAAGCTCCTTGCCCTGCTGTGCATTGATGAATGATGATTTGGGACTCTTGTCTTTACCAACTGGGGGCCGTTGGCTGTTTGTCCTTACTCTGCTCCTGGGGGGCCGGTTGGCATTCGTTTAACAGATGGGGAAAGTTCAATCACAGAACTGACTTCGCAAAGGCTGGGAGCGCGGGGCCCCTGTGCAGCTCCCGCAAAATACTGTGCGGGCCCCACCTTCGGAGACCTGCCCTGGGGCGCGGGGCTGCTGGAAACGCCCTGCTCCTCGCCTTCCCCGGCGGGAAGCTAAGACGAGGAGGGCCATGGCGGATCGGGTGAGCGGCCCGGTGTCCGCAGCCCCTGCTCTGCAGCAAGTGAGGGCACTGGGGCAGGGACTAGGGTGAGGCGCGACGGAGGGTCCTGGTGCGAAGCGGCCCTGGCTGGGCGGCGGCGGCTGTCGGTTCCCCGAGGCCGCGGGGCTGCTGGAGGCGAGGCGGCAGCCGAGGGACAGCGGCTGGTAGGAAGCAGGAGGGCGCTTCAGGCCTCCTCGGGGCTCATCTGCGCCCTGCGCACTCCTGCCTCCCCCACCCGGGGACCGGATCCGGGCCGGGGGAGGCCGGCTTGACCGGGATGGCGCTGCAGGACCCGGCGGCTGCCGGCGGGGGGCGCTGAGCGCTGCTTCTCGGGGCCGGG
>NW_017729015.1:19345362-19349046 GCF_001723915.1 Gavialis gangeticus
GCCCCGCGCGCGAAGTTCAAAGCCGGGCGCCGCCCGCGAGCCCCGGGGCCTCCGTCGCGCGTGTCCGGGCCGCCGGGATTTCCGGGAGGCCCCCCCGCTTCCGGGCGGCCTCTCACGTCTCCTCTCCCAGGCGCGGAGCAGCATGTCCGGGAAGCGCGCGGCGAGGAGGAGCCCGCTGCCCGAGGACGGCTCTCCGGAGAAGAAGCGTGTTAAGGGTAGGTGTGTGGGGCAGGCGGGCAGCCCCCGCTTCCCAGGGCTGCCGCAGGCCCGTCTCGCGGTGCTGGCTCGGGCCCCTGCCGCCTGCGCTCGGGCTTATCCGGCCTTCCCCTTCCTTTGCGGCGGCGCAGTCTGCCACCCGTCGCACCGGGCAGAGCCCGGGCTGGTGCTGACGCTGGGGCAGGGCGACGTCGGGCAGCTGGGCCTCGGGGAGGACGTGATGGAGAGGAAGCGGCCGGCCCTGGTGCAGCTGCCGGAGAAGATCGTGCAGGCAGAAGCGGGCGGCATGCACACGGTCTGCCTCAGCGTGACGGGCAAGGTTAGGCCCCGGCGCCGTCGCGGGTAGGGGGGCTCCTTTGGGCACCGTCGCTTGGAGCTGCCATGTGTCAGACGGGCTTCTTCCAGCTGAGCAGGGGAGGGCGCCGCTGGCTGGGAGCCCTGCCCGGTGCCAGTGGCTGGAAGCTGCTGCCGCGCTGAGGGCTCGTACCAGCCCCCTCCACCGAGCCACCCTGGGGTGTAGCGGGGTGGGCGCGGGCACGCAGACCCAGGGTAAGTGAGCCCACGGGTGCGCGTGTGTCTCCATGCCCGTGGTCGTCCACGGCGGGCTGGCTGGTAGACCTCTGGGTTGGAGCCAGGCGTCTCCTTGTGGCATCGGGCACCTTTCCCACCGCGCCACGTCTCCGCATGCAGGTGTACACCTTCGGCTGCAATGACGAGGGGGCCTTGGGCCGCGACACCTCCGAGGAGGGCTCGGAGACCAGGCCGGGCCTGGTGGAGCTGGAGGAGAAGATCGTGCAGGTCTCTGCTGGCGACAGCCACACAGCAGCGCTGACGGATGACGGCCGCGTCTTCCTCTGGGGCTCCTTCCGGGTAAGCCGGCCACCCGGGCACTGAGAGCCTGCCGGGTCTTCCCGAGTTGGGAGCTGACCCTCCTCGTGTCTTGTCCCCGGTCGCAGGACAACAATGGCGTCATCGGCCTGCTGGAGCCCATGAAGAAGAGCGTGGTGCCCGTGGAGCTGCAGCTGCGGTCGTCTGTCATCAAGATCGTCTCAGGTGAGCCCGATGCCTGTGCCTCAGGGACGAGCTGCTCCCGCCAGGCCTGGAGTCCACCTTGCTGCTCTTTGCCACCGGCCGTGCTGAGCTTCCAGCATCCCTCCTCGGCTGCTGCGGCTGTCTTGCCGAGCCCAGGCGTGCAGCGCCTCTGTCCCTGGGAAGCAGGGGGCCAAGGAGCCGTGCCCGGACCAGGACAGGGGCACTGGTGGCTGCTGTCAGGCCCTGCCAGCACAACTGTGTCAAGTCAGGATGTGAAAATTGGGCGTCTCTCTGCCTGCAGCTTCAGCAGCTGCAGGGCTTGGATCAGCTGGGTGTCTGTGGCATGCAAGGGTGAAATGCCACTGGGTATTAGGATCACACGCTCAGTGCAGATATCTGCCCTGGCTCTTCTGGGCTAGCTCAAAGAGGAAAACTTCTGGCTTCTCGCTGCATAGTGAGGCTTTGCTGCGGCTTTTGGAGCTGGGCATGGTCGCTGGCAGTCTCCCCGCATGGTGGTTCTCCAGGGGGACCAGCAGAGACCCGTGCGTTTAGCAGGAGGATGGGAGACTGTAGCAGGAAGGGCTGTTGTTTACCCCCCCTTCCCTCTTCCCTCCCAGGAAATGACCACCTGGTCACGCTGACCACCGACGGGAGCCTCTACACGTGCGGCTGTGGAGAGCAGGGCCAGCTGGGCCGCGTGCCGGAGCTGTTCTCCAACCGGGGAGGACGGAAAGGGCTGCGTGAGTTGTGCTGCACTGTCTTGGGCATTAAAGACTGGCTCTAATCTTCCCGGGCAGGGGCTGCCTGCCTGGCCAGTCCTCGGCCCTTCTGTTCATCCTTGGTAGCTAACAGCAATGTGGAGCTTGGCGAAGTTGGTGCTACAGCCCCGAGGGACCTTGGTGTCTTGGGAGTTGCCATGTAGCAGCAGCATCGCTGGGTGAAGCGGGGGTAGGTGCGAGGGGGTGGGTGGACTCATGCCCACCCATCTGCTAGCGATGGAGACGGCAGTGGCAGGTGGGGTGTGACGCTATCGAGCGGGTACTTGGTCATGAAGTCTTTGATTGTAAGGGAAAGGGATGGGGCAGCCAGGCTTCCCTTCAAACCGGCCATTGCCAGACCTGCTTCCAGGGGCAAAGCCCCCATGGTCACGTGGGGTCTGGGCACCTTCCGGCAGCCAGGATGCCGCTCGCTCGCCTGCGAACGTCGCCCCTGCTGCTTGTGGGGCCCGAACCGACATGCTCGCCCTCCTCTCCCGCTGCAGAGCGGCTGCTGCTCCCTCAGCGCGTGCCCCTCAAGGGCCGGGGCGGCAAGAACAAGATGCGCTTCCAGGACGCCTTCTGCGGGGCATATTTCACCTTCGCCGTCACCCAGGAGGGGCATGTCTATGGCTTCGGTCTCTCCAACTACCACCAGCTGGGTGAGCCATCCCTCGCGGTCCTCGGCAACTGTCAGTAGGCCCGCTTGGCCTGTGGGAGCCGGGCGCTGCCTCTCCCTTGGCTTGGGCCAGCTTCCCTAGCGCTCTTGAAGGTCTTGCCCCCGGTCTGGATAGGGCAGAGGGGAGCCGGGAAGGCCAGTGCACCCCCCACCCTGTGGTACGCCTGACCTGGTTTCGTTGCCTCCGGCAGGGACCCCGGGCACCGACCCCTGCTTCTCCCCGCAGAACCTGACGTCCTTCAGGAACTCGACCAAGTCCTGGGTGGGATTCTCGGGCGGGCAGCACCACACAGTCTGCATGGACTCAGAAGGTGAGCGGCAGCTCGTGTCGCCTCCCCTGCCCCGTTCCCAGCCCCGTGGGGTTGGCGAGGGATGAGAGCAGTCCAGGAGCTGATCTCCTGCCAGCCCGTGCATGCAGTGAGGCTGCCCCAGGGCCATCCGTGGGACCAAACACAGGCAACCTGTTCCCCCGGACCTCAGACGGGCAGCAGGGAGGGTGCAGGGCTTGGCCTCCCTGGCGTGCATGCTGCTGGCTTGCTGCAATTCGGAGCCTGCTGTCAGCTCGCGTGGGGAGGTGCTTTGTCGTTCCCCACTCGCAGCGCACAATGCCTTTCCGGTGTCTCCCCCTTGCCAGGTAGAGCCTACAGCCTGGGCAGGGCAGACTACGGCCGGTTGGGCCTGGGAGAAGGTGCGGAGGAGAAGAGCGATCCCACCCCCATCCCGGGTCTGCCAAGCGTGTCCTCAGTGGCTTGCGGGGCGTCCGTGGGGTATGCAGTCACCAAGGACGGTAAGTGCGTATCGGGGGCTGTGACTGTGCCTGGTGCCACTGCCCCAGCTGCCTGAACTCCCTTCTTGCCTCCGGGGAGTGCAGCGAGGGATGAGTCTCGGCTGTGGTTGGAGAGGTCATCAGGAGGCGCTACTTCACGGTCAGGGCGGCTAGGGTCTGGAACCAGCTTCCAAGTGAGGTGGTGCAGGCTCCCACCCTGGGGGTTTTTAAGAGGA
>NW_017729015.1:19354046-19377617 GCF_001723915.1 Gavialis gangeticus
TTAAGTTGGACATCAGGAGGCGCTACTTCACGGTCAGGGCGGCTAGGGTCTGGAACCAGCTTCCAAGTGAGGTGGTGCAGGCTCCCACCCTGGGGGTTTTTAAGAGGAGGTTGGATGACCACCTTACTGGGGTCATTTGACCCCAGTGCTCTTCCTGCCATGGCAGGGGGTCGGGCTAGATGATCTGCTCAGGTCCCTTCTGCCCCTAGAAACTATAAAACTAGGTGATGCTGCTGTGTGCTCTCCTCCAGCGTAGGCTGTCTGGGCTCTCAGGACTGCAATTCTCCTCCCAGGGCTGGCTCCAGCTTTCCCACCCATCCAGGGTGCTTCAGCCTGGGTCTCCCCACCTTGTCTGGAGACTATGAGCCCAAGCGTAGTCCCTTTCTTAGCCTCACTGCTGGTCTCGGGTGGGATGCATGGCCTGGGGCATGCGCCCGGGTCCAGGAGGGAAGCCACGTCGATGTGCCCCATGTGGCCTGTTCTGTGCTGGTCTCCATGCGCGGAAATGCACAGGAAAGGGGTTTTGGGTGGACGTTCTGCGTTCCAGCCGCAAGTGCTGGGAGCTGGGGCTGCAGCCATCCCCATCCCCTTCCCCAGTTGGTAACCACGTGGGTGGTCGGTCAGTGATTGCAGCCAGGCTGGGATGAGAACAGCTGACCTCTGCATGCTCGCTGTCTCCCTGGGCATCCTAGCTCAGCCTTTTATGGAGCTGTAGAGCAGCAGGGCTGGAAGGGATCTCCGGAGGTCACGGCTAGTCCAACCCCCTGCCCGAAACGGGATCATCCCAATCCAAACTCCATCAGGTCAGGCCTGGGCAGAATAATCCTTCAGTGGGTGAACCAGGTGTTTGGCGGTAGCTCAGCCCTGTGCAAAGGGACGCTTCCCCCTGCGGCCTTGCTCTGTGCACAGTGACTTCTGGTTGGACCTGACCCCGTGCCCAGGTCTGCGTTCGAGTCTGCTTCCCCGGCTCAGTGTGGGGACGCGCCCCCTCCTGTCTCTGGTCTGCCCTGTGCTTTCTCCTGCCTTATGGGCAGCCGGTTTCTTTCTCTGCAGGGCGAGCCTTCGCCTGGGGCATGGGCACAAACTACCAGCTGGGCACAGGGGAGGACGAGGACCTGTGGAGCCCTGTGGAGATGACCGGCAAGCAGCTGGAGAGCCGCGTGGTCCTGTCAGTGTCCAGCGGGGGACAGCACACGGTCTTGCTGGTCAAAGACAAGGAGCAGAGTTGATGATGCGGTCGGGCCGGCCCAAGCACGGCGATAACGCGGGATGGCTGGGGCTGGGCCTTGGGGGACTGCCTCGTCCGGGCTCCTCCAGCCTGCTGCAGCGTGGGGAGGCATCCTGGCTCCCTCCAGGGCCGGGGGCAGGGGCTGCGTGGCTGGAGGGAGCCTTTTCAGGGACCCCTGCTCTCTCTGGAAACAGGCACCTGCCCCCCAAGTCTTCTCTTCTTCCTCACCCCTGTTTTAACTGTTTCCCTGGGCCAGCAAAGCTGGGGCTCCTGCAGCTTCAGAGGCCTTGGGCGTCTCAGGTTTGGCCTTCCATCTCCTCCTCCACCCCGAGCCCCTCCTGGCCTTGAGAGATCAGGGTTGTTTTTTCCATGAATAGGCCAAGCCCATCTCATTCGAGGTGAGGTTGAGGCTGCCTGTGCCCCTCACCTTCCTCTCTGCTCCCCCTGGGAATCCCCCATGCTGACCCGCGTCCTGGTCCTGCATGAGATCTGTGTGCAGAGCAGCTGGGGATCTGGGGGAAGGGAGAGAGCCTGGATCTCTCTCTTCTCCCCCATCCCTTCTCTCATGCAAGAGCTTTGCAGCGGCTTGAGCTGAAATGTCCCAGCATGGGAGCTTGGAGCTCCTCTGCAAACACCACCCCAGGGTCCAGACACTGGCAAAAGCAACCGGCTCCTGCTCCCCGCGTCCGAACACAGCAGCCCTTGGGGGAATCGGTGCCTGGAGATCCTCCCAGTTTCCTTCCACAGACAGACGAGGGCTGGGAAGAGGCTTGTCTTCCTGTTGCCCGTCTCAAGTACCTGCTTTTAGATCCGTCCTTCCCCTGTTCCCAGCAAGTTTGCAGACAGGCTGCAAACCCCCACCCTCCCCATTTTTGGTGGTGGATGGTTTTTCTTTTGGTAGTTTTTTAGTTTCTATCCCCCTGCCCGGGGGCTGTGATGGATGGCCACCATCACTTCTGCCCTGGCATTAGATGACTCGCCTCTACCAGCCCTGCTGTAGGCCGCTGGGTCGCAATGGCTGCTGTTCCCATGCATCTAACCGGCCTGGGGGCCGGCCCATCTCCTGCCCCGCTGTCCCACGTGCCTGCTTTCCAGTACCCTGCTCAGGAGCTGGGGTCCCTCTATGAACGTTTTACACATTAAGTTATAGCAATATCGGGAAAGGGGGGCGGAGATTGTACAATAGCTCAACCTAGGCTGGATTTTTTTTAAATAAAAAAAAAAAAAAAAAGGAAATTGAAATATTTTGGTGGCTTGGTGTAAAAGAGAGGCAAGAATGTGGAACTTTTAACATTTGGAATAAAATGAATCTTGTAACCTCGGGTCTGGATCCTCTCTCAAGGCAAAGGTGACATCCCAGGATCTTTGGTTAGGCATCTAAAGTGTCTTTTTGGCCCAGGGCCTCTGAAAATGCTGGCATCCGATGTCGGAGCTGTTCTGCTTCTTATACTGAGCTGTCGCTTCTAAATTGAGAGGTTTGGAGCGTCCCGTGGTGCCTGCTGGCTGTCCCTCGCTACAGCGTCTGGGCTTCTGTGTTCAATGACCGTGCAGCATCTTGGCCTGAGCTGCTGGGGGTAAGTGAGAGCCCACCCGGGAGCACTGGCTCGTGGTTTTCCAGCTCTTATAGGTATGAGTAGGGTGCAGCTACAATGCTCTCCCCTCCCCTGGCCAACCAGAGCTGCATTTGGGGATGGAAACGCATTCCCCAGCCCTGTGTTTGAAGAACCCAGGACCGGAGCAGGGTCTCACGTGTCGGGCTCGCTCTCAGACCCATTTATTCTTTGCTAAAACAGCCTTGAATTCATAACCAAGCTAAACATGCTTCACAGCTGGGAATTGGGAGGGGGATGCAGTCGTTTTTGGGCCGGAGCAGGTGCTATCGACCCCCTGACGCTAAAGGAAAGGGACAGGTGCTTGCTCCTGACAAAGCCGGTGGCTGTTTCCTTCCTGAGAGCCTCTGCTGAAGCCCCCCCAAATCCGCTGAGTGATCCCAGCTGGCCCTGCCTGGCTCAGGCTGGCTGGGCATGGGGTTGTTCGCTCTGCCAGAAGTTGGTGCAGCTGTTAAAACTCATGTCTGGATATCACAGGGTGGGTCCTGTCTCTTGTCTGCAGCGGCTGCTGCCTGTTGGCTTGCCTTCCCCTGCTGCCCCTCTGGCACTGCCTCGCAAGGGGAAGTGGTGCCCAGCCTCCCACAGGTCCCAGGCAGCTGCTTGTGTCCCTTGCAGGGCTGTTCTCGGGTGCAGTTCTGGGATACGGCCACGACGTGGCAGCAGCTCAGCAGGCCTTGTCCTGCATCAACCCGTGCACAGCACAGGGCAGTGGAATAGGACCTATATTAAAACCTGCCATATTTGTTATGCAGGTGGTTATACCTGGTCCTTCACCCCAGGCCTGTCTGAGCCCAAATGCTTGGTGTTTGGGAGTGAGGTAGTAGCACCCAGCCACCCCACACCCTTACCCAGGGAGCTGGCCTGTGCCCCCAGGGAGCTGGCGGGATTGTAGAGGAGCTCGACTAACCAGTTAAGGGAAACTGAGGCACAGAGACAGGAAGCAACTTGCCCTGGTCACCCAGCAGGCCAGTGGCCACAATGGTTATCTGTGGTATTAGCTGTGCTTTGGTGCCTGGAAAATGCTGGTAATTTTGGGGGTGTATTTGAGGGCGTTTTGTAGCCCCCAGCCATAAGATCGCAAGAGGCAGCCAGATGAGCTGAAGGCGCTCATGTTCATCCCATCCCTTGGCTGGGAAGGTTTGGGGGGATAGCTGCTGTCTGAGTCTGAGCTGGGTTTTTGGAGTAGGGCTGGCTCCTATACAAGGGGGCAGGAGGGGGAGCAGGAGCAGCTCCTGATTTGGGCAGGGAGCTGGGCCAGGCCTTAGCCGCAGCGATGTGCTTGGGGAATGAGGAGCACTGACTTCCTCGTGGCTACTGGTGCCGGCCTTTCTGGCCCGCGGGGAAAGCTGTGTAGGGGCTGAAGGGAACATCGAGGCTGTCTTAGAAGAAGAAACTGCATCAGTTGAATGAACCGATTCCCATGCCAGTGCCTAGCTCCTAAAGCTGCCCTTCCTCGCTCCATCGATCAGGTAGCAGCATGCTGGGAGGGCAGAGGTCTTCACCCACTGATGCTCCCTCCTGGACAGGGTGCTAGAGGCAAGCGGTTTAATCTTCTGCATCTTCTGAGGCACGACTTTGAGCCTGGCCCTTCGCCCTGGGCAGAGCCAAGAGCTACCCAGGGGTCCCTGCTCGTCTGGAGAGGCGGAGGTGGTAGTCACCATGCAGCGGCTGCAGAAGCTGGCCGGCCTGGCTTGATGCCGAGTGCATGCAAGGCCGGGGTCAGGGTCACTGCTCCGTTGGCTCTCCTCTCTGAGCAGAGCTCTGGGACCCTCCAGGACCTGCGTGTGGGTCTGACGGGGTCTCAAATGCCAACGCTGCTGGCAGTTCTCATCTGGGTCTGGCTCTAAATGCTGCTGCTGGTGTATCTAGCATGGACCTCCGAACACCCGGCTCACCTGGGGTAACAGGGCAGATTTGTTCCCCCCCTCCCCAATCCCCTGCTGCTTACAGACAGGCAGAGCTGGGCAGAGGGGTGCAAAGATGCCTGCTGCGGGGCTCCTTGTGGCTCCTTCCTTGCAAAGCTGCTTTAGAAGATCCCAAACAAGGAAGGGCACAGAGGTGAGGGGAAGGGTCTGCAAGATGTCAGGAAGGGCGGGGGGAGGGGCAGGATGAAGGTGCTCCCCTCTACCTTGGGCTGTCGGCCCTCTTGGCTGGATGCTCTGCTCCCCTCCTTCCCGCCAAGCTATCAGCATCCAGACCCCTGGCAGGGCCCTGGGAGACCAGCATTGCTGTGTGGACTGATCTGTCTGAGGGGCCGTGGTGGAGCAGCACCACAGCCCCCAGCTCTTGCAAAGCACGATGCTGTTTACTGAGTGCAGAACACCATCCAGTGCACGTCAGCCACTTGCACGAGAGTGCGGCATGTCAGCCTGGCACCATGCACGAGCTGGCTGGAGCTTGGCGACACCCCTGCCCACTTGTGTGGCCTTATAAACCAGGCCTCCCAGACTGGCTCTGGGGGAGCAAAGGGCTGAGGATTTGCCCACGCAGCCCTGGGACCATGCAGTTTATTAGTGCTGCCCCTGACTCCGCAGGAAATGGGCACCAAGAAGCCAGGGGCACCAAGATATAAATACCCAGTATGGATGCAGTGATCTGTGACTCTCACAAAATGTCCAGAGAAGCATCAACCCAGTCACTCCCTTCTCCAAGGCCTTTCAGCTCCTTTCCTGGACCCAAATTGGCAGTTAGACACAAGCCAAACCCTGCGCCTAGAGCCCAGGAAGTGGTGCCTACAGCTGAAATTCTTTATTGCCTCTCTACAGAGACGGGCATGGCCAGGCCAGCAGAGAGGGCTGCAGGAGACCTGGGTCTGGTTCCTGACTCTCCCCAGCTTCCCTGGGTGTGTGGGTCTTGCACTTACCCTCCCTGCCTGGCCCACCCGGGAGAGGTGTCTGCTGCAGCCCCAGTGTGGACGTGTTGGCTGTATAGAGGCTTCTTTGCAATGCCTGGAAGAAGCCAGCTGCTGCACTCTGGGCACGGCAAGTAAATGTCAAGCTATTGATTCAGCTGGTTCCTAACCGGCCTAGCGCTCGAGCCGGGCGTCCGTGCACTTCAGCTGCATCAACTGCTCTTTGTGCCGGGGACCGCGGGACTCTTGTCTGGTAGAAGCAAACAGCGCAGTTTGTTTGATATTTTATTTATGTGTCATTTAAATTAATAAAGAGATTATCCCCCGAATAGTATGAGTGCGGCCATGCATGCCAGGCGACCTACATTCCCCAGCCCCGATCCTACCGTGCCCCTGACCAAGCAGACGGTGGTGGAATTGCTGCCAGGATCAGGGCCTCTCTCCATGTGTATATGGGTGGCTGTGAGCAGCTAGAGAGCTGTCCTGCTCCACTCCAGAGATACCTGCATTGCAGTGATAGGGGACACACAGGGCAGCTCCCGGAGTGGCGGCAGCAGCAGCTGTCTGCTCAGCTGGCTCGGGGCCCATGGATGGACACCACCAGTGCATCAGGATCAGGCCCCCGTGCTGGAGGAGCACGGCGGGGGCACGGGGAGGAGAGGTGCAGCAGTTGCGTGCGGTTGGGTTCCTGGCCTCCCCACCCTTGCCAGGCAGCAGGGATCTGGGTGCATGCATGGCAGGGTGAGAGGTTTGGGGGTGGGTTTTGTGGAGGATTAAACCCTGCTCCTTCCCTTGGGGAAGCATTAAATCCTTGAAGTCCAGGGATGTCAGCTGGGCTTTGGGGAGGAAACCGGAGAGAGGGAGAAGAACTGGAGAGGAGACACCAGATGTCCTGGCTATAGCTCACACTTCATTACTAACAGCGGGGACAGGACTGCAGGTTCCTCCCAATACAAACCCTTTCTCGCTGGATGGGCCCAGGGGTGACCTGTCCTGAGCCTCACTCCCCGTTATTCAGGTTCAGCGAGGGTGGCTCTCTTCACCTTAATTAACACCGGTGCTTCACATCTCTGACACCTCTTGAGGCTTTGGGACCGGGACATAGTCCTTGGATGAAGCCTGGGTCTTCTGGTCATCAAGGGACACACCTGCCCCATCACTTTCGTAACCCTGCTGCTTCTGGGGTGGACACAGCAGTGCGCAGCAGATTGCAAGCGCAGGAAGGAAAGCTGCTGGGGCTCAGCCTGATGGTCCCCTGCATGGCAGCCCCTCTCGGGACCCTCGCTGGCGTGGGCTGCGATGGCAGCTGTGGAGGGCTCTGAGCCGGGAGCCGCGTAGCACCGTCGGCCCCCGGGTGATGGGGAACCAGACCTGAAGTAGGCACTGGGCCACCTCTTCCAGGCAGAGCCCAGCATAAGGTAGGGTTAAACAATCAGGCCCTCGTTAACTTGCTAATTGCTTTACAGAAAGTAGGGAACCTGCTGAGCAGCTACAGAGCACCACCAAGGAGGACTCTTCTGGACTGGATGGCCAAGATGCCCAGGTCTGTCTTGTGTTGTTTGTACTGGGGACTGAAGTGCAGGAGCTGGGGGGTGCTGGTGAGCAGCAGGGCATGGCTCTCCTACGCCTGGGGTGCTCGGGTCTTGCTGGGTTCTCCCTGCTCCTAGGATCTAATTTGCTGAGGACTTGTCTGGGGCCCGGCACAGCTTGAGGCAAGGGGCTCTTCGCCCTGTGTGCCGATGCCCCAGGGCTCCTAGGTGCCCGGAGCTGGGGTGTGGACCTTCGTGCTTGTTGGGAGATGCATGTCTGCAAACCGTCACAGTGACGTGGCCAGGACCTATCTCCTGTGCCCCTTACGGCTCGGGATGTCTAGCTGGCCCTGTCGGTGCTAACAGGAATTGGGGGTAGCGTCCAGCACAGACCGAAATGCCTTTTGCTTGCTAGGTTGTTTGCCTTTGTGTCGTCCATCACGGCATCTGAGGGGCTGTATTGGGTGGGGGGCTCTCGGAAAAGCCCTAGATGCGAGGGCCTGCTGTGGTGGTGGCTCGTGCCAGGAGGCCTGGAGGCAAGAGCATAGCCTGGCGCCTCTGCGGGCAGCAGAGCTGAGAGGGGCGCAGCAAAGCGTCCTCTTGAGGCAGCTCGGGGAAGCCTCGCAGCCCCTGTGCATGCGGACACCGGTGCGGGGTTCAGGGGGAAGGACTGGGATTGAGGGAAACAGGCTCTTTTTGCTGGGGGCTGGCTAGCAGCCTTGGCTAAGGGGCCGTGGAGCTGATTCGCACCTTTCTGCAGTGAATGGATGGGGCTGGGTTCCTGCCTTACAGGGCCTGGCTCCTGGCTGTGATGGCAGCACGTGCCTTGGAGCCAGGGCATGGCCACCTCCTTGTCCGTCCCCAGGTCCTGGGAGCAAAGGGCGCATGAGCCAGCTGGCATGGGGACGATGACAAGGGTGGCCCGTGGCTTCTGTCGTCCATCTCTGCTCCTGCTACTCCATCTCCCCCTGCCTTTCGCTCCCCGTTCCCCTGCAAAACGCTGCCGAATCCAGTCCTGCTTCTCTGCCTGTGGTTCCTTTTTCTGCCTCCCCTCTCCTTCAGAAAGGGAAAAAGAGCTGTGTTAGAGCATTTGGGGGCTAGTCTGTATATGAAAGACTTCCAGCTCCACTATCAGGAGATGTCTGGGTTAGTCTTCCTCTGCCACAGTTTGTTCGTGTGGCCTTAGGCACATCGCTTCATCCTTCCAGGCCTTAAGTAGCCCTGCCTGCCCCTGCTGAGGGGAAATGGTTTCTTTCTGGGAAGCTGCCTCCCAGAATGGGGTTTGGATCTGAAGCATCCTCCGTCCCTCGCCGTAGAGCCAGGATGGAAAGACGTCTCAGGCAAGCACTGGCTCTGTGCGGGTGGCACGAAGCATACGCATCTTGGGGAGGGGGATGCCCAGAGCCCTTCTTGGGATGCATACAATAAAATCCAGACAAACCCTAAACAGACCAAATGCTAAAATACCGCCATCAATGTAAGGCTGTGCCCACATATGTGACCCCTCCAAAACGCCTGCCCAAAGCAGGTCTCGCTGCTCCCCAGGAGACGCATCGCCCAGGCCCCGAGGGGGAAGGCGTCCTAGAGCTGGGACACGACTGAAGAGCGACCTTCCTCCTATTTCTGCAGGCTGAACTTGGGTCACAAGTGGTACTTGCGGGGGGTGGGACGTGGCCGATCTTGGGGATCGCGGTGCAGCGCAAGGGAGGAGGTGGGTGGGCTGCATGGGTCAAAGCCAAGTACCACGAGTTGTTTCTGGTAAGCGATTGAAAGCCTTTTGGAGGCTGACACAAGCAGCAGAAGGCTTTGGCTCTGCCGGCTGGAAAACCGGCCAGTTCAAATCAAAGCATCCTTCTCCCCGCTCCTGTCGGGGAGGTTTTGTTCAAAGGCTACTGAACAGGCTTGAGCCCTCATCGCGCGGGGACGGCAGCAATCTGTGGCGTCTGGGTTATGAATCCCATTTCAGGGAAGGCTCCTTTGGAACAGGCCTGTTTCTTCTTTTTCCTTCTAAAAATGGATGATTTTTTTTAAATGCATTTGAGCCAAGCACGGCAGAAGCACCTTTGATAAGGTTTGCTTCTTTCAGCACGACAAGCATGAAGGATCTGGAGAGTCTTTCAGCACAGGCATTTCAAAGCGGCTTAAACATTTAATTAAAAGTGCAGCTCTCCTTTGTAAAGTGGCTCTGTGGGGAGGGAGGGAGATGTATGGGCTTTCCAGCATTGCATCGCTCTTCTCTTGGAGCAGTCTTGGGTTTTACGGGAGGAGAAGGGGTGGGAGACGTCTTCTCAACCGGCAGCCTGCCGAGTTGTCTTGGGCTCCAGGCACCGTGCTGGCGCCCGGGGAGCAACACTGCTCTTGGCCTTGCTTGTTATGACCCCATCTGGGGGCACAGAGTTGTGTCCTGGGTCTACTCGTGATCCTCGCTGATGCCACGAGGCCCGGGTTGAAGGGTTGTAATGGTGACCCAGACACCTTGCAAGGACCTGGGCAGGGATGGGGCTGGGGCAGACCTGAACGAAAGGACTTGAGGATGTGGGCATAAAGCCACAGGCAGCAGCTCTGCTTTGTTCATCAGCAGGGATCCTGGTTTCCTTTTTTAAATCAAATACCCAATTTTCAGGTTAAAGAAAGTAACCCAAAATCCACATTTTTTTTCCCCATGATTAAAGTGAAATGCCAGTAATAGAGAGAGAGAGAGAGATGTTTCAAAATGAAATGCCTCTCTCTATTAGTGGCATTTCATTTTAATCATGGAAATGTGGATTTGGGGTTACTCTCTTAATATCTGGAAATAGGGGTGTTGTGTTGGTTGGTTGTTTTTGCTTAATCGGCGAGAATCAGGATCCCCGTTCATCAGCCCTGGGGAGACTGCGGTTGGAGGCTCTGGATGGCTTCTTGCTGCAGCTCGTGGTTGCTCGTCCACACCTGGTCCTATGGATCCTTGGCTACGCCAGCGCCACTTCTCCGTCCTCATCGTCATCCAGAGGAAACGCCAGCGCTGGTGAGACCTCCCCAGGGCTCTCCGTGCGGGACGCCCGGAGCCAGGCTGTCTCGACCCTCGCGGTGCATGCGCCGCGTCTCCAGGGCAGAGCAGAATTACCTGGAACTCTGAGGCCAGGCTTCCCTGCGGGCAGACTCCTTCATTAGCACAGTAATTAAAAAAGAGGCAGCCACTAATTATACTAATTACACAAAGAACCCAGCAGCCAGAAGCAAACCAATGTTAGGGGCTCATCCGATTTGCAATTATTCTTTCTTTCTTTCTTTTTTTTTTTTTCAAATAACTTTGCCCAACAGCAAGGACTTCCCCAGCCAAAGGAGCAAGAATGGATTAATGCCGACTTCTCTTCCAGGAGAGAGGGAGAAATCTTTTCTTTATCTCAGGGGTGTGTGGATATATGTGTTTCAAACTGCTCGGCTTGATTCACTGCTTCGGCTGAAAGCTTTTTGTCTCGGAGGTCAGCCCTCTAATACTCCACTTGGTTTTCTAACTTCTCCGGCTTGCAAAGATGTTGTCCTTGCTTTTCCTGGCAAGGACAGCAGTCATCCTTTCCTGCCTTGTTACAGTCGACTTAACAGCTGCAGGTCTGAAGGGTTCAGGCTGTTCCTTGCATTTTTTAAATTAACATTGGTAAAGACTTAATTGTTCTGACCCCGCTGTCTCTTCCTCCATTTTCTTGAGTGTCTAAGAGCCAAAGGCTTGCTGCCCTTTCTCCTCATGGGCTGCTAGCCACCAGTTTCTTGGGGCTGAAGGCTATGTAGCATGGGTGCATTATGCTTTTGAAAGAGGGAGGGGAGATTTGAAACCCCCTTCCCCTCACTTTGATAAGTTTTTAGAGCCAGTTGCAAGGGGGTGAGCACTTCCTGAGCAGGTAACTATTTGTGTGCCTGCACATGGGGTCAGCTGCTGGGGTTTTAGCTTCCACTGGCTGTAGGTGCATGAACCGTTATTATGGAGCAGCCCCCCTCCCCTGTTTCCCAGCTGGGGAGTGGGACAGGGTTTCCCGGAGGGCTCACAGCAGCTCTCAGCCCCGGGATGCTCCAGCTTGCTCTGCTGTCAGGCCTGGCTGCACTCTGTCCTCACCATCTGAATGCCGCAGCCTGTCTCCTCGGGGGCGTTGCGTGGAGGCAGCGCTGCGGCTCTGACGTCTTCTGATTGCTATTTTTTTCTTGGTATGTGCTTGGTGAAGTGGCTTCATCTCCTGCTAATGGAATCGGTTCCTCTCCTTGCTTCTGTAATGAAGGCCCGCGCACACTTGCTCTCACTCCAGTGCACTCGGCAGCCCCCTCCAGTTTGACTATATACTGCCCTGTGCACTGCTACAGGCACTGACTGACAGTGCCATGGGCTCTGCCACCACCCCACAATAAATACCTCCCTTGGCTGCTGGGTCCTGTGTCTTACCTGGCTTCGCAGAGGCCTGCGGCTGGCTTGTAATCTGTACCGGGAGCAGGCAGCTTGTGACCGCATTTGTACATGTGGGCACTTGTACACGCCACGAGATTTGCCCTTTCAGGCGTTGTGCACGCTTGTACATGCCACGAGATTTGTATCCCTAACTCCGGCACACTGCCGGGTCTGCTCTGCAGACGTGCTGGTTAGGATGACTAGGATGTCCGTGGTTTAACGACAGCCTATACTCCTAGTGGGAGGTCGTAATGCAGTGTTTCTGAATTAAATGCATCCCTCTTCTAATAGGGTTGCATGCCTCATTTCCCACACTGGCTCATGCTGGAAGGAGGGGTAGGCGTGATCAGCTGTTTGGAGCCAGAGCTGGTAGTGCCTATGTGATGTCTGAGACAGTCAGCTCCTCTTCAGCAAACCAGCCTGCCTTGCTGCTTGGGGTCCGGGGGTGCACGCCTTTCCCCACTGGAGAGGTCAAGTCCAGCTCTTAGCAGCTGAGCCAAGTGGCTGCTCCCGGAAGGAGTCGTGGGTAACCAGTGATGGGGGGATGCATGTCAAGGCTCGAAAGGCTCGGCCTCCGAGTCCGAGGGGCCAGGGCTGTCTCTAGAAGCTGTATCTGGGTTGGCTTGAGACCGTGTGAAAGGCTTGGAGGTTCAAGCCAGCCCTTCCCTGAGGGGAATTGGATGCAGATGCCTTGGAAAAGCCCCATCTTGGCTGTCCGACAGAAACCTCCTCCTCGTAGCTGGTGCCATCAGGACAAACTCTGCAGGTTCCCATCTGCGGTAGCAATCTCTGTGGCTTGGCATGCATGGCACAAATGAGCCCCTGGCAGAGTCAGGCAGCTCTCCTCTCCTTTATGAAGTTGCTGACGCTGTGGATGGGGTCTTCGTTCTCCATCAGGCAATCGGCAGTAAAAGGGGGGGGAAAAAACAAGCCATTGTTGAGCTAGAGTAGCTGGTTTTCTGCTGGATTCAGCAATAGCTGCGCTGCTGTGAGGTTGGGTGTTGGCTGCAGCTAAAGCTGGAGGTGTTGACTGGGGGGACGGGTACTCCTGCTGGGACTCGAGAGCCTGGAGGTTTCTGGCTGGAAGGTCTTGGCCCTCCACTCGGGGTCAGGTTGATCGCTGCTTCGGGGATCGCAAAGAAACGTTACCCCACAGTCGTATTCACGCAGACGCTGGAGTTTCACCACCTCCTGTAGCAAGGCGCATCGCCCTCTTCCTTGCATCTTTTGAGTGCATTTAAAAAAACAAACAAACCCAAAACCTCTTTGGCTTTGCAAGGGCAGGACAGTGCCAATGCCCTCAATCCCCTGCCTTATCAGTGGCAAGTTCAAGGGCATGTTTGTTCCAGGCCTTGTGCCTGGTAGTTGCATATACCAGCAGATTAGATGCACATTTCTCCCCAGCAAAGCTCATATTCTCGGGTGTGTTCAGTGGCTAGGAAGGCTCAGAGCATCCGTGCAAAGCTCTCTGATGCTAGCAAATGCAACAGGTGACTTCAAGACAGGGGAGGCCTATTCTGGTGGCTTAAAGTGACTAGACTGTTATGCAATCACAAAGGCTGGAGGGATGTCCTCCTGCATGGTGAATTCCCCTGCCCTAGCCCCAGCTGGCATTGCAAACAAATGCTCTTGCAGCCTTTTTTTTTAATTTCTGCGCACACCCCTGCCATCCATATGCTTCCTCTCTCTGCTTCCCTCCTCACCCCCACAAAAGATGTCCTCTAGTAGCCTTTTTATACCTAGGGAGGAACTAACCCGCTCTGTCCGGACCATGCTTGGGGGGCTTTGCGTGGAGAAGTATTCACATCCTCTTTCCAAGAGTGACTCCAGCTGTTTGTTTTTTTTTTTTTTAGTTCTTTCCCCACCCCCCACAAAAAAAATACCCCCTCTGCCTTGTTTTGTGCTGTTCGAAACCCTTTTGGAAGCAAGCATATGGTCCATTAGCAGCGGAGCGACACAGATGGCTGTGTGGGGCTCTCCAAATAGGACTTTTTAGACAGACGTTGTTTAGCAGAGACCTGTTCCTTTTTGCTCCAACCTATGTTGGCTCACGCGCTTCTCTCCTTATTGCCTGTGTCTATTTCTGGAGGTAACAAGTGCAGGGAGGCTTAGCGAAGAGATGCTGGGATCCTCCCGGACGGTAGGGATGAGCTGGTACGCATGAACTGCCGGCGGTGGCACTTGTGAGGCAGCAATGCTGCAGGACTCGGCGAATGGATGTGGGTACGCAGGGGCAGAGACACCTGCCAGCGGAGGAGGAACTGCTTGATCTGATGAATATTCATTGCCAGGTGCAGAGAAGTCACTGGGACGGCACCCAGAGCCTCCTTTTTTCCTTCCAGCATCTCTATTCACTGTGCCTTGCTCCTTCTGGCTTGCTTTCCTTCTCCTCCCAGCCCCACATCTTCCCAGAGGAAGGCTGGAGAAGACTCTGAGCAATGCCTAGCACATGGCCTGGTGGTTAGAGCAGCTTGCTGGGAAGGCTCAAGTACCCATGGGGGGTCTGACCTTGAACTCCTTTGGTAAGTGCCCTATCCACTAGGTCGCCGAGCCCCTCTTCCCCAGGCAGCGACATGCATAGCTGGGCAACCCCAGTCAGATGCAGGTGCTACGACCTAAATGTCAAAAGCGACACTTGGGTAGTCGCAGAAGTGCCACTGAGTTGCACAAACGTGGACTAGGAGATGGCCCAATGCATTCAAGCCAACGGGTCGTGTGGGACCCCTCGGCCCCTCTGCATGCTGGAGTTGGTTCCCTGCCGGTGTTGCCTCGAAGGAGAGCTCGAAGCTACAAGTCTGCACGGCGTGTCGCGGCCTCCTCAAAATCCAGTCCGTCCTTCCCTCCCTCTCCCCCCTCTTCCTGGATGGCAGCGAGAGATTGCGTTGGCCGACCCCGTCCAAGTCACGACTCCCGCGGGCAGGCGGGCGATCCCCCGCTGAGGCCAGGTGGCCTGTGCCTCCCCTGACAGCGCCGTGGGTTCAGTCGATTTGAAAACCTGCCGTGAGCTTGTGCCTGCCTCCTCCCGCTGCGAATCGTTGTGTGCCCAGAAGTCGATGCTGCGGCCAGGGGAGGAAGCCGGTCCAGACGTGCTGCTCTAAATCAGCCCGAAAGTCGTGTCTCCCTCTTGGGTCTCAAAAGCTAAAACCCTCCAGGATGATCAGAGACTGATCTGGGTGTATTTAACACTTTGGGGAGGTCTGGAGAACGCGTCTTCCTAGAATAATTTGATCAGCTTTCTCTTTTATCTGAGAGGATGTTGTCATGTGTCAGGATTTGGGGGCAAGGGGACTCATCGAAGTAAATGGGTCTTTCACTGTTGGGGAAAGGGGTAACAATATCCAGTGGTTGGAAGCTAAAGCTAGATGAATTCGCACTGGCAATAACGGGCAAATTCTTACCAGGGAGGGTGATTTTTTTTTTAATTTTTTTTTTTTTTTAACCTTAAGTGTGGCTTCTCCATGACTAGCGTCCTTAAATCCAGCCTGGATGGCTTTCTGGAGTTCCTCCAGGAAAAATGAAGAGTTGGTGGGTGAAATGCCTTGCCATGCAGGTCTGCCTTAGACCATCACTGGGTCTTTCTGGCATCTCTGAATCGGTGGGCGTGAAAGGTTGGTAAGCAGGAGCACCCATTGCAGCCCTGGGGCATCGCAGTCAAAATGTGCCTTGCACCTAGAGCTGGCTGGGATGCAGCTTTCCCAACTGGAGATGCTCTGAGATTTAAAAGTTGGTCTGTGTCTTGCACTGGGATGAAGCAGAGACCTCTTTTTCTCTCCCCACGAGGAAGAATACCCACCTGAAAGTAGCAACTAGTGGTCAGGAGAGTTTGCCAGGACTATGGGAAATGCAGCTTTGAGTCATTCTCTGCCTGATCTGGACTTAAAACCGGCCTTCTGCATCCCAGGCAAGTAGTCTGATCCCTAGCTAGCTGCTGTTCCAGGGTGGATCTCTTTCCTTGCCCAGACTGGATGCAAGTCCCTATCCTGGAGCACGGGAACGTGCCAGCAGCACGATAATTGAACTCAATCCATCGACACGAAGCGCCCGTTTTTGACAAATCCGCGTTTCTAGACCTGCCCTGCCTGAGCCGCGAGGTGACGTTTTCCTTCCCTTCAGCAAAAGGGCTATAACGCGGCAGCAAGCAGCGCCGGCACCCTGTCGTGTTGGAAGAGAGATGTTGTAGCCTATTAAATGCCCGTCCTTCTGACAGCAGTGGCTGGCATTGCAACTCGAAATGCCTTTGGCCTGTCTGGCAGGTCTTTCAGGATGCTGTGATTTTTAAATGCAGCATCTTCCTGTCCTGCCATGGAGAACAAGCAAGGGGGGGGACACTGGATGCTCTTCCCACTCCCCCGTGGGTGCCAAGCACAGGGTTATCTAGGGAATCGGCTAATGTGCATCTTGCTTTCTAACCTGGCATCAACTCTACCAGTGGTGAGTTATAGGAACTCCTGGTAAGACGCTCCAGTTATCACGAACGATTGATATGGGAGGTAGCAAGCATGTAAGTAGGAAAGAAAATCCTCTCCCTTGCTTCTTATCAGCTGGCTGCTTTGCTCCTACCTTCTTCTAGCTAAGCTAATAATTGCAGAGAGCTGTGAATCCCAAAGCAGATGTGGTGGTAGCAGTAAAATGGGTCTGTACCATGTCTGCTATTGCTCAGTGTCTGGGTGTGTCCCTGATGAGATAATTATTTCCTGTGACTTGGTTGCTTTTGTTTTTTTAGTTCCTTTTTGGGCTTCAACTGAGCTTTTGTATTTGGGAATACTTAGTACAGATGCTGTGAGTGGGAAGGGGATGAATTTCCTTATCTTGCTTCTCCTGCGCAGATTGCTGTGGGTATTTGTACCCAGCCAGAGGTTACACCATGTAGACTTAGCCAGTGCCCACCATTGCATTCCCAGACTGCTTTGTCCTCAGGTTCAGCACTACTGTGGAAATTTGCTAGTTCATTAAAGTGTTGAGAGAGGATTTACACTATTTTCAATGCAGGTTGCACCAAGATGGGGCTGGCTTAGTTGTCCCTACACTGGTGAGCATCTGGGAGGCATTCAAGACTGTATTTTCTTTGATCCAGTCTTGGATTCGATGCCATAACTTGTTCTATGTGTTTTGAGGAGGTGGGTTATAAATGCATGCACTAAAACACATGTATTCTTGGTGGGGGCAGATGACAGAACAAGGAGAATGGGCTCAAGTTGCAGCAAGAGAAGTTGGAAGTTAAATATTAGGAGAAACTTTCTCCCGAGGGGGCTAGGGAAGCACTGGAGCAGGTTATCCAGAGCGGTGGTGGACTTTCTGTCATTGAAGACCCGGGGTAAACGCAGCTTTGTTTGGGATGATGTAGTTGGGGCTGGTCTTGCTTGGGGTAGGGGTTTGGATTAGATGCGACCTCCTGAGCTCTGTTCTCATCGTCTATGAAAAAACCTACGTGGCATTTGCTCCAGCTCATAATTGCAGCTGCCCCCCCGGTCCTGCTGAGCTAGTTGCATTATATAACACCGGTTGATTATAATCTTAATCAAACTAATTGAGCTCGCTCCACTGGGGAGCTCTTTCCTAAAGACTTGCTCTTGCCAGTAACATCAGTGTTTAACGACACCGGTGGGCTGCTGACGCTGGAAGATTCGCCTCCCAGACTCCAACCTGGGGCATGGCGTGGCTGTAAATGCGGCTTTGCTGCTCCAAGCCACTGGAGAAGGGGGAGCGGGGAGCTCCGATGTATCCAGGCCTCCTGCTCCATTGCCGACGTGGGGGGCCTTTGCAAGATGGCCTGGGATGGAGCTTCAAAATGAACTCCTGGAAATCGAGGCAGAAGGGAAATCACCGGAGAGTACTTTTGCTTCCTTGCATCTCTGCTGTTCGTTTTGCCGGCAGAGCGATTCGCCTTCCCCAACCAGCCGTGGGCGAATCCCCAAGCGCGTCTGGCGATGAGAACCCGAGCTGGCTGCTTTCCAGCTCTAGGTGGGGTGACTTGGGGTGCATGGAGCTTGACGTCCTTGGAGGGGGAGATGCCATCGAAACGTGTGATGACCCCACTCATCTCTTGGCGATGCTAATTGCGGTTGTGCCGGGGTCCCTCCTCGATCCTGGGAGTGGACCATGCTGACCCTATTTGTCCAGGTGCTTATTTCAGGAACCCGGTGGGATTCTCCTGTCGCCAAACGTCTCTTGATCATCTGCCCCGTCCCCTTGGCACCCAGCGACAGGCGCTGCACCCCTGCACGGGGCTGGGGGGTGCCCCCCGTAGCGGCGCAGGTCGCTCCGAGTAGCTGCTGTGGCTCTGAGATGACCGCATCCTGCCTCTTCCACCGTTGTCGCTGGCGCTGCTCCTGCTCGCCGAGGGCCTCGTTCTGCTTCTGCTGAGAGATTCTGACCTTTCTTGTGCTGGTGTAAATCTGGAGTAACTCTGAGGTTACCAGCATCACTTTGGACTTGAAGAGGGATTTAAACCAGGTTGCAGTTCAGACTGGAGTGCGTCTGGCTCTTTTCTGGGCTTTGCTGGTTGTCACAGGGGGTTGGGAAGGGGGTGGTGGTGGTTTGGAGGGGGGTTTGCCCCTTCCTCTTTTTTTTTTTTCCCCCTTGCTACAAGGGGCAGGGCTTTTTCTCGCCTTCTTCCAGGCTGTCGACAAGGTCGGGGATTGTGACCGGGCCATACCAGTGCTGCTGCTGAGACCAAACCCCGAGGGGTCCTGGCTAGGGCGTCTTGGTCCTCCACTCGAGGTCGGGCTGATCGCTGCTTTTTGGGATTTGTCTTGCCCTGTAGCAGGGGCGTCACTCTTCCTCAAGTGCATTTGAATAAACTCCCTCCCGTCCTTGCAATGACAGGATGTTGGCAGGGCCCTCGTCCCCCTGCTTTCTGGGGCGAGTTGAAGGATGTTCCTGGTGCTTTCGTGCAATGTGCCTGTGAGGGAGTTGCCCGTGGTTTTTAAGACCATCTCTTTCCCCCCAGGCTTGTCTGTCTGCCAAAGTTGCATCTAATCTGGCAATGAATAGGAGGCTTAATCTTTGCTCCGGGGTTATCGAGCTGCCGCCGAGTCCAGGCAACTAGCTTTAAGAAGCCAAAGGGAACGGCTGCAGCGGGGATTGTCTCCCTCTATCATCTCCCTTTCCTTCTGCCTTTACATTCCCCCAAAAAGCTGCAAAGCAGATGAGACTTGAGCTGAGCCTGCAGCAAGGACTTGTGACGTTGCGTCTTGTCCTCCCCATAGCACCGAAGTGCCGAGAGCCCTGCAGACGGCGCGTCTCTCCTTGTCGGCAGAGCGTGCTCGCCAGATGCCGGCGCAGAGGGAAGTGTCATGCTGTCCCCTTGCATTGCCCCTCAGTGCGTATTTGGGACACCTGCATTTAGCTTGCCTGGCAGGTGGATCCTGGCAAGGGCAGGGAGTGCTGCTCCAGCAGCTTCGCTCGCCCCTGGGAGGCCGAGTGCAGAGCACGGCCGAGGCAGCGGGGAGACGATAGCTGACAGGCCTGCAAACTCTTCCCTCGGGCTCTGGGAGCTTGTAACTCATCTTCCTGACGTGCCTCTTCCCGGCAGCTCAAAGCCTGCTCTGCCCTCGCTCCTGGCAGGTCGGGGTCTAGGCAAGGGGTAGGGCTCTCGGTGGTTCGTCTGCCCGGGGCAGCCAGACTGCCCTGGCCCAGGCCAACGCCCTTCAGGACCCATCGAAGGGCCCATCGGGCCACTTTGCTGCTTTGTTTGGGGGTCCGACCCCTATGGAGGGCACTAGACGTGCCCATTGCTCGGGGTAGTCTGTCATGGCTGTCTGTTCATCTCCTAGGTGTCCCCGGCAGGCTGCAGCCCTGGTAAATGAGGGAGACCAAGCCGGGACTGGAGCTGTGCTGAAGCCTGGACTTGTAGCTGTTGGGTGTTTGAGGCAGGTCCTTCCAAGGAGGGCCTTGGCGTTCTCCAGCAGGATGCGGCCCCCCACCAGCATGGCTGTGCTGTCAGCTGCTGTGATTTCAACCCTGAAATCAGAGCATCCAGCTGCCCTCTCCCTTCCTTCTCCTGCGAGCAGGGTTTAATGGCTCTGGTGTCTGGGGCAGGAGGGAGGGGGCGGGTGCCGGCGAACATCTGGCTTGCAGCTGCGTGGGCAGAGAGGGCAACGGTCTCTCTGCAGCCACGGTTTGTCATACTCCTCTTCTTTTGGGTGTTAATTCCCAGGGTAGATCCTGCCATTGCTGCCGGTCTGCTGTCAGTTAGCCATTTGTCATCCGCCCTCTTCAGACTGATGGGTTTTTACCGCTGTTGCTAAGCCCTGATCCTTTGCTCAGCTTTGTATAAGATGCAGGAACAGTCGTGGCTCCGCGGGGCTGCCCTGAGGGGTCCAGACACAATTCACCAGACAAACTCCTATTTCAAATAGCAATCCGGAGGGCTGACTTGCTGCCGTCTTTCCGAGTTCAATACAAGGTTGGGTCTGTTTTCCTGTAGCCAAAAAACGTGTGAAAACAGCTGGTGTTGGCTGAGGGGTGCCTCGCGTCTCAAAAGGTTGAGCGCCAGCGCTACGTATAACCCATCCTACAACTGCGGCTTTCGTCGACAGCAAAGATCCAAGAGTAACTGGATGAATTCGTCTCTTTTGTTATATAAAGAAGAGCCCAGATGATCTGATGGTACCATCTGGATTGAACAAAATCCCTGAGCTGTGGAGTGGGAGGTGGTTCAAATGTCTTTTGTTTCGCACGCATCAAACTTGTACCTACGTTTTACAAAAACAAAACACAACTGGGAAGTCACCAGCCCGCGCACAGTAAAGACCTGTTGGCATTAAAAAAGAAAATTGCAGGGCCAGGGGGCTTTTTAAGGGAGAGGAAAATAAGAATGGGAGGAACGATGGAGAGGTTAAAATTAACAGTTGCTGGTGAATCAGCTCCCATTGTCTTGTGACGCTGCTCCGGGATGGCGGAGGGGGGAGTCGAAGGCAGCGCAGAGGATGAGCCGATGCAGAGGGTGGGAGAAATCGAGCAGCTTGATTTGAGGAAAGGGAAGCGTCTCATTAAAGCGGCTCTGTGCCGTCAATTGAACACGTGGGGCGAGGTGACGTTTTAGTGGGGAGAGGAGGCGAGGGGGGGGGTGGGAAGAGCAGCACAAAGGATGGCATTCAGCCGTAACTGGCTGCGGTGTAAGTCTGGTGTAAAATGGCTGGGGTTGGGGTTCAGCAGCGAGTGCGAGATGTCCCGTAGCCTGGCTCAGCCGGTCGGAGATGAGCGCAGCGTTGGAGGGCCGATGCGTCGCTGCTCGGCCTTGCGGCGGATGCAGCTTGGGTCTGCTCCGGGTTTAAGGAGTGCAAATCTGCTCATATTCAAGTTGCTTGCAGCGAGTCAAGGACTTATTTCCTGCCCCCCCAGGATTTATGACCTGTATTTAGCACCTGGCACTTAATGTGTCAGGAGGGCGCGGGGACATCTGTACCGCCCACAGCTGGGGACCCCCAGCACAGCACAGCACAACCTGCCTCTGATTTCCAGCATGCGAGAAGAACCGCGGTCTTGGCAGGCTTTTTAACTGCTACGGCTCGTGGTCAAACCCAACTCGACGCAAGTGCTTGTGGCCCTTAATCCTTGCGGGAGCTAAGCCGTGGCACGTTCAACCCACTGCCCAAGGGCAGCTTCCAGAGCAAGGATGGACCCACTGGGAGGTTGTGGCTGTTTCCTTATGCGTGTTGGATATGTTGGCAGGGCTGTGACCCGCACCTTGCTGGGGATTTGGACCCTTTATTTGCAATGCAGTTCCACGGCTGGTGCATTTTAGCATGAAGGACTTCAGTCTGATTTCTTTTTTCTTTTGTATGAGCCTGGAGAGAGGGAGCGCATCGGCAGCTTTAGCTTTGCATGGTATAAAGGCCAGATTCCTGCCACTCCCGGACTTCAGAGTGGAGCAGGATCCAAAATGCTGACTGCATTTCACTTTCTCATACAGCCCCTGCATGGTGGAGAGATCCGAGCGCTTGGTATCGGGGCTGCACAGTCCCCCGCGAGAGGCCTGCCAGCCCATCGCAAACTGCGCCTCACCCCCACAGTGTTAATTAACTTTGCTGGAAGGAGTTTTCTGTCAAATCCATTAAGCGCCAGAGCAATTAAATAGTCACGGCAAATGACATCAATCCCTAACGGAGGATGGGCGGCAGAGGGAGCAGGCAGGTTATTAGTGGCAGCTGTCAATGACGGGAGCAGCATATCATTAAAAGAGGGTAATTACCCTGGGTATTAACCTTCTGCTAGGATGGCACACAACAAAATTAGCTCATTTTCACTTCCAGATTGAGGCCATTTCAAGCAAATGTGTATGGGTTGGGCCTGCTTCTCCCACTGGGAACAGCCTTCATTCAGGGGTTGAAAAGGAGCGGGGTGGACGTGGGGTAACCCGAGCGGGTTCCTGAGGCTCTGTGCAGCTTTCGTGGGTGTTGGCCATGGGGGAGAGGCTGCGGCACCCTGCTGTGGGGTGGCCTGGGGATTTCCTGGTAAACCCGCCTAGTCTTGATGTTGGGCACCATCCCAGGGAAGTGACCCGAGGACACGGCCTTAGGGGGTCTCATTCCTCATGTTAGCACGTCAGGAGAGAGACCACCTGTGCCCGGCAAGCTAGCTGCTTGCCAACCCAGGCCAGTGCCCCAGGAATTTGAGTGGTGCTAAGGATTTGGGGGAGCACATCCTGTTCTTATTCAGTCATCTGCCACCATGGAGGAGCAATGGTCTCCAGTTGCAGCAGAGGAGGTTTAGGTTGGATATTAGGAAAAACTTTCTTACTAGGAAGGTGGTGAAGCACCAGCGCAGCTTACCCAGAGAGGTGGTGGCATCTCCATCCCTGGAGGTTTTCAAGACCTAGCTCGACAAAGCCATGGCTGGGATGATTGGGGCTGGGGCTGGTCCTGCTTGGAGCAGGGGTTGGACTGGATGTGACCTCCTGAGGTCCCGTCACACCCTCATTGTCTCTGAGTCTATCCTATGGACTGTAGCATTGCAGGAAGACATGCCACTGTCACGCATGCTTCCCTGGTGCTCTCCCTCCTGGGGTGCAGAAAGAGCAGAAATTTGGCATCTCTTGGAAGGAAACCAGCTTGGGCTTGACCCAGCCGCCTGCCTCTGCAGCTGCCCTCCCAGCCGTGGCCAAAGACCTCTGCGAAATCTGGATGTTGGGGACTTCAGAGTGACTTCATCTTAAGCTGGTGCTTTAAGGTCTCGAGAGGCATCGTGCATATAGGGAGGGCTGGTTCCTGCCCCGAAGAGCTTGCAATCCAAGGAGAGAAGATGGGGATTAGGAAGGGGACATGGAGGGTTTCCCCAGGCTACATTTGGCCTCTGGATGGAGAATCCAACCCATCTCGGGGTGCTGCGCTGCAGATGTTCGTGCCGAGGGCCAGGTGCACCAGAAGGAAAGGGAAGCTGCTTTTCTCCTGTGCCTTTTCCCTGCAGGAGAGACGCGGTTCGCTTTCTGGGGGGCAGTGGCTGGGGCGTGCCCGTCATGCTGCTCCCGCAGCCGTGTGGATGTGAGGGAGGTAAGAGGGGGCCTGCAACAGCCTCCAGCCATCCTTCTGCTCCCTGCGTTCATGCAGGTTGTGCTGGGGCCGGTGCCTTCTCGGGGGCAGAGACTAGGAAGAGGGGAAAAAAGCTTCTTATCGGGGCCAAGGTTCACCCCTGTCTGAACAAGGAAGCGTTTTTCTCCCCATCTCTCGGTGTTTGTTCTTCCAGGCTGTTTAAAGTCCCACACATGCAAACGGCCCAGCGACCATTGCAAGCGCAGGGCACGTGTGCCACGACGCGGGGCTGAGCTACTGCTCCTGGCACCTCTAAGCACCCTGTATAGCACCCTGCAGAGCCAGCCAGGTGCCCTGCTGTGCAGCTCCAGGCAAATGAGTCGCTCTGGGCACGGCCACATGGACACCAACCTGGGGTGAAGTGATGCCAGGTTCGTGTATCGTGTGATGGGCGTCGGAAGTAGGTGTGCG
>NW_017729015.1:19382617-19407998 GCF_001723915.1 Gavialis gangeticus
CGACCATTGCAAGCGCAGGGCACGTGTGCCACGACGCGGGGCTGAGCTACTGCTCCTGGCACCTCTAAGCACCCTGTATAGCACCCTGCAGAGCCAGCCAGGTGCCCTGCTGTGCAGCTCCAGGCAAATGAGTCGCTCTGGGCACGGCCACATGGACACCAACCTGGGGTGAAGTGATGCCAGGTTTGTGTATCGTGTGATGGGCGTCGGAAGTAGGCGTGCGGCTATGGGGTAGGCAGCCATTACTGCATCTTGTCCCTAGGTGGGGGGAGAAGATGTGATAGCAAGAGCCCATTTGCCCTTACCACGTGGGTGGGGACCACAATAGCCAAGCCCCGTGTGCACGCACAACCCGTCCGGGGGGATTCTTCCTCAGACTGGACAGTCGCCCTGTAGGCTGTCCTCCAGCAATGCAGTGCAGGTTAAACCATGCAGCAAAAAACCAAATTTCCATCTCCCAGCTCTTTCTGCCTAAGATAGGTGGCACATCCTGGTTCCCATAGACCTATTTATCCTTTCTGCTCTTCATTACTTTGTCCCTGGCATGTACCCTTGTCACAGCTGATGACAGCTATCTGTGTGGGTGCCTCTCTCCACCGTTACTGCTTGTCTTGAGAAAGAACAAAAGTTCATTTAAAAAAAAAAAATGTATATAGCTACTTAATCCCTTGATGCGTTTCTAAATAATTGCTAGGAACACTAAATGGGTTCTTTATGGCTCGTTATAGTCTCTGCCTCCCTGATGTGAGGTCAAAATGCAACCCAAAGATGTTGAAACCTTTTCTTTTTCTTCCCTCTGTTGTAATGGGGTTCAGTAGGGAGTTATCACCGATCCCACAAGATGTAACGGACAATATTTCCTGGCCTGGATTTCACTTTGGGTCCCAAGTACCCAGGGCACAGTATGAGCAGCTGGTGAGTCTTTCATGGACTGTATCGAGAGGTGAAGCTAACAAGTTTTGTGTCCTGGGGGAGTGGGTGTTGAGTGGTAGAAAGTGGGTGTTGAGTGGTGGGTGGGGGTAGGATGTCTGCCCGCCCCCGGGTGCTGCCCTGATGAGCCCCATCCAGCTGCTGTTGCCAGGGTAGAGACTCCCCAGCTCCCCTCGTGTTCAGTCTCTGTTGCAGCTGCTATTCTGTGCCCCCTACCCCGAGAAATGCTCCTGACTAAACCGGACCTGGTAGACCACTTCTGGAGACCCCCGCCGAGTCCTTTTAGGCAGTCTCTCTAACACAGCCTTGTTGGATAGTGACTGTATTTGTATTTTTTTTTCCTTCTAATGGAGTTGTCCGGAGCATACTGGCATCTGTCTCGCAACCGCCCTGGGATGGGCTCTCCTCTCCCCAGCGCTCCCCCATGCAGCCACCCTCTTCTGCTCGCTGGACCAGATGGTGCAAGTTGGCACAGCCCCGTGCTGGCAGCCGTGGGGATGGGGAAACTGCCGACGCAACCCAGCGCAGCGCTCCGCCTGGGAGATGCTTCGGTCGGGACCTCTCCAAACGGCAGGTGCCGCTTCTAGAAAAGCTTCGGTGCGAGGCTGGATGAGGGCCAGGGTAGGGTGGGTCGGCGAGCAGAGCAGGAGGAGGGAGCCGCGGCGCGTGGAAGAGACTCGGGCTGTTCCAAGTGCTGATGAAGGCAAGGCAGCTGCCAGGAAGATGCTGACGAGCGCGTCTGCATTTCTGTCCATCTGTCCATCCCTCTCTCTCAAGCAGGGGAGGCGGGAGGCCTGGCTCCAGGCCCGATGAACGCCGTGATTCCTGGAGCGCAGAGAAGTCCAGAAGGCATCCTTTCATCTGACCTGCTGTATAAGGCAGGCCCCAGGATCTCCTCGAATGCCTCCTTGCTTGTAGCCGAGTTGCCAAGTCTCGGGCGAGGTGACCCGTGAAGCACAGCGCGCTGTTGGCATCTGGGTGCTCCCAAAGGCCAGCTGGATTGCATGGCATTATACTTGCCCATGCCCTTTTCCGCACGTGCTGCCCCTTCCAGCTGTATTGCCGAGCGGCCGCCCGTCACGTGTGCAAGCGCCCCCGGTGTCCACCTCTGCGGTTGGGACGCCCCTGCGTTTCCGAGCCCCCGTCTGCTAGGATTCGTATAACACAACAGACTTCTGGTCTGGAGACAAAAGACACTCGGGACGTGCGAGTCGCGGCTTTTAACGACCACGGGAGCATGAACTGTGTTGTGCCGCGAGGCTCTTCTCTCTGAACCCAAGGCGCTGCAAGTAGTGTTTGAATGACACGCTTTAATGGTCTATTTTGGGTTGTGTATTCTTTTTTGTCTTCAAGGAACTTGAGAGGGGAAAAAAAATACATCTGCCCAGTAAAGCAGTAAGGTGTGTCTCTTTTTTTTGGAAGGGATGACACTGGTTTGATTTCTATTCGTGCTCATCTTGCATGAAACAAGGACAGCTTTTATGCTTTTTACGGCTTCCTGTCAGCAGCAATATGCATCTTGCCTGCTTTGAGAGAAATCCCCAGACTCTGGAAATAAATGATTTAATTTCAATGTCCTGAAGTGTCAGGCTGCAGTGGTAAAGAACACATTTCTTGCCTCGTACGCTTGGGAAAGAGCCGTGGGTTAGCGATGTGTTGTTGCAAGGTGAAATTCAGATTCCAGCACGACGCTTGTGCATCGATTTAACCCCTTGGAACGGGAGCTGGCTGGTGTTGTTTTGGCCCTGGGGTTCCCCTTCTCCCCTCCTGCTCCCGCCAAGCATCCTTCATAGACGAGTAGAGTTGGAAGGGACCTCAGCAGGTCCCACGAAGTCCAACCCTCTTCTTGAGGCAGGGTCATTCCTGTCTGAATCATCCTAGTCACCTGTTTGTCTAAAGCATGCAAGAAAAATTAGGGAGGTGGTGGAGTCTCCATCCTTGGAGGTTTTTAAGACCCAGGTGGACAAAGCCTTGGCCGGGATGATGTAGCTGGGGCTGGTCCTGCTCTGAGCAGGGGGTTGGACTGGATGTGACCCCCTGAGGTCCCTCCCAACCCTTACTTTCTACGGGTCTGGGACTGGGCACTGAACAGACTTGGCACAACCGAGTTCTGCCCCCAGCTCTAGCGGGTTACGAGGAGGCACGGTTACAAGTCAGGCTTTTGCCTCTTCTGTGCCTCCGTTTTCCCCTTGGTATCACCCTCTTTTACCACTTTAGCTTTTCTCTGTCGTGTCTACTTGGATTTAGTGGTTGTCTTAATGACCTATATACACAGCAGATAGCATAACGGGGCCGTGTTATCCCTGTACTTCTGCATCCTGCACTGACAGGCAGGCACCAGGCAGGACACGGAGAGCTGCATCTAGGAGATGCTTGGACCAAGGCCTGTACCAGTGGCTGTAGCTGCTCTTCAAAAAGCCCGTATCTGTGAAGCCCATACCTGGCTTCGCTGCTATCCAAAGGCGGCGTTTGCTGTTCTGTTTGCTTCGGGCTGAATGTTTGAAATTCGCTGCATCGATGTGAGCGCTGGTGGCGGCGCGCTGATCCATGAGGAATGCTCTGTCTCTTGACATTACCACCAGATTTCGGCTCATCCAAACCAGCAGAGCCCATGCAAGCTGCTCTCTGTTACGTGCTGCATCGTGCAACTTTGCTTCTGCCAGCACCAAAGGAGCCAGCAGCAACGGCGCATGGCCCTGATTTTCCTGCCTGCCCCCAAAGGGAAGCGTTGCTTTTGCAAATGAAAGGTGTGCTCAGAGACGGAAAAAGACCCGTTGGGTCCTTTTCTGTCCCTCTGCCTACGCAAGGTGGTTCTAGACCACGTGTCCTGTGGTGCAAGTCGGCTCAACACCAATTGATTTGAAGCCACCTGGGCCCATTGCTCTCCGGTGCTTTGTGCAGGTGTAGGTGTGATGGGGGTTTCCTGGGAGACTGTTTTAGGCTGTCATTGGCATGATCCTAGGAATAGCCCATCTCCAGGAAATCAGGAAGCTTCCCTTTCTTAACTGGGAATGTTTTTGGTGGCTTTTTTTCCTTCACCAGTTTGCTGGTGTCAACGATTGCTCCAGCATGGAAACATCTCTGACTTTTAGCTTCCATCTTATTTCCTCAGTTGTCTTTCTGAGATGCTCCAGCCTTCTCTTTGAGTACCTTTTCCTCTTGTGCTTTACTTATCACATGTCATAATTCCCCAAGATTTGTCATCTTGAAATGTAATAATGCTGCCCCGCTGTGCTCCGTTTAACGACCAGCCCATCCTTTACACAGCTAAAGTTAAATGGTTGCTGGCAACCAACTGCAACCTTCCTTGTTAAGGACTCCTTTCTTTGACTAACAGGTAGATTTATTTGGATTGTATAAATCATCTACTTGACAGTTTGTAATCCCTTGGAACAATAGTCAACTCTCTTGAGAGGTGTCTCTTGTTCAACAGGCAGCCTGAGGGGTTGTCGGCTGGGAGAGTGACCTGTTTACATTAGTATCGTGATATGGAATAATTATTGTGGAATAAAATTAATTTTATTCTGTAGTAGTATCAACATGGAGTTGCAGTATAATTATAGCCATAGTTCTGCTATTTAATTTCAGTGTGGTGTTTTTTTTGTTTTGAAGCCATACATATATGCATGATGCATAATGATCAGTACAAAGAGGAATATATTTATATATATCATCCCAAGCCAAGGCAATGTTCCTCATTGTGCTTTATATATATATATCATCCCAAGCGTGCGTGTGTGTGTATATATATTCCTCATTGTACTGATCAGTAAACAGTTCCTTTTTAGCTCCAAGAAAAAATAATATCAAGTGAAGTGGAGCTCATATCTGTGAACGAAGATGCAGTCATTATTCACTGTGAATTTTTTTTTTTTTCTTTGAATGATACATCTTGAGTCGAGAAGAGTCTCTTCAGGCTTTGAGAGAGACGACGTGTTTTAGGCTCCCTGGGAGAGGGGGGAGAGCATGTGTTTCTTGATCCATTGCCAGAAAACCAGATCTCACCATTTTACCTTTTTGTATAATGCAATGCTGAAGTCAGTCTAGACTTGAGATGCAGACAAAGAAACCAGGAGTTTAATAACTAATTGGCTGTGTAAGAATAAAGCGTGTTACGTTAAGGTTAGTTACGAGGCTGCTTAATTAAAAAGGATATTGTCTGCAAAAGTTACTGAAATGTGTATTGTACTCCTGTCAATGCGATCTTTCCAGATTTAATCTAATATCTAGAGGCACTTTTTTTTTTGTCTTCTGCTCTCCTCAGATTCACTGTTAAGTGAGATGTCATAGATTTATAAACTTCAGGGCCAAGAAGATACTCCTCAATCATTTAGTCTGACCTCCTCTCCATATGACAGGCCAGTTTGTCCCTGTATGAAGACCAGTAACTTGAGTTAGCTGAAGGCAAATCTCCCAGAAAGGTGTTCAATCATGTATTGAATTTCTTGAGTAATCCACCACTTCCTCTGGAAGCTAGAAATGCTAAATGCTAAAAATGCCTTCCCTATTTCTAACGTGAATCTGTCTCTGGCTTATGCCACCAACTAATTAATTTGAAATTTCCTTGTGGGTGTCCCAGAAAGAAATTGAATCTGCTCCTTTTGTAGGTTAAGCCCAGGGAAAACGTGGAGGACTTGTGCACGTGTGTTACACACGTGTGCACGTGGGTTTTTTTTAATATGCTCATCCCTTACAAGGCATACATTGTGTGCCTAACCAGCTATCCCCGGAGGCAAACCTGGTCTTCAAGCATGAACAATATTATTGCCTGCCTGTTTGTTTTTAAATGTACAGTATATAAATATCTCTTGCTATTTATACATCAGTGGCTCTAATATATTCAGACACGAATCGTGAGTTGGTAGGGAACCTTCGACACCTGCTCCATGTAAACAGCACGCGCACATCTTTGCTCCTTGCCTCTGCTTTCAGTGATCGTTTTGAAGCTTGGAAAGTTGTTCGGGGTATTAGAAAGCTGTAACTGAGGGTCCCGGTGCAAAGCTAATTCAAGCCCCTGTGTGTCTGCATTGGCATTGGCAAAATGAAGGCACAGATAAGGACTTTTCTTATGGGACAGGACTGGTGAGGGGAGGCTGAGGGAACTGGGCTGATTGAGTCTGCAGAAGAGAAGACCGAGGGGGATTGAACAGCAGCTGTCACCTCCCTGCAGGGGGGCTGCAAAGAGGATGGAGCTGGGCTGGTCTCAGTGGGGGCAGATGACAGGACAAGGAGCAATGGGCTCAAGCTGCAGCAAGGGAAGTGGAGGTTGGATATTAGGAAAAACTTTCTCATGAGGAAGGTGGTGAAGCACTGGGACAGGCTCCCCAGAGAGGTGGTGCAGTCTCCATCCTTGGAGGTGCTTAAGACCTGGCTAGACAAGGCCTTGGCTGGGATGATGTAGCTGGGGCTGGTCCTGCTTGGAGCAGGGGTTGGACTAGAGGCGACTCCTCAGGCCCCTTCCCACCCTCGTTGTCCATGATGCTGTGGTTAGGGACACAAGGCTGCGAGTGGGAAGATTCACAGCTGTTTCCCAGATGTTTGGAGAGCCCCGATGGAGACGACATCGGACAGGTTGCCTGGCAGGGGAGTAGATATGTGGAAATTCAGGAGCCCCAGGTGCTAGGAGAATGGGGGACACAGATGGGCATGACCCATGGTTTGATCTTCAGGGAGCTGCTTGGGTTTCGCTCTTGCTGGTGTTAACGTGGCTTGGCGTGCCTGTGGGCTTTCCTGCATCGCTTCTCTAAATTGAGTCTTTCTTCTTTCAGTGCCATGTCAGCTCCTCTTTCTCACCTCCTATTCAATCAGCAGATGTATTCAACGGAGTCTGAAAGGTTATCTTAGTGGAAGCTGACTTTTAACAATAAGGCATTTAATTCAGTGCTCACATTTTCCCTCTGACAGTAGCAGATTAGGCATAATTTAAAAGCAAATATCTAGTGGAAAGCCCTGTTCTCCCCCCTCCAACCTACCAGGCACTAAGGCCACCTATAGACCTGCGTTGTCCAGTGTTTGGTGGGGTGATTTGAGAGCTCTTCCTTGAGAAGAGAAGTCAGACAGGGCACGTGCATTCTGGTTGTTGATAGCATCTTTCTTAAGGGTAGATGGATGTTCTCCTGCCGAAACACTAACTCCAAACCCACCATTCAAAATTTGCCTAGAAACCACCTATTGCAGTAAATATATGGTAGCAATTGGGCTATTGAGGAGATGGAAGAAAGCTAAGATGCTGGAGTATTTGTTAAATGTCCATCATGAATCCAATCTTAAGATGTGGACGCCTTCATCGGCCAAAAAAAGATCTCTTCCAAATGCTTGGAAGTTGAACATAGCCGGTGATGCATTGAAGGGGCTGATCTTGCTAGGTGTTGGTCTTTGAAAATTCATGCCTGAACGATAGATTAATGGGCACTGTTTTATTTCATGTGACTAAATTTGTCTACGGGTGGCAGTAGGCGGATGGTAGGGACTCATTAGTACGTTTAAGCAACGGTTGTCTTGAGACAGCAGCATGCAAAACCCGTGTTTTGTAGCTCAGAGTTGACTCGCTGCGGTCCACGCTGACCAAAGTTGACGTTGTTCTTAACTGGGGACCCGTTTCCCACGAGGTTGGACTGGGATCTTCTCGCCTCGCTGCAGGAAACGAGCCCTCCTCTGTGCACTCAGGCCTCCCCGCACATGTGTCCTCCTAGACAACGGGGACAATGGCTTTAGGCAGGTCGTCCTCGAAACAAATCCTGCTGTGTTTCACTGGGGCAAATCCAGTGCAACTCCCCTGCAAAGCCCCGAAGGAAGTATGACTGACACTAGTTGAAGTGAGCTGGGAATTTAACCCTCCACAGCAGCCGACATCGAGGGGCTCAGTTGTCTCCAGCATCTGAGCTCTGCTTGCTGGGAGGGCTTGAGGGGCCGGGCAGGGAGAGGAGTGAGGAAAGCTATGGGGGAATCAGGTCTGGCTTCTTAATTATGCTCTGACCACAGAGATCAATGTGAGCAGCCTGGGACTCCTTGAGCTTACCCCACCGGTCATCTGGCTCTATTTTGGTTAAGCCACAGTCTCCGAGCTCAGCGATTCACTGCTGCGTGCGTCGCCTATTGAATTTCACTCAAGGTGAGTGAGTGAAAGTCTCGGTGGAAGGAGTAACTGGCTGGTAATGAGCACATTTCAATCAAGATCCAATCAATTTGTGTATCCTGCCTTCTGCTCTCTCTTGATGGATGGGGACGTTGGAGAAAACAGTCTTTCTGCTGTCAAACCCACCTGAAACGATTCCTTTGTGCTGCCATCAATGGAAAACTCTGCTCAGGTTTTCAGATGTCTGCTGCTGTCTTGATGGGGCAGGCTCACGTGCCTGATGCCCACCTCTTTTCCCCCTTGCTTGAAAAGGGGAAAGCAGCCTTGGGGATGGCACAAATCACTCGTGCGAGGTCTGATCCCAGGCTGGGAATGGGCAGCGTTCAGGAGCGACGAGGCATTGGCGGGACTCGGCAGAGCTGGTTGAATTTCGCGCTGGGCGCAGGGCTGGATATTGACCTTTTGCGATTCGGGGCTTAGAGCAGTCTCTGCTTCCCTGCAGCTCGGAGGAGGTCTTCCCACTGCAGGGTCTCTCGCACCTTCATTGGAAATGGCTGCTGTTGGAGATGGGACACATCTCAGCTCCGGCGGAATTGGGGAGCATCTATGTTGCTGATGTGCAAAGCCATCTCCGCATGCTGTCAGTCCTGCCGGGCTGTGTCCTGTCCCTCGCACACGCACGCGGAGCAGCAGTGCGAGTGTCCTGCCAGCTGCCTGCACAATGCTCATTGCACCGAGCTGCCCGGATGGTGTGTTAGGCCCTTGGCCAACCAGGCAGTTAGAGAAGCCTCCTCTTACTTGCCACTAACAGAAATGGCAGACCCAAAGCATCTATGAATTACTGATGCCACGTAGTTCAAACAGTTGCTAGCCTCTCCTCCACCCCCTGGCAGGTCTCTGCACCGTAATCAGGATCTTCATCCCTGCAGGCTAGGATGCAAGGACAGGTGAAGTTTCTCCCCTAGCTTTTTTCCCCCCACGAGTGGTGCTGGATACCTGCCCAAAATCGATGGAGGAGCGTCCCGGTACTTGTAAGAGAAGCTCTCGCTGCCTTGGGTTGACTCATTCGTGCCTCCCAGTTTAGGGAGCCCACAGTTAAATGTCTGATATGGGCTGAGGGCCCCAGCTGTTCAGCGCTGCGCCACAATCCCTTCTCCCCTGGTTCGTTTGCAGCTGCAAGCCTTTTGCAGCCGTCGTTCGGGGATGTAATCTCGTCGCGTTACTCCCCGAGTAAGCCGATCATTCAGCGGGACAGAAACGCATGGAGATCTAAGCCCTACCCCGTCTCATCTCATCCCTCCAGCGCTATTTGCATTGTTTAAGAGATGAAGAAACACGTTTTGTAAGTTGAGATGACAGAAGTAATAAATGCTTAAATTCCAGAGGCTTATTAACCAGCGGCAGGCAGCTCTAGACTACGTTCTGCTGCATTTTTTTCCCCCTCTAAATCCTCATTTACATTTAAATTACAAACCTAATTTCGGCTGTAGTGGGGCTGCTGGGCTATTTAAAATAAAACCGTATCGCAATGGCCTGCAGTAACAGGTTTCTCGGCACTCGGGCAATTCCCTGATAAGCTCCATTGACTGGATGTGAAGGGGCAGGACTGAGGTGAGGGGGTTGGCGCTGCTGGGGTCTATTCTTGCAACGACGTAGGTAGGTGATCGAGACATGGATCGGGGTTTTTCAAAGAGCTCAGGGCCTGGGTTTCCAGTGCTCAGCACCCATAGCTAAGGATGAGTTTGTTTTCTGAACTGAGGGCCGTGGCTGCAAATATGCTCCGGGTCCAGTAGCTCTCGCTGGGTAGCAGAGACCTCTGGCTTGCTCCTGGGACAATAAGCCCTGAGCACCTAGGTGTAGGCCATGTGCATCAGCTCCAGAAAGGACGGGTTTGGGGGTGCCCCAAGCTCCTTTGCTGCCCCAGATCATCCGAAGTGACTCTGCCAAAGCCTCTCGAGCTTCCCCTGGGTAAACCTGTAGTATCTGGAGTTGCAATTTAGCCACACTCTGGGATTTTGTGTCCTTCAGGCTCCTTTGAAAATGCCTCCTCAATCGGAAGGGTTTTTCCTCCCTGGAATGAGCTATTTTTAAAGTCTTCCCCCGCTTCAAGTGCATGTCACAGTGTCCACGCTGCCACGGGATCTCCACAGCCCTTCCCACCTCCACCTTCTCTCTTGTAGCCCCAGAGCTGGTGCAGACGTGTCGGGAGACTGAGCTCAGGAGTGCTCCACCCCACTTGTGCCCTTGCGGGGCATGAGCAAAAGCCATCCCAGCTCATCCTCTTGGCCCTCTTCTTGCCCCCCTTGCACACATGAGCCCGCACGCATGTGACGATCAAGCAGAACATGCATGTCGCACGGGCAGCAAATGTCTCTGTCGCTGTAACTCTTGCAACTGAGGCTAAAGCAATTTAAGAGAAGCCTATCAGGCACGTGCTGCTCCGGCTGAGAGGCTGCAAGGGATCAGCCCGTGGCTCTTATTGCTTTCCCATTATCCAGCAAAGTTAGAACTGCAGTGGACGTTGGTGTGTGATGCGGTGAAGGGCCGTGAGCCGCGGGGGATCGTTAAGAAGATATTCGAAGAACAAGGGGAGAACGGTTCTGGTTGCAATCACGGGGTGTCCAGGGGGCTTTGGGCTGGTTCATGTTCAGATTAGCCAGTGGGGACAAACACCCCTTCTGAGTCGAATCGGCGATGCCAGCCAGAGCTGCAGCTCCAAGGCACCCCAATTCCCTTTGCAAACAGAGCAGAGGCAGGTTCAGGTTTAATCCCAGCAGACCTCATGAAGAACTGCCAAGGCCAGCCCGTGACCCTTCACACAGCGATGCTTAGCGCCAGGTTTGCTATGGAGCTGGGCCTTGTGCACGCAGACTTGTTTGGGAAAGCCGGTGGCTCATTTTGCTGAGCACGGCCATCCCCCAGCCCTGCCTTCCTCCTGCTGAGCTGGGCAGCAGCTTCGGGCCAGGAGAGCGAGGCCGAGTCTAAACCCCTTGGAGGTCCGGCCTGGAAGTCACGTTCTTGGAGAAGGGGGGGCGCGTGTCTTTGGACCGAAACCATGGTTACGCCTTCGTTTCCTTAATTGCAAGGTGGCGAGTCAGTCACACTCGTGTTCCTCAAGGAGGGCACGGCCACAGCGTTCGGGGGGGTACGCAAACCGCGCTGCATCCAGGACTTGCGCGCTTCCCCGCGTGCGGGGTCGGGGGCTTGACTTGCTCCCTCTCCGCAGGGCAGCGGTGCGCTCTCCAGGGCTGCGGGAAGAAGGGAACCGCTCCTGCGAAGCGGGGCTGGGTCCCGCCGAGGGCAGGGGGTCCCAGCGCCCTGCACCAGCTGCTCTGCCCAGACCCGTCTTAGAGCCGTGCACGCAGGACGCGCCGCTAGAAAGCTCACCGATTATTCACAGAGATATTACTGAATTCATGTGCAGTGCACCGGCTACTATCCCTGGATGGCTGGGCCCATCCTCCCTTTCAGCGCACCTCGGGGTCTGCTGCAGGGAGGGAAGGATCACTTGGGAACTGAGGCCTCGGTCTCAAAGGCTCCCCGTGTGAACGGGCCTGAAACCAGTTTTCCTGGATACTCAAAGGTATCTTTTTAAGGCTATGCAGGATGCTGGTGGGAGTCATTCACCTTAGACCTCGGCTTGACTTCCCCCTAGGACTTTTGTGGATTGAGTTTGGCTGCATCTCATCTCTTCCTAGAGGAGAGCCTGGGTGTGTGGCTAAGGTCCCTGGCTGGGTGGGTGGCTGCTGGTGGCCCCCAGCTGTTGCGACAACCTCCAGAGGCTATTGCAGACAAAGCCCCAAATGGGGCAGCTGCCAGGTGCGTTAGGAGCCACGTCATACCCCTGCCCGCAGACTGGGGCAGGCTGAGGCTTTGCTGCTTCAGCCCTGCTGATTTGCTCCCTGTTCTTGCCTCCTGCGCGGTGGCCAACACGCCGTTCACATCCCCCCACCCGCCCCCGCAAAAAGGAGACAGTCGGGGCAAGAGTCGGGAAGTTTGGGAACTTGCACTCACTTTATTTAAAAAAAAAAAGAAAAGAAAAAGACAAAAGCAAAGTATGGCAGGTGTCCAGTACAGAGAGGCTGTCACGAGGGTCAGGCCCACAACGATTAGCTCGTGTGCTTGGAAAAGGTCACGGGTTGCTTGTTGCACCTTCACGGGTTCAGCGCTCACGGACTCACCCTGCGCACCTCGCTCCAGCACCACCATCCACGACGGGCTGGTAGTGGAGCCGGGACACGGCTGGGTTTAGTATCAAGTTGCTTCCTTACATGCAGAGAGAGCTATGTACACTTTTATACAGCTGTAAATACTCTAGTTTCTCTTTGCAAATAAACACAAAGCAGGTTGTGCTGGGAGCCAAGAGTCTCTCCAGCGGGAGGTGTAAAACACTGTGGCTTGTCCTGGTTTCACCCTCGTTGCATGTGTGTTTGCAGCTGGATGGATGGATGTAGGGCCCGTGTCTGCTTGCGTGTCATTGCAACCCTACCGACTTCAGCAGTTCCCCCTCTTGAATGCCCAGCGTCAACTAGGATCAGAATCAGGCCTTAGGGGCTGCAAGGCATCTCGTGAAGGTAAGACCTGCTGCAAAGCTCACTGAAATCCAAGCAAAAGCTTGCCTGGCTTTCAGTTGCCCACTGATCAGAGGTCCGAAAATGCATTGTGCCCGTGCCTGGTGTGTTGTAACCGTATAAATACACCAGCAGCAAATGACGCTCCAGGGGTCTGATTTGCCCACAATCTGGACAAAGCCAATAGAGATTTCCCCCATGATAAAGATGCCTATAAATAACCAGACTGAAGATCTGGGGTTTAAGGGGCTGAGCCCCTCGAAGGGAGCACAGCTTGGGTAGATGCTGTGAAAATGAGTGCACACCCATCGCTCTTGTAGCGTACACCCCAGTTAAGGGGTCTAGCACCCCATGTCATCCCCACGCTGGTCTTGTGATACTGGGAGTAAACTGGGCCATGTTTCCTGGTGGGGGATGCATGCAGAGAGAGGACTGACTGAACACACTGTCTCCTATGAAGGATTTGAGTCCAGGTCTCAAAAGGACCAAGTGCTAATCCAGGTCTCTCTTCCCTGCTCTCCTGGGCTTTGAGGGGTCCCATGCCAGATCTTGCTCACAAAGCTGAGCTAAAACCTCCCAGCCCGGTGAAATGGCTGCTTTCCAACCCATCTTGCATCAGGGTGAGATGCTTTAATATGGACTCTGTATATGTAGCTGATTGAATAAGGCAGATCTCAGCAGATGCAAATTGTTAAAGCCCCCCCGATGAGATGCAGATTGGTGCCAGTCCAGAGAACAGTGGGTTGCAGCTTTCGGCTTGGAGAAGCTGCAGTAATACCGGCGAGTTTTGTTGCCATAACCCCTGGCAAGTGCCTCTTGGGGAAACTGAGGCACGGCAAGGCTAAAGCCAAAATGTTCATGGCTGGGCTGCCATCTGGGATAACCTAACTTTTATTGTCTGGCTCCAGATAGAGCTATGGGTAGCATATCCATCAGCAGAGGAGCCTGGCATTGAACTCGGGCGTCCTAGATCCTGATCCAGCCCCTGGGCAACATACACTCATCACATAGGTGGGCTAGAGCTTGCCAAGTGAAGTCTTGCTGAGGTGGCTTGGAGAAAAGGAAGAGAAATATTTGCACGTCTAATGCTAGTTGCCTGCTTTAAGCGGGGAGATGCCCTGCTGTCTATTGGGCACCTAAGTCTTCTAGTGGCATCCAGTTCAAACTAACCCCATTGGGCACCTGCCAGCTTCCTTCTGTCATGCAAACCCCATTTGGGCTCTTAAACCCCCAGCTTTGGGTCCTTCCCATCACTGAACAAACTCACCAGCCCTGGGGCTCGTGCAGCGGGGACCGGGCACGCGTGTGGGTGATGTGCAGAGCGGGAGCAGGCACCGTCTCTTTTCTACCTGCAGTTGATTTCCCTACGAGCTGTGTAGTTTCCACCTGGCTCACCGGAGTGGGGGGAAAAAACCCACCTTTGCGCTGTCGGTAAAAGTGAGCAGCTCTAGCTCAGAGCGGGCAGGGGTTTATGCCAGTCACGCGGGCGCTGTTCTGCAGTGACGAAGAGCTGTGCCAACCCGTCTCAGCAGTGCTCTGGTGCCGTTTTCATTGCCGTGGATGAAGTGTCCGTCCAAGCCCGGCCTGCTGCTCTCGCATGGGGGACAGTAGCTGCTCTCACGTGCTCCCCGGGTCGCTTGGCTGCTGTCGAGACGAGCTGAACGGGGCTCCCCCCCGCTGCCGTTGGTGGCGTATTGAATTGACGTCGCCGTAAGGAGTCGAGACCGTTATCGAAAGGAGCGGGGTAGCTTGTTCACGCTTTTCATTGTTGTTTCTTTCATTTCCCTCAATTTGTCCTTTTAAAAAAAAAAAAGGATTTTATAAGCTTGCCCAGTCCCGGCTTCCCGATGAGAGTTGGCACGGCAGCTGCAGCCCTAAAGCTCTGTTGTGGTGGAGGCTGCTCCAAATGTGAGCTTTACCTACTACATTTGGTGTTGGATGTAGCATTCGGAGACTTTTAAGGAGTCTACGCTTTTTTGAGGCCTTTGGCCTGCTGTACCTTGCATAAAACTCAGGAAATTATTTAGGACGCTACCTGGTAGGGTCATTCCCTATTGACTGCAGCGGTATGCACATGCTCAGCCTGACTTGGGCTTTTATTCAGCAACCATGTGCTTATCATGATGCCGTGCCAAAATTCAAGCTGGGTTGGCAAATGAGTCAGTTTTGCTTGCTTCCTAGGCTCCATCACCTCCGTGTGCATAGCAATCCCCATCAAATAGCACATCGGCCTCAAAACACTCGCTTCTACCCCTGAGCGAGCAGGGTGGCTCCTTCAGCGGCTGGTGGCAGCATCTTCCAGTTTGCGTGCAGAAGGCAAATGCCCTGAACCATCACATGCCTCAGTCTGTCCAAGGGTAGAGTTTCTCTGAGCAATTCGGGGTCTCTGCAAAGGAGCGGTTTTGGAACGAGCACGGGTTTCGGGAACGTTGCTGGTCACTTCACTTTTGCAAAAATCCCTGATTCTCTTGGCTCTTCTTTCTGGAAGGTCTCGATCTAGAGACAGCAGGTCCCCTCCTGCTGCTCCTGCTGCTGTGTCCTTTGCATTGCACGGACCAAAGATCAAGTTGAAGGAACCTCAAAGGAACCGTGCAGCCTAAATAGCATTTTTTTTTTTTTTTTTTTGATAGCTGGATGCAAGGGTTCAGTACAAATCCACTGCTGAACTACAGGGTGTGGGACACAGCGCAATATGCAGCACTGAAGGGCTCGTAGACTCAAAAAGATGCTCTTCAGTTCTCAGACATTATGTGTGCACCTTTTGTTCACAACTCTGATTTTTTTTCTTTTTGGAAAGAGAGCAGCGGAGAAGCAAGAGCAGTGACTGTTCTTCACTTTCTGTGTCACTTTTTTTCCTCGCATTTGCAAATTCTTCCTTCATTTGCAAACTCTTCCTTCCCTTGGGACTGAGGAAGGCCAGTGGGGGCAGCTGCTCAGAGCCCTATTGCTTCTGTCAGCTGAGGAGCTTCTCACTTGCAGCACAGGGTGGTAATACCAGTCCATAGTAATTAATGTAATGCTTACAGAGGAACCTGAAGGCCTCATTCATTTTCCCTGTAATGAGATCTCTCTGCACTTCGTATCTGTGGAGGTGGATGTAGAAGCCTGAGTTTCCATTGCCCCAGACCTTGGCACGTGGATATAAAATGTGACCTCTCTAGCCTGAGAGCGTTTTACATGGCCTTTCTCTGGTGCAAAGGGTGCAGGGCAGTGGAAAATCAGGCCTCCAGGGTTTGCTTTCCTTTGGTTGTCTCCAACCTGGATCAGCTCTGTGTAGTGATGCCCAAATATACTTTTCCTTCTCGCATAGCGGTTGAGGGAACTGGCAAAAGCCCTGCAAAGTTGGCCAGCTCTAGTCTCATGTACTAACCAAACATAAGCCCAGCCTTGAAAACCTGCACCCTAATATCCTGTCCAGATGTGTACAACACAGACAGGCTCCTGGCTTGGGCTGGTGCACGTTTAACCTATATCCTGTATCTGAATCGCAGAGTATTTGAGATTCAGGTTGGGATCTGGATGCAGTGGTTCGAGCATGGTGTACAGCACCTAACACCTGGGGGCCGTGACCTGAACGAAGCGTCCAGATACTAGCAAAACACAAATAATAATTATAGAGCTTGTGTCCGGTATTAAATGGCATAGGCACATGCAGAGCGTGGGTTGGCTATTCAAGGGGTCTTTTGGCGTTTCACAGAGATGGGTTGAAAGTGGAACAGCAAAGCACTCGCTACTGAGGCAGGTGGCTCAGCACAGCCACAGGTCACCTGGAGAGCTTGTAGACTCTCCACCCCAGATATTTTTAGGTGCAGGTTATCCGAGCACTTGGCCGTGAGCCGTGGCTCGGCCTAGATGTCCCCTCCTTGAGGTCCCTTCCAGCAAGATTTTTCCGTGATGCCAGAGATCTGATTTTCAAACTATCTGAAGACCCGAAGGACTTGTCAGCAGGAGCGTGGGCACAAGGGCGTGAAGTCAATGCACAGAAGTGAAAGCACGTGACACTTCCATGGGGGAGATCTTATATGAGAACAAAGTGGCCGTCACTTGCTGTAGCTCAAGCCTCCTCTGAGCCCCAGATCAGTATTTAGGTGCCTGCAATGGGCACCTGCGTGCTAGTTCCCATGCTGAACGGTGTGACCAGGGCCCCTAGCTTTGGGGCATGCATTGGAGGGTTGAGCCTCAGGAGTGGATCTAGGCCGTTATCTAGCTAGTGGTGCGGCTTAGAGGCTGCAAGACCCTCCGGCCTGCAAGAGCCCCCATTGACGGAAGAGGACGTCAGGCCAGGAGACTGGATCTCCTTTGGGAAAAGTCCCTTAAAGAGGTTTAGCTTCTGTGTTTATCATCCATTGGGACGGGCAGGAGAGAGCTGTTTAAGAGCTCGCCCTTTGCCCAAAGCTACGGCAGAGCTACAAGCCCAGTTCCTGGAGCCACACTGTACTCATGGCACGTTGGCCCACCCAGAGCGGCTGTCCTGCCACATTGTCACTCCCAGATCATCCCCTCGCATGATCTGTCTGCGAAATTAAACCCCTTGGCTCAGCTGATCCGCTGCAGCAGGGGAGCTGGCTGGATCCTGTGCGCTCCACTTGGCATCAGGTAAGGCAGCAAGGGGCTCTGCAGAGAAAAGAGTGATGGGGCACGAGGCGAGCAGCCGTGTCAGCCAGGCATTGCCTCCTGACTGCTGCTCGAGGGGAGCTATGTACAAGGCATGGGGGCCCGTGCGTGCTCCGCTCTCCTTGCAGGGCTGGGGGAGGACTGGAGCAGCGGGGGAGCAGGATGCATTGGGGCCCACCGTACATAAAGCTGGAACGGGAACGAAAAGAGACAAGGGCACCTCCCAGCCCAAGACGTCTTCGTGCCGTCGTTCGATCCAAAGCGCTGTTACGGGGCTCTGAAGGAGGACCTGCTGCGGCCCGGCGGCTTCCATGAAGGGGTCTCTCTCCACCATCGTATCCTGCTGGGGGTGGGAGGAAGAAACCCTAAAGTTCGAGTGCTCGAGACTTGGCTGCTATGGGCAGGTTGGCACTTTATATAGTTTCATAGATTCATAGTTTCATAGATTTAGGGTCGGAAGGGACCTAGTAGATCTTCTAGCCCGACCCCCCGCCAGCGCGGGAGAACAACAAAACCCCAAAACAAGAAACGGGACTCAAATGAGTCCAGCCAGGTAGGCATCCAGCCTCTTCTTAAAGCCATGGTATAAAGGGTGCCCAGATATCAGTATTTCATCCAAGACTGATGCACGTTGGTGCAGGGGCCTGGACCTGATGATCGTCCAAAGTCTCGTCCGGCCTTACAATGTACGAATGTATAAGTTCCCCCATCCAACCTGGCTGCATGGCGGGGGTGAGGGATGGTGCAATGGTGCTGGTGCTACCGGGTTGCACGGTCCTCCACCTCCAGACTAGCTGTTGTGCAGACCCAGGGGTGCTTGAGAGATGAGCCTCTAAATCCTCCCATTCCCTGTCCTCAAGCCTTAGAAATCCTCACCCAAGTGTCTGTGGCTTTGTGAATGCCTGATCCAGCCCGGCTGCTTCGTAGCAAATCAAGCTGTTGCAATTGCTTTTTTTTTTGCTTTTTTTTTTTTTTTTTGTAAAAAAGAAGGAAAGAAATCAAGTCCTGCACCGGCCGCCCTTCCTCCAGCACCAGTGCTCCCCTTCCGCCTCCTCCGCTAGAACTCGGTGGTGGTGACCTGCGTCACCTCCGAGTGCAGGTCCTCTCCTCTGCGCCCGCGGGAGCCCCGGCGGTGGCTGTCCATGTCTAGTCATGCCGGCTTGTGGAGGGCTTCGGAGGGGGTGCAGGTGGACACGCGCTCCCGGGTGGTGTTCCTCGCCCGGGAAAAGCTGTTCTGCTCCATCCGGGAGCGGAAAGGCAGGCAGAACTCCCGGAAGCATCTCTTGAAGTTCTCGTCCAGGAAGGCGTAGAGGACGGGGTTGAGGCTGCTGTTGGTGTAGCCCAGGGCGATGCAGAAGTGCAAGCTGGCCACCACGTAGGGGTTCTTCTTGTCGATGTCCACCAGAGTCCAGACCATGACGAAGATGTGGATGGGCGTCCAGCAGATGATGAAGGCCGCCACCACCACCAGCACCATGCGGGTGATGCGGCGCAGGTTGCGATCCTTCTCCTTGGAGCCCGAGAGGAGACGCACGCTCTTCAGGCGCAGGATCATGAGCCCGTAGCAGATGGTGATGACCAGGATGGGCACCATGAAGGCAAAGATGAACACGCAGATCTTGGTCACCGTGTCCCAGTACATGGGAGGGTCGGGGAACTGGAGCATGCACAAGACCATCCCGTCTGTAGGGGAGAGAAGAGTAGTACCAGCCTGAATCCTGCCTGTTCCTCAGCCATCAGCTCCCTGCCCCGTGCCTCTCGCTGCCTCCTGCTAAGGAAAGCAGCTTAGAAACCCTCACCGGTTTCAATATACCTACAGGCTCTGGAGAGTCCAATGCTTTCAGAGCTGCATTTGCCAGCCGCTTTGGTGCCAGCCAGCATTTCTAAAGCACTCACCTCTGTATTTCCTCAGTGCCTTTGGTTTGACTGGAGTCAGGTTAACGAGCACCTTGGAGATGCGAGGTTGCCCAGGGGCAAGGACGGAGGGCTTTTGTGTCCCATTGCGGGTACTACCATGGACTCATTTAAAGTCCGGCAACATGTTAAGTTAACCTTGGGTGCCGAATCAAAGCTAGCCTTGGGGACCCAAGCTAGTCTTGGGTGCAGAATCCAAGACCCCCAAACCTAAATGCTCGCTCCAAACTTCAGCATGGTCTCAGTGCAGGTTTTGGAGCTCATGCCACCTCACACCATCTGTTTTTCCCCACCTGTAAAATCAGTCTTGCACACTCTATCTATTGTAAGGCTTTGCATTGCACGCTGCCATTATATGCTTTTTGGGGGGCAGGGGCACTGTGTTTTGTGTGTGACTGCTGTGGGGCCGTGAGCTCTGATCTGGGCTTCCAGGTGCTACTATGATGCATGCACGTGAGTACCTTTTTAGTTCATGGCTGCACGGGATAGCTGTGCAGTGATAAAGCTCTTCGGACCAGCTGTTAAAACCAGCCCGTCTGAAGGATCTCTGTGCCTCATTCAGTCTCTGAGACGGCTAGTTATAGCAGGTATTTTTATGGAAATGGGGTACACTATCTTCCTTCCAAACGTGCTCTTATTCCGAATCAACTCCCTCCGCATCTGTCCTTACTTTGGAAAATATGCGCTTGATTCTAAGTGATCTTATTCCAGTTCAGAGGTAGATTTAAACTAATTTGGGAAAAGGCCCCAATTATTCCAGGATAAGAGAATCGCAGCGCAGAGTTAAACTCTGCAGGACTAGTTAATCCGGATTAACTGCCCCAGACAGATGTAAGGGAAAAGGGCAAGTGGGAGCCAAAGAAACAGATAAAGCACAGGAAGGATCATGAAGGAGCAGCGGGATGGTTTTGTTGTACGCATGGATTTTGGTATCCAGGTGTTACCGAGACAGAAAGTCTGCCTGGGATAATTGCCATCCTCGGTATAATGCCTGCTTTGGGTTTGGCAGCCAAACTTGAACCCCCCGAGCCATTTGCATCACTTTAGAGTCTGGCAGCCCCAAACGCCATCAAAGAGACCAGGGAACGCTAAGATGCACAGTGTGAGGCGGTCCCTCTTCTGAAGGCTTCACGCTAAAGAGGCAGACAAGTGCAGCACGTAGCTGTGTTCCCATTCCCAGGCAGGGAATCGAGGCACAGTGGGACTCTGAGTCATAGGGAGACTATGGCAGAGCAAAAACTTGTACCTAAATCTTCCATGTCCCACCCAATGGCTTTAATGCCAAGCCCACCCTTCATGGATGTGGTGTAGGATGGCATCTAAATGCTAGCTCTGCTACGGGAGAGGCGAGTCGGCTTGCTGTAAGCTCAAGGCACCACACTGGGCAGCTGGCGGGACATGCACGGATGCACTTGCCTTTACGCTTTGTGACGGCCATGATCATGATGGGCACCCCAATCACGGAGGAGAGGACCCAGATGCAGACGTTGATGATCTTGGCCTTGGTGGGGGTACGGAAGTCCAGGGCCTTGACTGGGTGGCAGACAGCGATGTAGCGGTCCACGCTCATCATGGTAAGGGTGAAGATGCTGGTGAACATGTTGTAGTAGTCAATGGAGAGGACGATTTTGCAGAGCAGCTCCCCAAAAGGCCAGGTCTCCATCAGGTACTTGGCGCTCTGGAAGGGCAGCGTGCTGGTGGCCAGCGCGTCCGCTAGAGCCAGGTTGAAGATGTAAATGTTGGTGGCTGTTTTCATCTTGGTGTACCTGGGGGAACAACAGCAAAAGTGGTTAGACAGTTAATCGGGCTTGAGTTGCTGCCAAGTCCACACATGCCGGAGCCAACACTGAGGGGCCCTTTCTGTAAGATGACTATTAGAAGTGGAATGAAAACTTTCCATTTTAAAAGCCCCCTTCCCATCCATACAAGGGTCTTTTTTCCCATGGAGATGGTGTGACACGTCAGTAGGCAAATGCATACAAACCATGTGTCCCTATTCAGGCCTTGATTCAGCAAAATGCATAAGCACCTGCTTTAAATTTACACATGTGGACCTTGAACGTGTCCTAGGAGCTGCATCCCGTCATGGGCAAGGCAGAGTGCTCTGCAAGCCGTAGGACTAGCGGGCACTTAACGTCTTGCACGCAGATATCGCAGCAGATCTTCAACTCTGGTAGATCCTGGGTCAGTTGGGGAAAGCACTTAAGCGTGTGCCTAATTTTAAGCATCTATTCCAGCTAAATTGACTTCAGCCATAGACTCACAGCAAAGTCAGGCTGGAAGGGACCCCAGGAGGTCACGTCTAGTCCAGCCCCTGCTCAAGGCAAGACCACCCCTATTTGAAGAATGGTACCAAATCCTCCCCCCGCCCCCAATATTTCCTTTTCCAAACTAAATAATCCCTGTTCTTTCGACCTTTTTTCTTCAGTCATGTTCCCCGGACCTCCAGTCATTTTTGTTTGCTCTCCACTGGACTCTTCCTGCTACGTCCACGTCTTTCTTGAAGCACAGGGCCCGCAACTAGCCGCAGCACACCAGGTGAGGCCTCACCAGTGCTGAAGACGGCACGAGCACCGTTTTCCCTGACTTTGCATTTGTTTTTAAGTTTCATTCAATTAATTTCAGGTAATTTCTCCAATTTATCAAGATGCAGGTTTAAAATGAAGCACCTCCTATCACCCGTTAGCTGAACAAGGAGGCAGTCATCATTTCTGTAGCTGAGCTGGAGAGAGAAGCTTTAGCTCTGAGGATTCAAAAGAAAGTTGAGATCTCCTGAAAATGCTCCCTTTCAAATGAAATCCACTTTTTCCCTTCTCTGCTCCAAGAGAAGCAGCTGTGCAACCTGCTTCATCTGGTTGCTTTCCTTCCCTTTATTTCTCTCCAATTTTCTACTGGTTTAATCATTGTTATCTTTTGCTTTGTTTTCTACCAAGCTGCATACAGAAATCCAGTCCGTTACCGCAGGGAACCGACGGACCAGAAATACTTCGATTAAACAATAATTCTTTGCAATTATGTAGCTCCTTTCACCCAGATATATTGCCCACTTGAATGCAGCCCATAGGATTTTGATATCAATAATGATTTCCAGTTTGGTAAAGGGAGGCACAGAGGGACACCTTTCCTGGACCACTGAAAGCTGGAGTTTCCCAGTGCCTGGCAATATCCATTGAGACACTGGTGGGCAGATTTTCAGAAGCGTTCAGCCCCCAAAATGTCCTGGATGGGCTAGTGCCTCTTGAAAATGTACCCCCGAGATCCTGGAAGAGAGGCCAAGGAGTCCTGATTCCCAGCTCCTCTAATCCTTAAATAAGCTCTTCCCCTCGTTGGAAAGTCTGGGCCGTGAGTAGACTGGGTCCCAGGAAACTTTTCCTGCCTAAGAGCAGGGGGCCTGGACCTGATGATCTTGTGAGTTCCCTTCCAGCCCCTAACTTCTATGAATCTATGAAATGAGGAGAGAACAAGTTACCTGGCCATTTTGATATCTGTGCGAGGGATGGGGTCTCGCCAGGACCCCTCGCAGACTGTGGGGATCTCTCAGGACTTGTATTTTCCTGTCATTCTCCAAGGATGGGATCCCAGCATGAAATGTTCACAAATACCTCTCGTTCCAGAGCTGCCGGGTTCCCATGTGATTACAAAATCTAGCACCCGACCAGTCCGACCATTTCCAAGTTCGTCAAGGTGCTCAACTCTGGGATCTGCAGGGGTCCAAAGAGTCGTGAAATGTTCCACAATTTGAGCTATTCGTCAGCTAGATCTTAATGGCAAAATGTTCCTGGTCAACTTTCTTATTTAGTCTGCAGAAGAGAAGACCGGGGGGGATTTGATAGCAACCTTCACCTCCCTGCAGGGGGGCTGCAAAGAGGATGGGGCTGGACTGGTTTCAGTGGGGGCAGATGGCAGGACAAGGAGCAATGGGCTCAAGCTGCAGCAAGAAAAGTTGAGGTTGGATATTTGGAAAAACTTTCTCACTAGGAGGGTGGTGAAGCACTGGGACAGGTTACCCAGAGAGGTGGTGGACTCTCCATCCTTGGATGTGTTTAAGACCTGACTAGACAAAGCCTTGGCTGGGATGATGTAGTTGGGGCTGGTCCTGCTTGGAGCAGGGGGTTGGACTAGATGTGACCTGCTGAGGTCCCTTCCAGCCCTTGTTTTCTATGACTTTTTGAAATGTTCCTGACTCTGGAATTTATTTCTCCAGGTGGTTAGAAAGTCCCCAGGTCTGTGCAGTTTGCAGGCAAGATGTGGCCTGACTTGGGTGAAGCTGAGCAGCAGTGATGGGTGGTCAGTACAGCTCGTTGCCTGGGCAGGTGTTGCCCCCTACAAGCATCTGGCTGAAGATGACTGTAACTCTGGGAAGGGCTGTGGTCACAGCTGTTCTCCGGCAGCATGATGCTAAACGTTGTTTTGTGGTTGGTTGTAAATGCATGGGCTGGAGGCCAGGTCAGCTGAACAGATGTTCCTTGATGTGTCCTACCACCAGATGCTAAGATGCTTCAGGGTGGAGTGAGTGGGGTGGGGGGGATGTCTGTTTAGTCTCCTACTAAAAAGAAGCAGTGTGGCCTCTACGCTTTCTGCCTAGTGATGTGCATCATAGCACACGGACTGTTTCCTGGAGGGGTTGTGATGTGAGCCTTGGTATCTGGGGGACCCAGTTGCAAAGGGGCACTGGCAGCAAGTGGCTTCCCATCTCTAGTGACCCTGTCAAACCGTAGTTAGCCCTAGCATGGGTAGACAGGGCAAGGTCAATAAGCCTTCCTCCCATCCCATGGGCCAGCAATGGTTCGGGGCCTTGCCCTTCATAGTTTCATGACCTTACACATCATCGGGTCCAGCCCTGCTGCACTTGGGTGTTGTAACCCAGCACCGTCTGCTATAAAACGGTGCCTCCTGGCCTCCACCCATCCTAGCTGAACTCCAGGAATAACTCTCCCAGCTGGCAGCAGTGGTAGGTTGTCTTAAAGGAGTCACAAAAGGAGGAAAGGCGACCTGCTGGCACACAAGACCTAGGGTGTGATGCGGCAGGGCATGGGGATGCTCCATGTGTTGGGTGGGATTGCTCCTGCTTCCTTCTCTGCATCTCCTGGGAGAATCCTGGCATCATCCTGGAGCTGCCGCTCTTCCTCCGGTCCCATCCCTTGAAATGGAGCTAGCGACGCTCCGCTATTTCGTAAAGCATCCCTAAGGGTTGACCTACCTAGTCCCTATCCGAGCTCCCTCCCCACAACAGCCCCCTCTGTTACTCCTGACCTGATGCTTGTAGCTGGTCTCCAGCCCTAACTGAGCCCTTCATTAGGAGCTAAGTGGCCTTGTTAATCACGCCGCAAGTGCACAGTGCTGGCAGCGCGCGGGGGAAAAACTTCCATTTCCTCCAGGATTGACTGGTTGGGATTCAGCTCACAGGCCTGGGCTCCAAGAGGGTTTCTCAAGCTGCCTGCGACCTACTCTCAAGATCTGTGACTTGCCATGTGGCAGAAGAAAAACACCAAGTGATCTCTGCTGAGGCTTTTTCTCCAGGGACAATGTGTCATTTAGGGTTTGATCCATGGTCGGCGCAGGGGAGTGCAGAGAGGAACGTTGCCTTGGCTTAATTTCAGCCATGGGCTGCTGGTCATGTAGATGATATTATTGCAAGGTGATGCTGAGCACAGCGCCGTTAATTTGTACCAGAAACACGCTGTTCTCAGGACAGGAAGCATCAATAACCCTAATGAGTGAAATGGGCTGTGCAGCATTTTTTCCTTCTGTCTCCTTTTCTCCAGCTCTTTTCCCTTGGCATTTTGCATATTAGGGAGTCTGCCTTGTCTACACGGAAAACATCCACTCGAGCACTTTGGGGCCCTGTGAAGGCAGGCAATGCCAGCAGCACTGTGCACTGGGACTCGGGAGACTCAGCTTGAATCCCCAGCGCTGCCTGGCCGGCTGGGTGCCCGGGAGAGAGTCCCTGCCCCTCCCTGTGCCTCTGTTTCCCCATCTGTGCAATGGGGCTAATGATGCACTGCTATTTATATATCCATCTTCAAAAAGGGGAGGAAAGAGGACCTGGGGAACTACAGGCCAGTCAGCCTTACCTCGATCCTGGGCAAGCTGTTCGAGAAAATTATTCTGGCACGCATCCAGGAGGGGCCAGCAGGGAACGGCATGCTCAGGGGCAACCAGCACGGGTTCATCAGCGGCAGGTCCTGTCAGACCAACCTGGTGGCCTTTTACGACCAGGTCACTAAATCATTGGATGCAGGGGTGGCAGTGGATATAGTTTTCCTAGACTTCAGGA
>NW_017729015.1:19408642-19423972 GCF_001723915.1 Gavialis gangeticus
GCTCTTCCTGCCATGGCAGGGGGTCGGACTAGATGATCTGCTCAGGTCCCTTCTGACCCTAGAAACTATGAAACTATTTTGTGAAGCACCTTGATCTCCCTAGATGGAAAGCACTGGATAGGAAGCAGGGGCTACTAGTGTGCTTTTCCACCCCTTGTCGGCAAGTCTTCAGAAAACAGTCCCTTAAAGTTGAAAGCCTCGCATCCTTTACCAGCAAACCCTCACAGCACCCTTGCTGGGCAGATCGCATTACTGTATTGATAGTATTTACCAAACAGAAGCGCCAGCCCAAATCAGGGCATATTTTGTTAGACCCTTTAGCCCTATTCCAGCAATTAAGTGCCACAGTGCGACCCCACTGCACCTTGCCAGAGTCCCTGAAAAGTTATTTTAACCCGTCTGCTTTCATAAGGAGGGCCACCAGCCTCCAGTGCTAATTAAGCCTAATGGAATAGGGTCATATTTAGGTGCCTAAATACATGACTCCAGTGATTCTGGATAAGATAAGCCCAGCGATTTCAAATAGGAATCCACGGTGTTAAAAACACACTGCCCTATTTGTGGACTTTTGGGGTTCTTTGCAACAAAAAACTTGCTCTGTTATTTTTCTGTAGTAAAAAAAAAAAAAACAAGTGCAAGCGAAGAGCTGACATTTTCCTGGGGGGCCGTGAGTCTATTGAGGGTGTCTGGAGCCTAAAAAGGTTGAGAATCGCCGCCCTAGCATATGGAGCTGGATGTGGCGTGTGCACATAATGATGGCAGGTGTATGCCACTCATAGTGCTTCTGTATGTAGGTAGGTGTATATGTCCTAAAAGAGTCCAAGGAATGTATGGGTGAATCACAATACACAAGAAAGATGCCTTTTGTCATTGCCCTCCTGTCTGCACGGTGCAGAGAGAGTTGCAGCACGCAGTGGCTAAGCACTTTGGCCTGGGGATGGATTTTGAGCCCCCGTGCAGCAACCTTAACCAGCACCTACAAAATCATGCTATGATCTCTAGTGTCATGCAAAAGTCCCAAGACTTCTCTGGGTGGGAAAGCCTAGCGCAGAACCCAGGCTTGCCTCTCTTCCCATCTGCCGGCTGGGTCCCGGGAGCTCTCCGCTTCCCCGGGTGGATGTGGATGCCTGCCTTGATGCCCACCTTGCTGGGGTCATCTGACCCCAGTGGTCTTTCCTGCCCAAAGTGCAGGGCGGCTGGACCCGATGATCTGTAAGGTCCCTTCCAGCCCCTAGCGACTATGAAACAATGGACATGGATGCTGCTGCTTGAGGGTGAAGGAGCACAGAGCCTCCTATGTCTTTTCCAACAGGCACATCCATCCCATAGCGCGGATGGGGCAGACCGCAAGGGCAGCCAGGGGCTTCCCTGGGTGATTTCTTCCAGGGGCTTTGCTTGTGGCCCCTTGTGCCTCAGATCAGCACACTGCCTTTGCATCCATAAGAGATGGGGGTCAGGAGGGGGATCTGCACAGGACAGCAAAAGACTCCTGGGGTACGCGCAACTCACCTGGGTTGCTGTTACCCAGGGGGCAAAAAAGCATCAGTGGAGGGGGGGAGTGCCTTGCCCCGGGGAGGAGCTGCCACCTTGTGATCCAAGGCAGGAATTCTTGACCCGGGGGACTGTGGGGTGCCACGAGATCCTTGAGACCCGCTGTGCTAGGGTTGGCCGGACAAAACCACGCCGTTGCTCTCCGTGCCACGGCGCCAGGCGGGTCAGTGCTAGTATCCAAGGCAGCCATTGGAGCAGCAGCTTCGCTGTCTTGCAGATGGCATGCACGAGCCCACTCCAGAGCACAGCCTGTCTGCACGGCTCATGCAAATCCAGCCTAATTAATTAACGCGGAGCGCGAGTGAGGACATTCACAGCTCTTGTCACCCTATGAAAGGCGCCTAGGGCCATGACGTTCAGTCCCAGATGTAGCGTCCGCTGACTTCGCCGGTGTTACCCCAGGCATGACTTTGGCCCTGCCTGTTCTAATTAGCCCGTGTGCATGATACATAATTAACACTTCGGTTGCTGGATTTCAAAACAAACCCCACCAAGCTAGAAGCCAATGAAGGTGGGAACTGGAGCTTCCCAGAGGGGAGAGAGCTGATGGGTACGTCGGCATCGCGAAAGCCTCGGCCTTGCCCGGGGGCAGACGAAGCTGAGCTTGCCCCGGGTGGGGGAGTTGTGAGGGCAGGTGCCTGTGGTCCCTGCGTGCTGGGCTGGTGAGCAAAGGGCTTCCAGCCCATTCAGAAAGGATGATTTTAACAATGAAAACCAGGCCGGGCTTCAAAGGCGGCTGCCTGCATCCATGCTGGCCTGGCTCTGCGTGCCCACAAACTCCCAAGTGAGGTGGGGGTAAGACCTCGGCACGTAGGCACGTGAAGGAGAGGATGGATCTGGTCACATCTGGCATTTGCTTTGCTTGGCTTTAATCTGCGACAGAGCCAGACGCTCGGCTGGTTCACGCTTGCCGGCAGTGGTGGTCGACTGCCCTATTCCAGCACTTTGCCGGTATGCAAAGGCTGAGCATCACCAGTTTGCTCAACCAATACACCCGGGAGAAATGGATGGGCCAGGATGTTTTTGGGGGTGGGAAAGAAAGCAGATTTTAATAACACCAGCAAGCTCTGCAGACTCGCTCGCTGGGGCTTTGCTGCCTGGGTAAAGCAAGCAAAACAATCCTCGAAGGTCTGACTGTTTCGCTTCAGCACGGTTTACAGAAACTCGCTGCATATTCCCATCCCCAACAGCTCACCGCCTGAAACAGCCTTGCAATTTTCGATTAAATGAGCTTGAAAAAAACAATCTGAAGTCAGAAGAAAGTTTGATTGTGTGTTGAACAAAGCGTTTGCGCTTGATGCAGGCTCTCCATTTTGTTCTCCTTTCTGCTTCGCTGAAACTTTCCGAGACTGTTTGTTTCAGATCAGCCTGAAACATTTTTCTTTCGTTTTTCAGGGAGAAGAAACCGGTGAACTGCATCGCAGTCTGGTTATGACTCTCCACATTTCCGTAAGCCCTTCCCGCCCATGTAAACCTCATTTGTTCAACCGGTTGCATTGGGTTCGACGAAGTCGTTCTCATGGGTAAAGGTGACACCGGTGAGGAAGGGCAGCACGAGATGGTTTTGGGCAGATCGGGCATTCATTTAAAATCAAGAATACTGCTAACAAATTCCCCCCTGGCTCCCCGCGAGCAGCAGCCTGTGAAGACTAGAAATATTATCTTCGTTCTTCCCATCATTTTGTCTTAATAAATCCTCCAAAGTAAGGGTTATTTGAGGTTGGCACTAGGGTTAGCTTTCACATAATGGATTTAAACTCCAGCTATAATTAGTCTTATATTGTGACAAAGGATTACAGCGATAAAGATACCGGAGTCACGGCTTCGGCTGGCACGGCACTAATTAATCATTCCTCCTTACTCTCTGTGCATTGTACCAAAGAAATGACTTTGCAGCTTTGGAGTCGGGAAGGAGCGAGACTTGGGGAATTCAAGGGGACGGGTGCTGGGAAGAGCAGGATTCGGGTCCTTTGCCCGGGCAGGCCCAGAGCTGTGCCAAGAAGGGAATTGGGAATACGGAAGCTTTGGGACATTTTTTTTTTTTAACTTTTGTAGTTCCTGAAGTCTTGCCAGCTCTCTCGAGTCAACCTCAGGGCTGCCCTTGGGCTAGATGTAATATCCCCCGGGGTCTGTTCCAGGGGTGCTCGTGCCCCGGCCCGGGGACAGACCAAGTGCTGCCCATCTTGCTCACAGGGCAAAAATATGGAGCACCACTGGTCTGTTCCCCAGACTGGGGACCGTTAGGATCCACACGTATCCCACACTCCAGAGAGACCGACATTACTACAAAGCCCTGGTGATCTGGCTCCGACTGTGTGTGTGATGCCTTTGGAAATTGGGGCCCAGGTCCCAGTCCCCCAGGTCCTGTGGAGATCTGGGACCTGACCCCCAAGTTTCTTGAGCCCAGTACCTTCAGGGCATGCCTCTTTTCTCATCCCCTCCTCCCTAGCAGGAGAAATTCTGCTCCAAGATGCCAGAGCAAACATCCCTTGTTGCCAAAAGTGCTACGGCCGCATATACAAGCACGCAGAATTCAAACCCGTTGAGAGACGTGTTCACAACATCCCCGATTTCTTTCAGAGACTTGGGTAAACCCTTGTAATTAATGCTTGCCTCCTTATTGTTTCATAACTGCCCATCTTAATGCAATGCATCTGGGCAATAACAATTATTCCACATTCGCTTGGCTCATAAATTACTTTGCTCAGACATTACTGTAGGGAAAAAAGATCTCAGCGAGGGGGAATGACCTGCACAACCCCATGGGCCAAAATCATTGGTGGTGGAAGCTGTTTGACTCTATTGACTTCAGAAAAGCTTAATTCATCCCATCAGCTTTTTTGTTCCCCACTGCAGGGTGGGAACATAGAAACCAGCGTGTGTGTGCATGGCCACGTGCGACTGAAACAACCTGCCCCATGGCTTCGGTGGGGCTTGGAAAGATTAAATGGGAAACAGGTCATACGCAGGCGGGCGTGTGGCTTTTTAAGCATCATCTAGGAGCAAATCCAGCCTGTTTAACCCTACCCTAGTCTCCATTTGGGGGTTCCCCTCCACTGATGGGGGAAAATGAGATGTGGGGCTCCAGGAAGGACCAGGACCTTGCAGTTGTTGGGACACCAATGGAGTTGCCATCACTCGAGGCTCTCCCAGCCTCGCAGAAGGGCTGGGTTAGGATCATGGGCTACCCTACGGCCGCATTGGAGCTGTTCCCAGTCCCCTTCCCAGCTCCCAGTCCCTCTGCAAGGGCCAGGGGGTAGGAACGGCTTTGCTCTTCAGTGATGTCTGCTGGAGCTTATGGCAAGCCTATTGCAAGGGCCTGTATGCATGCTCATCCCCCATCCCTACTCCACCATATGGGGGCCCTGAATTAAGCAGCTTTTTGCCCAGACCCACAGCTTGTTCCCTAGGCAGATTAGCCAGATCTCTCCCCAAGCAGCAGCAGCTCTTATCACAGCACGACGCACACGTTGTAACGACACAGCCTTTGCCATGGGGGTTTTAAAGCTCACGGTCTGCCAGACATAAAGGCCCTCCTTCCCAGCGGCAGGGGCTGGTGGTGCCCTGGTGTCAGCCTCAGCCCCATACGGTGCAGCCCTCGTGGCATGGAGAAAGAGGATGGTGATGATGGGGTGGATGAGGTCTTTGGGGCTCCGTTAACACCACAGTTAGAGTCACTAGGGTGGGTCTTTGTTCAAATTGGGTGGGAATTGGGTTTGTGGTGCTGTCGCTGCAGCGTGGGCGTGGCTTGGCCGGGTTTTGGGAGGGCTGTGCTGGTCCGTGCAGTGGTGAGGAGGTGAGTGATGATCAGAGAGGCCGTTCTCAAACCCAGCTGTGGTCTGGTGGCACTGTGCTAGCGGCTGGGGCAGTGCATCACAAACGTGCAAGAGTTGGGGTGGGAGGGTTGCTTGAAGGAGACTGAAGCATGGAGCCTCATGCCTCTCTCCATGGGGCTGAATCCCGGACCTGCCCCCAGCTCCTCACACCCCATCACCAGGCCTAACAGTGCTGCTGAGGATGCATTTGGAGGGAGCTCACCGAGTCTTTCCCATCCGGGCATTTTTATTGACTTCCAAACAACTACGCTGGGGATCTGGCGCAGTGAGATCTCCCAGTCCCCCACCTCCCGCTCTTGGTTTACTGCCCTCTGGTAAAAACCCGTGCTGCCATCCTGTAATTAGCTTATAAATGCTAACCCTCCAGTGCTACAGAAAAAGCAGGTCGTGAGTGACCCTGGCCTGTCACCGCAAGAATCTCCTCCCTTCCCTTCCCAGCCTCCAACGCCGAGCACAGGAGTTCAGAGGTTTAATGGACCGTGTTCCCTTTCTTCGGCTAGTTAACCCCCATCCCTTTCCTAACGAAGTGAAGACGACGCGATGATTAGCCATGCAGCTGAGATGGAGAGCGAGGCCCTGAGCGGCATTGCAGAGATGCTCTCCAGCCAAAGGACACAGATGATCCCTGCCGGGACCCGATGTGCATCCTTAGGCTGCAGAATGGTGTGAAACGATGAGGGTGGGATTACAGGAGCAGCCCAAAGCCTGAGCTCCTTGGTGCTAGGGGCTGTACGTACAGCAGGAGCTGACTGCCAGCTTCCTGGATCCTTAGCAAGCCGGCCTGCTTATCTGGCAGTCTGAATAGACGGAGAGCAGGCAGGAGAAGAAGGGGAAGGATCCTTCTGAGACAGAGGAATGAAGCGACTCAGCTGAGGACCATGCAGAGCCAGGAACTGAATCCATCTCCATCCATCTGTGGCTCTTCCATGATGACTGGCCATCAGTGCCCCGACAGACGCCATCTGAGTGACTCGCACCATGTCATGGTTTATTCCCCGGCGAGGAAGGGGCGTGCTGCTATCCCCGTGGCGTGGAAGGGAGCCGGGGCTCTGTCTGCCCCGGGGAGCTGAGGCACCGATGCTGCCCCAACTTGCTCCCGAGCAGCAGGCTGGGAGCTGGGGGGAGATCAGATCGATGGTATGGATGCAGTAAGGCAAGCGGGCGGGTGGGGGCTGCCCAGAGAGGTAGGGGGGAGTCTCCATCCTTGGAGGCTAGGCTGCGGTGATTTAGCTGAGGCTGGTCCTGCTTGGAGCAGGGGTTGGACTAGATGCGACCTCCTGAGCGCCCTCCCCACCCTCGCCATCTGTGATTTTATGGGACGTGGGGTGCACATACAGCTGTGACCGCGGCATCATTAGCGGGCAGCTCCTGTGTCCTTTGCCCCGTCATGTTCCTCCACTTGACAGCTCTTGTCTCTCCATGTCCTGGGGAAGGGGTGTCTCAGGACAGACAGGACATTTCACTGCACCCCCATGGCTCGGAGGCAGAGGTCTCCTTACCTCTGCCTCCTCTCGTCCGCAGGCATGGGGCAGGGGCAGCTGGTAGGAAACGGCACTGCTCTTTCCATCAGCCGGTGATCGGCCGAAGAGTCCTGCTATGCCAGGATGGCACTGCCGGTCCATCGGTCATGCCGTGGCTGGAGCAGGCTGCTGGCTCACCCCGTGCCCTCTGGCTTGTGCGATGTCTTCCCCATCCTGCTTGTGCCCTGCCAGCTGGTGCATCTTGTACCCTGAAGCCCAGCTCAGAGCAGGGGCCAGCTCCTGAGCTTTCTGCCTCAGCATCTCTGTATTATTTGCTTACCGCTTCGCTTGGACACCTGAGGAATAGTGGCAAGACCCACCTGAATCAAGCCCATGAAGATGAGTGAGGCATCGTGTACTCGGTATCCTCTCCCCGCCCCTCCACAATGCTTTCTGGGGGACTCGGGTCTTCACGGTACCTGGCCAGGCCTGCTGTCTCTCTCCACGCTTCCCCTTACTCCTCATCTAGATAAAAACGACCTGATTTTTTTTCAGACTATTTGCTCCCCTTTGGAAATTCTCTGTCTTGGAAACCGAGTGATTCTTCCAGCATTAAGTCACATTTATTTCAGAACAGAGCGTCCACATGGGTAGTTATCCCAGATCAGCTGCCGTGGAACGGCTTATTTCACGGCAGCGAGGCCGATCGAGTCCCCCGGGTAGAGGAGCTCATAGCGATTAAACAGGCACCGTACGGCTGTCGTCCTTGTATGGCTCAGGTGTGTATGAAACCATTGGGGAAAGTCTTGAAGCTGAAAGAAGATGCGCTGAGTATGAACCGGGAGATGACAAAATGCCACGATTTCTGCTTTTTTAGATCTTCCATCTTTAATCTTCCTTTGGCAACTCCTGCAACAAAGGAGCAGTCTGGAGTATTTGTACCTGCGCGACACTTCATTAGTCCCCACGTCACCTTTGGGACGGATGCTACCAGCAGGCTGTCTCTGCCTCATACTGTCCTCTTGATTAAACAGCTGTAATTGTCACTTGGTTTTTATCCCCCCAAACGGATACAGCAGCTGTCGCGAGGAAGGGTGTTGTGACTCGAGGGGATATGCTACACAAAGAGAGCTATTTCCCCGGATGGGTGCCACGCTGCTCGCCGAGCTGTTTGCCATTTGAAGAGAATGACGGTGCCGGTGCGACAGCCTGATTCTGCTCTGGTCCCCAGGGGCAAGTTACTGGCTGTGAATTTATATCACACCTGCATCTAGCACGCATTTTGCCAAGCAAAGCTCTGGGCACCTTACAGTAAGAGAACAAAATAATGCGTCATTGCCTGCTCCAAATGGAGCCTGGATATTGTTTCTGTTGTCCCTCCCTGGTGGGACTGGGTGTGATGGATGTGCCTGGCTTTATTGCAGGGCTTAACCCAAAACTCCCTGGCATTTGCTCTTGGCTGGAAGGAAACTTCTTGCTGCAAGAACTGGAGAGAGCACTTGGCAGATAGGAGTTTAAATCAGACCCGCCTCAAAGTCCTGCCTCGAGTGTCTGTGGAAGTGGGACCCACTGAACCCTGGGTGGTAGGGCACCCTGAGCAGGGCTGGACAGGAGGAGAGACAGCCCCATCCCTTAGCCACTGGGTGCATCTACACATGCACTTAAATGCGCATTAGCCTATTTTAGTGCACATTAAAGCATCGCAAAAACCCTGTGCTCTTCAGCTAATGTGCATTAAAATAAGCTAATGCACATTTTTCTAGTACCTCACAATGGAGGGACTTGATTTAATGCACATTACTTGAAGTGCATTACTTGAACATGTAGATGCACCTTGTGGGTCCAACACCTCCTGGAGAAGCAGCCTGGGGAAGACTGACGAGACTCCTCTTTGCATCAGTGCAGCTCTCTTGCCTTCAGTGGTGTAAACAGGATGAGGATCAGGGGTGGTTATCTGCTGCTTCGCCCCTCCTTTGGTCACTCCTCCCTGGGCCCACCAGCGTCCTGTCCTGACTCCAACATTAGCCCTTTGCTCTCACTTCCCACAGGCACCCATGGCGAAGCAAAGGATGAAGCAACAGCTAATCAGTCCCATAAGTACTTGAGTGATTATGCATGTTGCTTGCTTGTATGTTTTGGACAGTCAGGATTAGATCTTGAATTTTCTAACTACTTTACCCTGGACTAAAATAGGCTGCATGACTAATTACACATCCTAGATTGCATCAACGTACCCCAGCTATGTGTCTGTAGCTACACTGTGCAGGGTGCTGTATTGTCTTCCAACTTCCAATAACTGTAATTTTAGCATTTCCTTAATAAAGCCTTTCAATCCCCGTGGCCTCACTGAGTCAACGGAGCTACATCAGTGAATACTAACGGAGGATCTGGCTCTTGGCTGAGACCTGTAGGAGCTGACGGTGGTGGTGGGTATCGGGGAAAAACTTGCTTATCCAACGAGGCCTTGGAACAAACACTGGTCTCATCTCGGGATCATGCATTACTAGCCATCTCATTGAGAGGGCATGCATGCAGACACATGGCTGGGAGAAATCCCTTCCTGCAGGCAGGCTGGTTTGCAGAAATCCTACAGTGCTTTGAAGCCTGGCTGAAGTCTGGCCAATCTGCAAGGTGAAAGTGGCTCCTCGCTAAACCCTGGCTTGTGCCCGGGGTAAGGACAAAGAGCTTTATTTGTTTTTAACACGGACTCCGCAGGAGCCAGGCCAATCCCCTTCTCTGTGTTTCTGTACATTGAGAAGCTTGTCTAACTTTTATCCCATCCGTGCAGCTGGGTCCAATAAAAGACATCACCTGCAAAAATCCTTGCCTTGATACTTAGGAGCATTTTGAAGGGCAGATGCTTTGCGAGCTAACGGAGCACAGTCTGCTTGAGCCATCAGACTATATCATGTAACTTCATCTTATGACATGGATAATTGACTAATGGACTGGAAAAGACTCTTCGCAGCCATTACGGGCTGTTATGTTAATCTGGCATCTGGGAGCGTTGTGCAGTGCGTCATGGGCCCGGCGACGTGTTTATAACTGGAGCAGCACTTCCAGGCCTTCAATTAGGGAAATCTTGGTATTTTCGCTGTCATTTCCCTGTTGCTTCTCTCAGGATTCTTGGTTTTTTCATTGTATTCTGAGAACGTCACCCACCAGCTTTCCTGGCTGTGCGAGTGCAAATCTGATTTTCTTATGCAACAGTCGCGGATCGAGTGGACTACCGCATGGCTGACCACGTGCCTACGCATGTCAGTGTGCCCGGGCGCGTGTGTGTGTACAGGCATCTTGTATGCATATGTTCACGTGTGTGTGCACGTGCATGTATGTGCATGGATGGCCTTTGACATCCAGAAGGGACTCCTCTGGAAAGCGTCCATGGAAGACGCTGGGTATTTAAATAGCTAGCAAGTGAACGTGATGGATCTGGACAAGGATTTCTTCAGACAAATCTCTATGGAAGCTGTTAGGAGCCTCCTCTATAAAGGGCCCAATACAGCAGTGGTCCTCAACCTGTTTAGACTTGAGGCCATCCTGGAGAGATTCAAGGCGCCCTCGGAAAATGCCAGCTCTTAGTTTTCACTCTTTTTTTGACTACGGGAAAATAATTGAGCAGTTTTAATGTTGCAAAGAAGTCCAGCTGTGGATTTCACTTTGAAATCTCTGGGTTTATCCTGTGGATCAGGTTTGCAAGCCTAAACCGTGCTAATATTGTGTGGCAGCCCGTGGCACCCTTGAGAGGATAACGAGGCACCCTGGTTGGGAGTCTCTGCATTATGGGCTCCCGTTTAAATCGTCTCTCTTGTGCACTGGGAAGCTGAGGCAGACGGTCTGGATCCACGTCCATATGATCTAACCCTAAGCCAGGATGGCAGCTTCTGGCTGCCTAAAGTACCATCCCCCTTTGGGAGATGCTGCAGCCACCTCCAAAGACTTTCAAAAAGGCCAAAGCAGGTCTTAACAACAGAATAGGTCTCCGCACCATGTTGCTAAGGCCTCCAGCTGCTAAAATCCATTAATCCAAGGAGCAGCAAACACCTTGAAGCCACGGGGTTGAAAGAAAAGCACTAACAAGCCCAGTGTGAATCCTGCCTCTGTAAATTGGGCATCAGGCACCTACCGAGGCAGCGTGCATCTCCGCCAGGAGCCCACGCGGTGGGTAATGGTAGCGGACAGTGTCACTTATGCTCCGGGTGCGCTCAGGCGAGATCACGAAGTTGCAAAGCGTGCCAAGGGCTATTTTGTCAGCGTAGCATCAAGGCAGTGATAAGTGCAAGCAGCAAAGCCACGTCGTGAACGGTGCGTGCAGAATTTCTTGATGAGGCTTCAAGCCCCCAGCTGCCCCCGGGCTCAAGTCACAAAGCTCTGGTCTCTCTCTCTGTGCACCTGCATTATCCTGGTTCCTGTCGGGCTCCTCCTCTGCGTGGCAGCTGCTGGGCTCCTGCAGCCGGTGCTATTCTTTCCAGCCTGCTCGGTCCTGGCAGCGATGGACCCCAGCGCATCGCACCCCCCAGGCCTGCCTAGGTGCCTCTCTGCCCTTGAAGCTCTGTCAACTACGCCGGGCTGGGTTGGGGCTGCCCTGGCCCTGCTGACGCCCCCTCCAGTGCCCAACCTGGGAACCTGCCACCGTCAGGCATGCGTGACTGGCGCTCTCCATCGCCCGCGAGGCTTTGTGGAGAGGAAATGCCCTTGCACTGCCCTCCTCCAGTCTATGCATCCAGGCACCAGAGCCTAGCGCTATCCCAGCCCGTGGCTTCAGAACAATCTGGGGGGTGGATGAGGTGGATGGCAGGGGAGGCACAACGCCCCCCCCAGACCTCTGCTATGCTCTCCTCCGCAGCGCAAGCTCCCCTGCCCTGCCTCCTCCTTGCAGCCACCAGTCTGAGGGGCTGGATCCTGGCTCCACGGTGCTCCTCCCTGCTTCCTTGGGTGTGCTAGTTCACCCAGGTCATGCACCCTGGGGAAGACCCTTCCCTACCCTCCTCCTCCTGCAGCCTCCCACCTGGCCCCACGTGGAGACTTGCTGCGTCTCCATTGCACAGACCTCATTGATACGATGGACACCATAAGTGCATCTGGAGCGACCCCATTCACCCAAGCAGTTCTCTCTCTGTTACCCCACTGCAGCTGAAGCAAGATGTGGCCCAGGGTCTGAAGGGACCAAGTCCATGCTTTTAACTTTGGGGCCGGATTCCCGCGTGGGGTAAGCTGGAGCTACGCCGAGGCAGATGAGCTGAGAATTTGGCTCACAGGTGCCTTTGATTTGGCAGCTGGTTTCAGCAATAAATACTGCCCAGAGGGAGGAAGAAAGAAACTGTTTGGGAGTAAGCATATCTGAAACTCTCAGTAAATAGGTTTGCAGAGGCAAACTAAAGCTAATTCAGTTCTGCAAAACACTTCCAGCATGTCTGGATGAAGGTGCAGGAGAGAGGGTGCCTTTTCCTTTCTTGTGGATTGAGCTCATCCTGGCAGCAGATGTTGGCCTGGTAAATGAGGTGCCAGATACCTCATGAGGTGCAGGACTTTGTGCACGATGCACTTAGGGTGCAGGGACTGCGGGTTACAGGCTAGCTAACGAGTAGAATTGGAAAGGATGTTCCCCGTATGCTACAGTCTGCTTTTACCGTGCCCTTCCTGACCAAGCTGTTCTCAACCAGCAGTGGGTATTTACAGAGCTAATAACACACATCTGTCAGGCTGACACTCGGGTGGATTTCTCTAGCTTAGCTTTCATGCTTCTATTTGCTTCCCTTGACCTGCCCCAAAGTCAAAGGACAATTCCCATTGACTTTGGATTGGGCCCCGTTGGACCTGCCAGTCGCATTGTTTCTTCCTTCACACACATGCGTGCACAAGCACCCGAGCCACAGTTGCAAAGGTTAAAAACACCAGACAAAAGCAGGTTAAAGATCCCATAGATGCAGACGTGCCTCCCAGTCTTATTTCACTTCCTAAGATGCATTTGAATTGCATATTAGATTGGCTGTGAGCAAGCTTAACCATGTGCTATTTTACCTTCCTTTCACAAGCAGAGGCTTCCCAATGCTGTACTTTCCCCAACCCCAGTCCCTTCAAATTAACAGGTAAAGGACCCCTTGGCCAAAAGCAGTGGGAGTGTTTTCAGGCACAAACAGAAGTGCAGCTTCTGGGTCTAACTCATGGTGCTTCACAGAAAGCACCAGGAGTTAGACCAATCCTCCCGACCTAATAGACGTTAGCTTGTCACACAGCTTTTGCTCAAGCCGGATCAGAGCCATCCTGCTCTCACTGAAGTCCGCCCAAGTTTTGCCATTGACTTCGGTTGTTCAGGATCAGTCTCTAAAAACTCCTGCTTTGTTTTATACCTGATGCAGCAGGAGGAATTTGTCCACTGAAAGGTAAGGTAATGGGCCTGCTAGCTGAGGTGCACCGAGTTCGACCGGAGCAGTCAGTCAGGAGACTGAGAAGCACAGCTTATGTAGCACGTTTGCAGTCCATGTTTAATGGGTAGGTTTAGTTCCCCCGTGTGAATCATACCATCTATTTCTTATGCAGTTCGATCCAGGCCAGAGTGACCTTATGTGATGGTTGCTATGTACTGGTACTGAGTCTGCTGGCAGAATATCGAGCAAGCTGAAAATAGCTAAAACTCGGGATTTTGAGCAAATGCTGCCCTGTTGTGTTCAATGCCTCTGCTCGCCAGCTGCAGCTTTGTAGGCAGAGTGTGGTGCCGCTGCCCTGCCAGGACCTCGTTTGAGGAATGGTATCATTTCGCCGCTGGGATTTTTAGCCTTGCAGAAAAGCAGAGGTTTCACAGTCGCCACTGAGGCTGCAACAATGCTGTTCCTTAACCTCCTGGATCTTCACAGCTTTTCCTCATTTCCATTCATCAGCAGGACAAGCACTTCAGACTGGTGGGGAGGGATGGGGAGTGTGATGCTTTCTTTTCGAAAGCTAGGCTCTGGCCCCGTCTCTGCTGAGGTCTGCAGCTGTGTTGGAAATCATGAAATCAAAGCGACGTGGAACGAGGCTCTGATTTTTACAGCAGCTTGCATTATTAAAAAACCCTCTTTGGTGCCTACCTCTGCTTGTTCTGCATCACTGTTGGCTTTTGCATGCAGTATAATGTCATTAATAATAACACTTAGGCAACGAGCTTCTTGTGAGTGCCTCAAAGCATTGCACAAACCTTCAGGAAGCCTCGTTATGCTCCGTGCTGTTGATATTATTACTCCATTTTACAAATGGACAATGAACTTGAACCCGTCCTGCTGTAGGAAAGCCCCATAGGTGCCCAGCTGCAACTGTTTTTGCTCATGGGGCTAGTACTGGGCACCTGGCAGACTCCTCGGTCTGACTCTACTGCCCTGCTAAGACCTTGTTTGGGGAATGCTATAATTTTGTCTTTTGGATTTTTAACCTCATGGAAAAGCAGAGGTTTCACCAGCTGTAACACTCTGTAAAAAGTATAAAAAAATGCTTTCCTCTACAGATGGTCCTCAGCCAGGATTCAAGCGCCCAGGTCTGGTTTCTGGGTCTATAAGAGAGACCCCAGAATAACTTCTGGCCTACTGGTTTTTACCTGGCAGCCCACATGCATCAGAGCAGGGGCTTGAGCCCACAGCTCGGGGGAGCGCTCTGACCCGCTGGTTCTCCTGCCTTGTCGGAGCTGTATTTAGTTGTCCAAGTACGTTATTTCTTCACATTACTACACTCATTCTTTCCCCAAAAATCAGATTGAAAATTGGGGTGCCTGTCTCCAATGGGGAAACTGATTCTGAGCAGTTTGGTTAAAAGGAAAAAAAAAAACCCTTTCTTCCTTCCCAAAACACGGTTGCAGGGGAGGGGAGAGAAGTATATACATAAATATGGCAAATGAAATCTTCCTTGGGCCAGAGAGACAGGCGCTGCAGCCAGGTGTCAAGGCTCTCTCTCCCCTGGGGCTGTGCGATAGGGAGGCTCAAATCCCTGCTCCAAAAATCATAGCTCCCAAGGCAGCTTTGTGCCTGGAGAGCTGAGATCTGGGCTCTTCTACTGAATCCCTGGGTGACCTTGAGCAAACCGCTTCATTACTCTGTGCCTCAGTTTTCTTACCTGTAAAATGGGGATCAATCTTCAGGTGCGCAGGTGAAACACTTTGAGGTGCACAAATAAAAAACCCCATTTAAGAGCCAAAGAGTATTAAAATACCAGAGCGGGGGCAGTGTAGTGCACAACTTACATCACCCAGCTTTTGGTGTTCAAACCTGGCCTTTAAAAGAGGAGATAAAGCCCCACAAAGGTGGAAAAAGCCCTCTTGCAACCCCTTGTACAGCACCTTGCACGTGAGGATGCTGCTCCAGGATTAGGACCCCTGGCCCTTATAGGGATACTCTCACAAATGGTAATAATAGATGCAGTAAAATTCACTGAGGGTTTTACAGCCGCAGGCCTGGGCTGTGCTGGCGCGTTTGCTCCCTACGTGTTCTTGGTCAGGCCAATCGACCTGCCCATGGTGC
>NW_017729015.1:19428972-19429566 GCF_001723915.1 Gavialis gangeticus
GAGGGTTTTACAGCCGCAGGCCTGGGCTGTGCTGGCGCGTTTGCTCCCTACGTGTTCTTGGTCAGGCCAATCGACCTGCCCGTGGTGCGAGTCGGGGCATCACCCCCTGGCCCTTAGTGTTGTGATTTCGTATGGCTGATTTCAAAGTTACGGGCAGGTCCGGTGAGCTGATGGGAGGTTTGCAATGGGAGGGAGATACCGGCCCAGTGCCCACGGTAACTACAGCTTCTCGTGCTCCTAAGCCAATGCAAACTGTAAGGAAGCAACCGCTGGCCTTTCCTTGCGGTCAGCTAGGAGTGTCCAGGAGGACAGCAGAGGGGGGAAAGAAGACTACGTCAGGCAAAGAGCCCTGGGTGGATGAATGAGACCAGGGAGAGCGTGGTCTCGGGAGAGGCGCTGCAGACTCAGGGCTGGATTCTCAGCCAGCAGCGATTGCACTGCAGTCAAAAAAAGTTGCACCAATTCACGCCAGCTGTGGATCTAGCTCTCCATTTCCAGCACCTAGTTTGCTTCCAACTCCACTGGGCTTGGCACTGAAGTCAGTGGAAAAATTCCCATTAACTTCAATAGGCGTTGGATCAGGCTTCTAGCTGG
>NW_017729015.1:19434566-19436545 GCF_001723915.1 Gavialis gangeticus
AAGGCTGAGTTCCAGGGAGAGAGGAGAGAACCAGAAGGGAACTGAAGGAATGAGAGTAACCTTGTGGGTTGGAAGGAAATGACTTGGGCCTTGCAGCTGAACACAAGAAGCTTGAATCTGACATGGCTGGAAGTCCCATCAGTGGGGTGGTTTAATCAGAACCAGCTGCCCAGCTTCAGCCTACCTACCCCAGTCCTCCCCCCGCACAAACCCCCATTCAGAACTGAAACATACCCACTGTGTGGGGCCAGTCAGGCCTAAGCTGAAACCATCCAGATATTCTTCACCTACCAGTTATGTAGCCAAGGGATTTCCATGGCTCTCTATCTGCCTAATGTTAGCGTGCACCTCAGGCCAGTCCTCGGGGGGAGATCTGCTGTTATCCGTGTCCCTGTCCTCTGCTAAGGGAAAATCTTCACTTGCTTATCTACAGGGTGTTTTATTAAATAACCATCACATAATGCCAGGGCATTTGTGTCTCTCTGGGAGACTCTGTCAGAACAGCTGTTGTCTAATGAGGATTTTGAAAGGTGTTGCATTAGAAAAGAGTTGGAGCCCATGATCTTTTCTGCCTGTGTCAAAAAAAGAACAAGGATCTCTGTTCTGGGTTGTGCAAGGGTGTTTGGGGGTCTCCACTGGAGCTCATCTGAGACGGGGCTGCACGGTCAGCTCTTCGTGGCTTGGAAACCATTCTCTGCAGAGGTTTGGTTTATCAGCGGGCGTAAGTTAGATTAGCTCTGTTGGCTTCAATGGGGGAAGCGATGCTGGCTGAGAGATGCGACCCCTTTCCTCTGCCCAGCCACAGCCCAGCTGTGCGATGCACAGAAAATGCCACATGTGAGCAAAGCGCTTTCAGCCTGCATGTGGGCAGCGCCGGGCTTCACCCCCTTGACATTTGCTGGCATTGAGGGGGACGGGCCGTGGCTTTGCTGCCAGACACTTTCAGCGTGCTGCATTTTCCCCCGGATCCCACTTCTTGCCTCTCCCAGCGCTGCACGCTGCGCTCACTAGGACCACACTGCTTGCACACTGCCCCCTCGACTGCCTGCTCTGCTCTAGGAGCCACAGCAGGGATTTGGAGGCACGTGCAGCATTTGGAGTCTGTGGTTTTAGGGGAGCTTTTTGCTTCCCCTTCTTCAGCATGCACAAGTCTGCGTACACAAACACACAGTCTCTTCTTTCCCTCCCTCCTGTTCTGTGCCTTGCTCTCTCTCTCTCTCTCACTCACACACACACACACACACACGCGCGCCAGTCTGTTGGCACAGGCTGGCTCCCCTCTTGCACCAATACTATCCCACCCCCACTCTCTGCTCTCACCTGCTGCCCTGGTGCACTGTTCACACCAACACACACCCCGTTCCTCTGTGCATGCACTGTTCCTGTGGGCACGAGCACACGCACACACAGTGTCTCTCCTGCCCACTAGCCCCACCGTTCTCTCGCATACACTTCACACACGCACACTTTGCACACACGCGCAAATGCCCAAATGCCTGCCCTATCCCCACCCCGCTTCTCTCAGCCCTGTCCTGCTCACACCCCGGCTGGCCCCCCCCGCCCCGCTCCGTCTGCAGTCCCCTCACCCTGGCGCTCTCCACGCACGCTTCTGTCCACCCCCCGCGCGTGGGCTCTGCCGGCCCTTGCACATCCCCGGGCACGCGGGCACAGGTCAGGTTGGACAGCGACAGCGGGGTCTCCGTCCTTGGCCACGCTGAAGACCAAGCCGTGAGTGGGACACGCGGGGCCTGGCCCCCCTCCGGCGCGGCGCGGCGCGGCGCGGCGCGTACCTGACGATGCCATACATGACCAGGACGTTGCCCAGCAGCCCCACCACGCACACCACGGAGTAGAGGGCGGTGATGGCGATGGCCATGATGATGGAGGTGGCGTTCTTGGCCGGGGTGCCCTGGGTGCCATTGGAGCCCTGGCTGGGGAAGGGGAAGGGGTCTTGCTCCGTGCCGTTGGGGCGCTCAGCA
>NW_017729015.1:19436885-19438861 GCF_001723915.1 Gavialis gangeticus
CCCGCCGGCAGGGGGCGCGCCGCTCCTCCTGCCCTTCCGCGAGCCGCCGCCGCCGCTGGGGTGGGGGGGCAGGCCGCGGGCACGGGGGCAGGCCCTTGCCCAGCTCCTGGGCCTTAATCGCAGCCTGGCAAATTGGGGCTGGGTGGAGAGCGGAGGGTGGGCTTCCCGCCAGCCTTGGCATGGCTGGGTCAGACCTGCCCCCCCGCGCCGCCCCGCCTGCTGAAGCAGGGAGTGGGCCTGGGCTGCCAGGCAGACCCCTGCCCTGCGACACGGCGGAGGGAGCCCGCCGACCGCGCCGCTAAAGGAGGGCTCGTTCCGCCGTATGACACCTCACCCAGACAGCAAACAGGGCGAAGACATTTCAACCGCTGCAGCGGTGGGACGTTGGCCCCGTGGTCTCCTTGCCTGGCCGGTGGCAGGTTCGGGCGCCATGTCAGGGTCGACTCCGTAGCGTTGCTGGTAGGTTGGATGCTGGGTTTGGACAGGGACGATCCTGCTCCGGGCAGGGGGCTGCACCTCTGGGGTCCCTGCCAGCCTTACCGCTCTGCGAGGTTAGCTCTCTGGTTTCTGTCATGGGGGCGGGGGATTGCGAGGGGCCTGCTTGCACTTCAGGCGCCTCGGATGCTGGAGTTATGTTGGCCAAGTCCTTTGGCGAGGACACAAGATAAGCTGATGGCTTTTTTAGCATCACAGACAATGAGGGGTGCAGTCTAGTCCAACCCCCTGCTTCAAGCAGGACCAGCCCCGACCGCATCATTTTTCAGCTTGCGTAGCTATGGCATCACCTGGGTGATGTGCAAGGCCAACAACAGGCCTTGAGGTAGAGGATCTACCCATGGTATCTTCCTTCCCTACCCAACCCGGAGTCATTCCCAGAGCTCTGCTCATCATACCTCGTCTGAAGGAGGCAGGGTCCTGCAGAAAAGTAGACGGTTTTCATCCAATATGCTGTAGCTTACACCTGGCCACATTTGTCCTATGTGATTTTCATGGCCGAGTCCGTCTAATGGCAGCAGAGACCAAACTGTAAGTAGTAACAGAAGTCTTTCCCAGTGAAGCAGCAAAGACAAGAGTGCAATCACAGTGCCCGATTTGCAGACAGTCCCAAGTACCATCCCTCCCAAATCCTTGCCCTCTTCGGGTGCCTCATATTGAAACTCAGAAATGGAGGTAAATTGAAATCACTTTGGCCTGCATCCACATCCTAACTCTCCCATTGAAGTCAATAGGAGTTTGGTGCCTCCCTACCCTGCATCTTAATCACGTTTTTGTTCTATGCAAGAGCTTGATTGAAGTCCTGCCTTATCCTTGCTGTTCCTATGCAGTGCCATGTGAATATTAATCCACTGATGTTTAAAAAGCACTCGGGCAGTTGGGGAGGGCATCACAGAAATGCCCAGAAGGAGCTTAATGAAGCTTAATGAAGGGACCTTTTGAGGTCTCTTCCAGCCCTAATGTCTATGAAATCTATTCAGCCCAGGTGTGCTGGGGGGCAGCAATCAAAGCCTGGGGATGTGCATTGAATATTAGCCTATACTGTTTCATAGTTTCTAGGGTTGGAAGGGACCTGAGCAGATCATCGAGTTCGACCCCCCTGCCATGGCAGGAAGAGTACGGGGGTCAAACGACCCCAGCAAGGTGATTGTCTCGCCTTGTCTTAAAGCCCCCAGGGTAGGAGCCAGCACCACTTCACTTGGAAGTTGGTTCCAGCTCCTAGCTGCCCTGACCGTGAAGTCGCGCCTCCTGATGTCTAGTCTGAACCTACCCTCTGCCAGCTTGTGACCGTTGTTCCTGGTCACTCCTGGCAGTGCTCGGGGGAACAGGGACTCCCCCAATGCCTGCTGGTCCCCTCTGACTAGTTTGTAACAGGCCACTAGATCCCCCTCAGCCTTCTCTTGTGGAGACTGAACAGGTTCAGGTCCCGTCGCCTCTCCTCATAGGGCCTGCCCTGCTGCCCCCTGACCATGCGAGTGGCC
>NW_017729015.1:19439217-19456293 GCF_001723915.1 Gavialis gangeticus
GTAACCTGTCTAGGTCTGATTGCAGCCTATTCCTCCCTTCTAGCGTGCCCACATCCCCCCACATCTTAGTGTCATCAGCAAATTTGAACAGGTGCTTTTTACCCCCTCGTCCAAGTCACTGATGAAGATGTTGAGCAGCATGGGCCTGAGGACCGAGCCCTGGGGACCCCACTGCCCCCATATTGCATTGTATCATTGTGAAATGCAAACTATTTGAGGGAAATTGCATTGCATGTTAACATCTGATGATAAGAAGTCAGGTCATTGGAGACTGCATCGTAACGCGCACACAAGAGGAATTCATTAAGACTGCACAGGCAGCCTTCGCTCTGCTATTCTCCAGCTCTGGGTCCTTGACTCCTGTGTATTCATGAGCTTACCCTAAAATCACCTAAGCCGGCACATAGCAGCTTGAGGCTGGGAACTCCTGTCTATTTTACAAATAAGGAGGCTAAGTGATTTGACCAAGGCCAAGGAACCAGCCAAGCATTTCATCTCATTACCTTAAGTAAGCAAAGGAGTCTGATCCTAGACAAGTCCTTAGCCTGTTCTCTTCAGGGCATGCTGCCTTGTGTGATGCTTTAATGAGGAGCTGAATCATGGGTTTACTGTGATTCAGGCCCTCATTTCAGAGCCATGGAGAGCATGGCCTGGAGAGCTCCCAATCCCCGCAGCAGAGGAGGACTTTAGGCTGGGATTTTCTGTGGAACATAATGAGCTGGGTGCTGATAATCTCACGCTCCTCTGAAATCCTAGCCTCCTTCTGAACCCCACTGTTCTGGATTTGGAAATGCCTGTAATTATTTATGAATATTGTATCTTGACCCAGTTTCTGTGATGTTTATTCTCTGCATGCGTCGCATTCACTCCGTTGCTGTATTTCTAGGAAATCCACCCCAAAATGGGAAGTGGACCCTACCTATGCCCTTCCAAAGCAAGGGCAAGGTAGGAGCCATTCCCTTGGATGCTCCTGATGGACCTGTCCATTGTATTTTCCCCAGGGGTGACTCAGTCACCCCGAGGGAGCTTGAAGGGATGCCTCAAGGAGAGGCACAATTTGAGAAACCAGATTCCAGAGGTTGGGGTATTTGGGAATTCAGAAGCTGCCGGGTCCCCATCCGTCTCCAGGTGATCCAGATGTGCAAGGAGAGTGTTGGTGGTTAAGATTAGACAGTGCTTCATTAAGAGTAAATGATACTTCAGCTTGTGAAGGATATCCAGGCCCTCTTTTCTCCACAGGTGCTAGTACCTGGCTGTGCTTACTGGGGGCACACGGTTGATGCATAGGGTGTTATAGACCCACGCCCAGTCTAAGAGTGGGAGAATCATGCCATTCCACCCCAGAAGAAGAGACCTGGCACATAAGAGGGTACTCAGGTGGCAGAGAGGTGCACTCGACCCTGTAACCACAACACACACACACCTACACACCTTTCCATATGCACCGAGCCATACCAGTGGAGTTATTCCTTTGTAACAGGGTGAAAAGATGCACCCAACCAGCTGCAGCTTGGATGCAGATTTACTCCAGTCAAAGATGTGCCTGCGAGGGATGAAGGCGTGGGTGATCAGAGTAGGACACCTGGGGGAGGAGGGCAGGCCCCAGCAGCTTGGGGCTGGAGTTTAGGTTGGGGGAATGAAGTCAGAAGTTGAGATCAAGATGTGTAGGCAGGCTGGGGATTTCAGAGCTGCAGTCAGGATGGGGGAACCAGAAGCAGGAGCTAGGTCAGGCCTAAGCAAGGAGCTCCTTCAATAGGCCAGAGGCATGGCACAGCTGCTGCTGCTCCAGCCAGCTTGCTGCTGTCTGCTCCAGCCTTCCTGCAGCCCTGAAGGATGACTCATGCTGATCCCTGACTGCTTCCAGCCAGGAACTATGGCTAAATCTCCCCCAGACAGGGCTGAATCTCCCCCAGACTGGCTCATTATCCTGGCCCTCTGACCGGGAAGCCACCAGATCTGTGAAAGGCAAACACCTTTGGCCTCTTTTGTTTGCCCTGAAGTAGATCATCATCTTTCCAGACTGCTTCTTCCCGTGTGTGCGGCTCCTATCACAATGCCATCCCCATGCTGACTGCGGCCTTTGGGCACTGCTTTAATCCAAATGCTTATTGATACAAGTAATAATAATTCCTGCTGCTTCCCGCAGACACTTATTCTCAGTTCTGCTTGGTCTTTTACTGGAGCCTGCATGTTAAGCAGAAGCCCAATGGACACATAAAACAAATTGAAAATCTTTTATGCCGTTGTTTTGCAATAACAGTCCTAAGTACAGGGGTTATTGTTTGTTTGCTCTGCCATGGCATGGAGCGACCACCTCCAAGATAAGGGGGGCTTGCATGCCTGTAGTCAGGGCGATGCCCATTGCCACGGTGGTGAGAGCCAGAGAGGGGAAGGGACTTGTCCAGTGATGCACTGAGGCTGGAATAGGTGGGCCAAGTGAGACAGCATCTCCAAGGACTCATCAGGCTCAACCATGAATTTGGCCCCATAACACCGGTGACTTGAGTGGGCGGAGAAGCCCAAGGAATAGGGACAGGAGGAAGCTCAGGAAGTCATTTGCTCCATCCCCTGCCCTCCATCGGTTCTGTTCTTAAGCCGTTCCAGCCAGATGCATGGCTTAAAACTCTCCTGCGACGATGGCTCCGAGACGCCTTTCAAAATCCAGGAAACGGAGGGACAGAGCAAGAGAACGGCCTTGCCAAGAGTGCCAGGGGCTCTGACTTGCAGTCCTGGGCCTTCAACCCCAATGCTTCCTCCTGCTTTGCTCTATCACAGTTCCCGGGGCCAGCGGGACGCCGGTCCAGGGACATGTTGATCTCATGGTGCTTTGCCGGGGAGCACAAGTACCATCATCTTCACTTCACAAAGGCAGGAAGCGGAGTCGAATTGGGCCCCTCTTCAGTGGAGATGCTTTCTGCGCAGTAGCTTAATAACACTCCTTGGAGGGCAAAACCCGTGCTAATATGCTACTGCGCAGTGTTATTAGGCTACTGCGCAGTAAGCATCACTAAAAACCCATGCACAGTGGTGCCATTTACTGCACATCGATTTAGGACTTGGTTATGCAAGTACTACACTTAATGCACAGTAACTGCAGTGCATTAGTGAACGTGTGGACGCGCCCAGTGAGAATTAAGGATAGTCAGTGCAGTGCCTCCTAAGAGATGAGCCTCAGCTGGCAGAAATGATCACTGACATAACTGGAGCTGCACAGATTTATACCTGCTGCAGCTCAGGCCATGGCTTTTTAATGAACTCTTCTTTATATAAAGCAAGGAAGCAGAGAGATCGCCTTCTCCCTCCCTTCCCCCCCCACACTTTAATTCAGCCAGGGCGAGAGGTTTCAATTTGCTCAGTGAAGTGCTCCAGCGGTAAAGTTGCTGCCTCATTGTGTACAACGCTGCTTGGGCTGCTGGAAGTGTACCGGATTGAGGGATTTCACATGAGAGGGGTTTTCACCGGGCTGCCTGTGTGCCATCTGCTCTCCTGCGGCAGAGCCATTCATTTCAAGGATGGGGTTATGGAGAACAAAAACCTGGTCAGCCAGTTATTATAAGTCATTCCCTTTGCCTCCACTATCATTTCCCCCCTGGATCAGGCATTTCCTATATGGAGTGGATATAGCGTTTATATAGTTTATAATATTTATGTGGGATTGAAATACACATAGCAGGGCAATGCCTCTTCAGGAGCTCAGTGCGGGGTTTCACTTCCCTTCCTCACTGCTGCTCTGTCGAGCCCTGTGTAGCCTCTCCTCTTTCCAGGCTCACATAATACCTGTCATGCCCAAAGAGTATGACAGCCCTGATCCACTTTGGCTCTGGACCAAGCCAGGTCTGGCTGGGGCAATGAGCAGGGGTAATGATGAGCCTAAGATTTAAATACCCTGCCATCAGACAGGGAAGGAGCAAATTCTGTGCTCACTAAGGAACCAGATCAACAGAAGTTTCTGTCTGGTCCTCAGCAGCTGTAGGTATGAAAGGTGGATACTTCTTTTAGGGCCAATGTATATCTCACCCTGAGGTGGCTCGTTCCTGGGGGAGGGAGGGGAAGTTGACCCCAGCAGAGGCAAGGTGCTTTAGTCACTGCTAGTTAATTCCTAACTCTCTCTCTGTCTTGGAGCCATTGGCCGTGTCTACATGTGCATTTGTGCTGGCTTAACTTTACTGCTCAGTAATTTACTGCGTAGTAAGCGGGAATAGGTCGGTGTCTATACATGCAGACATTGAAGTGCATTAATGCTGTGTGTGGACTCACTTGGGACTAAAGTTCGCCCCAAGTCAGTCCACACACACAGTGCTACTGTGCAGTAAAGTGTCTACACCTGTGTTGCTGCGCAGTAACTAAATGGGCATAAATTTGATACCTGGATGATGCAAGTATCAAATTTACACTCAAGCTGGCGTAAGTCGCCATATTGACCGCGCAGTACAGGTGTGCACATGTAGACACGTGCCTGTACTGAGCAGTAATTTCAGTGATTGTGCAGTAAATGAGCACATGTAAACGCACCCACTGAGTTCAAAGTCCTGTTGCTTGTACCTTCAAAGAGCTGCACTGGATCAACCTGTGCCTGAGTACGCTGGGAGGAATTTATGTCCATGGTCATTAAAAGTGGCATTTTGATTAAGCTGGAAGTGGTTCTGCTGACAAAGTCACTATATTTCACCCCAGGACGACCCCGTTCCTCTCAGGAATTGGTTGGGTTGAATTCCAGTGCCTGTAAAAATAACATACAGCAATAATTAAAACACTGTGGACGCGTTCCAGGCAGGCTCAATGAGGAATCTCTAAATGTTAATAAAGAAAGAAACAGAACGGAGGTTGTTTTTTCTCCAATAATGTCCTCTGCTTTTGCTCATTTATCATCGCAATAGTAATCGTGTTTCAAAAGCACCTGTTGGCTAAGGACACTCCTATGCATTTAGTCCTGCCCGTGCTGGGACACAGGCTTGTTACACACTCTGCTCGTTCAGCAGGTGGAGAAACTGAGGCACAGAGAGGTTACTGACTGCTGCGTTTGTACGACGGGCTGCGGCTGAGGTCCCAGGCTAGCTCCCGTTGAAGTGAAGGGCCCCAGTTTCTGCTTCACTGGTACAAAAGCACCATACAGCTTGCCTGAATGGCAGGGTGGGAATTCATCTCATTCAAAAGGCAGTCCCTGGGCACTGGGTAGCTGGCTTAGGGGGCATGGCCAGGGGCAAGGGGTCTTCCCCAGACCTTTCCACCCCAGAGCCAGCCTTCTCCAAGTGGTGGCCCCAGCCTATGCGATGCATTGCACCCCGCTGATATAGCTGAGCCCTGGCTCTCTGTCTTTCAAGGCACATCCTGGGTTACTCATCAGGACATTTACTAATCTGGCTGTGGTTGGGAGAGGAGAAAGGTGTCTAGAGGGCTGTGGTCTGGGGAGTTTCCTTTGAACTGCCGTTTCCATCCGGCCCGAGTGTCTGCAATCCAGCTGCGTTCAGGAGCTCCAACAAACGGCCTCTCCCCCATGCTGCAGGACACGTCACATTGCACCCTGCCAAAATGCCCCTCAATTAGACAGCCTCCTTTGTACCCAGCTGTGACAATTCAGCACAGTATATTATACACCAGGCAAAGCTGCAGTATGGTATTTTCTTTTTCCCCAAATGGTATTTGATGTGCTTTACATCTTTATTGGCTTTTGATAAATACCTGATGGCGCTGACTCTTTTAAAGAGTGACCTAAGGCCTGTTGGAGAGAGCGAACGAGACCATTAGTGGAAATTAACTGGGGGTTGTCTGGGTCTAAATAGACACAAGTGCTATTATTACTGCCGCCTTTTATGATGCACAAGCAGATTTTGTCTGCCTGGTGCCTGGCTTCTCAGTGCAACCTCTGTCAGCCCCCAGCTTAGCGGAAGCAGAGATCAAAGCTGCCGAGAGTTGAAAAACAGGATCCAAATTGCTGCTTGAAGCACGCAGGGTCACTCCTCGGGGGGGGCACAGAGCACAGGGCCCTGGAAAGGTGTCCATGAGCCAGGCCAGCCGGGGCTTGGTCTCACCCGCTTCTTCGGGGGACAGGACAAGTTAAGTGGATGGAAAAACTTTCAGGGTGGAACAGTTGGACAGGGGCTATTTAAGGCCTTCCTCAAGTGGAGTGGGAGGTTGGGAACCGGCGTCTAATCCACTTGCACTTTGCTTTTGAATCTCTGGCCTCTGGGACTAATTGCAATTGCAAAGCCAGGAAATCTGCTCACCTGATGGCAGCTTTCAGCCTTTGAGAGGCACTGGGTATTTGGGATCTTTGGGGCCACAACTGTACCCCAGTCCCCTAATGAGAGCTGAAACCCTGGCCACGAGCTGCAAACCCAGCCCCCTTCCCCTTACATAATGCCTTAATGAAATCGTAGCGTGGCGGCTTGTGCGCCATGGGTAACACGTCGTCATTAGTGCATCAATGTGTATATGAAACATCCTGCCACCGCTTTTGTCTCCAGCTCTTCACATGCTATTCAATTTGCCTGTGAATAGAACATTTTGTGTTTCTTAACAATAGTCTTATTTGGCACCGTGGAGCACAGCAACACGGTTGCATTCGATCGGGTTGGGGGGGTGTGGGGGGGGGCAGTCAGCTCCTTGTAGTGGGGAGTGAAGTTTAAAAATAAAATGCCACTTGGAAAGTTTGCGCAGAGTCTTTAGCCCACACACAGCAGGGAAAGGAACTGGATTTTGGTACACTTCCTTTTTCCAGCAAATACAGCTTCCCCTGCAGAGAAGGAGAAAAATTATGGCACTTGTTAAAAAAAACATGTGTCAAACTCCCCTTTCTTTTCCCTTCAGCTCATACGACTCCATCTGTCCATGGGCTGTTTAGCTTGGCATTAGGTACAGCAGGGAAGGGCTATATATAGAAGCAGGCTTAACAATAAGAAAACATGACAGTGAAAGAAACGGGAGAGATTAGTCAAAGAAGAAGACAGGTTAGTCGTGGCAGCTGACCTGTGCCAAATGGAAGAGGGCAGAGAAGCTCCTCTTCCTAGCAGCGCATCCTTCCAGGGTGGCATTGCTCCCAGGACCAGCCCTCTCAGACTATCCAGGTTGGATCAGATTTTGGTTTTTTTTATTAATATATTTTGTGTTGCAGGTCAAATCAGTTCCAAATCATGTTGATGGAGCAGAACTCGATTGCTCCAAAAACCATCTCGATTGAGCAGGCAGGACTCAAATTGCTCTAAACATCACGTCCGGCGCTACAACCAGCAAGCATCCTCCACCCCAGGCTCTCACCTGGACTTCAGATGCTCCCAAATCCCTTGGCAGGCATCCATGCAAGCCCAAGGCTGGAGGTCTTGGGAATCAGATGCCCCCAGAAGCTACAGGCAAGCATCCTCCATCCCAGACTCTCAAGTCTGGGATTTCAGCTGTTTCCTACACTCAGTCTTAGCCCACGAGATGCCAAGAAGCGCTCAGATGGATCAGGGTGCTGTCTCCAAGAGCAGCCAGTGCCACATGCTTTGGAGGCAGGTGCGCTGTTATGGGGTGCCCTGTCCTACCAGGGCGGGCTTCTTCCCTCCTTCCCTTCTCCTCGCTGCATGGCTACAAGCATCAGCACTTCTTGTGGCCTCGAGACCTGCCCCCAGAAAGGAGAGGTCAAAATGACCCATGCTGCGCCCCAAGATGGATGGACAGCAGCAGAGATCTGGACCTCTCTCTGCAGACGGGCACTTGAACTGTTTCACATCTTCCCCACGGGTGGATTTGCACATGGCACCTGCTGCCTCCCAATGTGTCTGTCCCAAAGTCCTCCTTCACCCCGCAAGCATCCTCTAATCCTTGTTGCCTGTCTAGCTGGGGGGATGTCCAGATGCCCGACACCCAGACAAAACCTCCCTGCAGACTGAAACGCAGGGAATCGATGGGCCAGGCGTGCTCAGAAAGAATCGTGCCAGGTATCTTCTCTGGGAGGCTGTTTTGCTTGTGCCCCCCCAGGCAGAGCTTGCTTTTGCCTGTGGCTATACCACCGCAGGCTGTATATGTGTCAGCTCTCATCCACTGAGTGCAGGCAGCACTCGGAGCTGGGGATACAGGTACAGCAGGATGGGGAGAGGCCTCTGCAGAGTTTTGTCATCCCACGGGGCAAAGAGATCAAACCCCCCCCAGCTGATGTTGCTGCCGGGGGTTGGAGGCTGTGAGCAGACGGCTTCTGCCAGTTCGTGGGGTACCCAGGCAGCAGAAACCCTCTTGGACCCACACGTGGCATGTCTCCTGGACTCGACTTTTCTACGGTCCTGTGACAGGGCAGCTGGAGGCCAAGACGTGACATTGTCCGTGCAGGACAGAGCCGGGGGCGTTGCTTTGCCAGGCTCGTCTCCATGCTGGGAAGGTGCTGAGCTGAAAGCCTCGTGCCACCCACCGGGCTCTGTGGGCCACCATGGAAGAGCACCACAGCGGCCACATCCAAAATTGGCAACCGATGCTGGGCAGGATCAAGTGAGAGGCAGTCTGAGCAGGAGGCGAGCTGCTTGCTCTGCTCATGTGATGGTCCAGCGGTAGACCTGGGAAGGAGCCTCCGGCCAGTGCCAGCCCCCGCCCAGTGACGGTGGTGCCTTGCAGCTGGAAGAGGTCAGGTCTCAGCGCTTAAAAATAATGACCCAATAACAGGCGCGGAAGTGTAGCTGCGTTGCTGTGTCAGCCCCGGCCCTGGCGAATGCCAAATTAATTCTCTGTGATGGATGGGGCTCCCGGGAGCGTGGTTTAGCGCCACACGCGCCAGGTGGCAGGGCTATAAATCTGCGAGTGGAGGGGAGAGGCGGCGGCACAGGCCTCGCAGGTGCCGTTAGCGCGCTCGGCTCCTGCTCGGCTGCCTGCGGACACCCTCGTGAGCTCGGCTTCTGGTGGCGGAGGGAAGGAGGCACCGTCTAGCCCCCTGCCCTCTGGTCCGGGCTGCATTCAAGCACGCCGAGAGCCTTGGCACGGCCCCGTATGTGGAGTGAGTGCCACTTACCTGAACCATCCCGCTCAAGGAGGCTGGGGCCATCTCTGAGAAGGGAGGACGCATTTTGCACCCACCATGCATGAGGTCTGCATGAGGGACCTTGGCTGGATGCTCCCCGCAAAGCGGTGTGGGGGTGGGCTGGCCACAGGGGAACCCAGACAGGATCCTCTCCAGGGCTGGCATCAGCAACTACCCCAGCAGGAGCGACTGTGGCCTTCCCAGCCCTCTGAGCCATGGGTTGAGGCTCTCTGCAGACTCAGGCAGACCTCACCGCTCGCTTGCCCTCACGTGGTGCTTTCGGGCTTTCCTTCTGCAGTGCGAAGGACAGGGCCTCCCTGACGCGGATCAGAGGAGCATGTGGACTGCAGTTTATCTTGCCTGGGGGGTGGGGGCTTTCCTTGTTGCCTGTTCTGGCTTTACAGCCCCTGATCTGGATCAACAGAGGATCTGCTTTGGGTAGACACAGGTGACTGGTGATGGGTGGAGTTAGACCTATGAGACACAGCTATACGCTGGTGTAAGTCAGTCCACCCCTCAGGAAATAGCTCTACTTGTCTACATCCATGAAGCCCCCCGGAGCCCATTTCACCCTGCCGTAGCCGGGCGCCCCATGCAAAACTTTGCTGCCTCACGGCCAGAGATGGTGACAGCGCCTGCACCAACAGCCAGCGTGGGGACTGCAACATAGTCGGTTGATCTGGGAGTAAAATCCAGGGTAAATCCCTTCAAAGTCGCTGTGTTGTGTGCCCTAGTCCTGGGACCTTCCCTTCCTTGGGGTAGAAGGCAGGCAGCGGTTCTGGGTGGTGGGGAGATGGGATACTGCCTTCTTGACACATCCTCAACGGCCTTGTTTTAATCGACTGGTCCAGCTGGCAATTCTAGTATGCTAATGGCACGTTGTCATCATGCAGAGTAACAACTCGGCATCAGGAACCTTTGAAACCCCGGAAAACGAGGGGAAAATACACCAGCACGGCCACAACAGAGGGACAAATTAAAAGTTTTTAAATGTCTTTAGTTGTAGGTTTTATTTCTTCTTCTTTCCCTTTTGACTGTCCTGGGTAGGTATAAAGCTGTCAGGTGCTATATCAACTCCAGACTCAATTAAAATTTCATATCCACTAGTTCCTTCAATGTGGAAGCTGTCCCACGCTGGGCTCAGGGTGGAAATATCCCGGAGAGGGGATGTGTTATTGGATTGTTTCATTCCCTGGCACCAGACTTTATTTGTGCAGGCAATTAGACCCAACCCAGCCCAGCGGAGAGTCGAGGATGGCTTGTGTGGGGGGGAGGAGGAAAGGTGGGTGGGGTGGGGGTTGCCGTGCTTCACTGTAGGCAGCACAGTGGCTTTGTGGAAAGGGGCTGAGATTCCTCCATTGCCTGGTTTGGAGATTGCATTGGGAGGCCGTGGTATTTGCAAACTATTTGCTTGTTGAAGGGTAGAGGAAAGGGGTCTGTTTCCATGAGCTGTCTTGGAGCTATGCATACAACCGAGGGCCCAGCGTGGCTTCTTCCTTGTGCCTCAGAAACCTTGCTTTTCTGCCTGGCCTGGACCACTAGAAAGAACCAGCCTCCCACCTGACTGCTGCTAGGATCGGTAATTGCAAGGTGAACGGGGGGGGGCTGTGCCTGAACTACCTCCTCCAGGGAGAGAACAAGCAGGGAAGAGCGGAGCAATCCCCGCAGTTAAGACCTGTGCATGTCTCGGAGGCTGTGCAGTAAGAAAGGGATTTTAAGCCTGCATAGGAGGAATGGGCCAAGAAAAGAGGATAGTCGGCAGACCCGGAGGACATTAAAAGCTCCCAGGGAAGAGAGCGGAGGAAGAGAGGAGGCTGCAAGGATAAAGGCAGCAGCACTGAGCCAGGGTTTTCTCTTTTAGGGTTTGGAAAAAACTGCAGGGTGCAAGTTCACTCTTCATTCGTTTGGTTGCTGGTTTGCCCAGGGAAATGAAGACAGCGTTATATGACCTGACAACCCGCTGCAGGGCCGAAGCCTAAAGCTTGGAAGACCTGAATTCAGTTCCCTGCCACGAAGATGTGCATGGGATGGAGCTCATGTAAGGCCATTTGTTAGGTGAATAGTTCCCATGATCCCTACCTGCTGGCCCCCAGCAGCTCGAAGAGAAGCACTGAGGGCCTCTTACTCCCTTGCACAGGCAGGGAGCCCAGGCTGAGCCCTCTAGCAAAGCTGGCAATTTGTCTTTGTTTCCAGCCAGGAGTCTCAGGGAAGTGGGAGCAGGATTTGCCCACCTGCACCATGCTGGGGGGCTGCACCTTCCTGTGGAGGGGAGAGGAGCTGGGTGCTCGAGCAGTGGGGCAAAGCCCCACAGAGCAGAGCTGCCCTCCTGAGCCCAGGACACACTCGAGGTCCGAGGGTCTCGCACATCACAGTGCCTCCGTTTCCTGCCAGAGCCGTGGAGCTGCTGCGGATCCCTCGTCGTTTCTCCTGGCTTCATTAGCAGGTGCTCAGCCCTTAGCAATCAGGCCACCGGGGTGTTTGCAGTTCCTCTGTCATGGGTGATTTATGGCAGCTGCAGAAGAGGGAGTTTATTTGAAGCTGCCTCATCATCAGGCGCAGTCGGCTGCTGGTCCAGGCTCCTTCCGAAGAGGGACGACGAACAAATCAGAAATGACTGCCCTTGATCCATCGATCGACTGATTGACCTCGACTCCAGCCTGTCTGACCTACCCATCCGGAGCTTGCCATTGGGCTGAATATTTGTTTTATGCCAACCCCCCTTCCCTCCCCAAGCAAAACCCCCAGTAGTGGGACAAACATGCCCTAGTTATCACTCATGGCAGCACTAGAGACACCGTGCTTACGTGGCTACTTTTCGGCTCAGAAGCCAGCAGGTCCACGACGGTGAGTGCCAAGTCTGATTTCTGATGCTCTGGGTTTGGGAAGGATGGGAGCTGCTTTGTTTACTGCCTGATGACTTGTGCTGAAAAGGGAAGTGAGGATTTGGCCACGGTTCCTGCTTGATCGCAGAGGCGACACGCAGCCCGGCCTTGGCAGGGGCAATCCAGTTGTGGTCGAGTCCATAGGCTCGTGACCCTGCTTGGCACCCCTAGGCATGCTGTGTTTGTGAGAGAAGAGGTAGAAGATGATGAACACTAACCCCCAGGGGTGATTATACATCTCCTGGGGCTTTTCACAGGGTGAGGGGGGGGGTTTGCCAGCATGAGTCATTCCGGTTTGCATCCACCTACCTCCAGTCCCCTGTCCCTGCCACTGGAGATGGGATCCATCCCTTCCCTCCCTGTCACTGCAACTCTGGCACAGAGATAACCTTGGCAGTGGTTACAGTGGTGCAGCTTCCCCGGTGTCGGCCAACCTTGGGTCAGACGGCTTTGCTTGTGTCCGGTGGAGGTATTCCTGATTCACACCAGTGGGAGATCAGACCCGGGTGCCCGTGAACTTGCACTGACATAACTGAGAGCAGAATTTGGCCTTGTAGAGCAGGGACTCTCAGCCAGGGGCTGGGGAGCCACGCGGGGCTGCAGGTTCTCCCTTCCTGGCTGCCAGTCCTAAACATATGCAAGTTTTGAAATGGAGGGATGCTCGATTCACAGTTATGGAGGGGTCTCGAGTATAACGAGCAGTGCCTTGAGTCTAGCAAGGAGTGCTTTGGGTCGACAAGGGGTGAGAACGACTGGTCTAGAGACTTGCAGGGGGAATGTATGCAATCTGTCGCTAGAGGAAGAGCGAAGGATGCAGTCGTGGAGCCTTCCTCGCTATGTCCACCTCCACCCCTCACATTTTCAGAGCACTTTAAGTCAGTCATCTTCAAACGAGGGGGTCACAACCCCAGACGGGCTCATGCACTTAACAAGAAGTGAACCCACAATTGAAGCATGGGGGTCAAGCCAGGACCAGGAGTGACATCCCAGGCCCAGATGCAGGGTGAGAGCATTAAAAGAACAGGAAGCGCTGCTCAGCCATCACACATCGCCATTCTCTTCCCGTCCTTTGCCCCGCGACTGACAAGAATACATTGCTTGTAAATTGGCCTCGATGAAAATAGTCTTATTGTTTTGTTTCCAAATGTCAGTGGATCTTCCTGTTTTCATACCTCGTGCTGCATCTACCGAGCAAGAACGACGCCTTTCCAACAGGGGAGTTAAAATGAGAATAAAGTTGTCTCTCTATCACCATTATCTTGCCTGGCTGGAGCTTCTCAGCTGTAGTTCCCTTGTGTTCTGCATAGGGACAGATGTCTTGGAGGCCTCCAGGTTAGCATCATGCCTCCTATTAAACCGATGGGGAAACTGAGGCAGGGAGCAGTAGAGTCATGTGTTTAACGGGCCAACGTGAGTCTGTGACAGCTAGGCCTGAAATTGCCTGACTCTAGGCTTCATGAGGGCAGTGTCAAAGCAGCTATGTATTTTCAAAGGGGACCAAGAGAACGAGGCTCCTGACTTGCATTGCATGTCAGTAGAAATTGGGCGCCGCGCCCTCCTCCCAGCCTATTACTATGCGCTAGGAAAATACTGGCGTTGCAATCCCCCACCCCCGCTTTTTTGATATCCTTCAATCCTAACTCATCCCACGCGGCCACCCGGGCTCTCGCGCCGTTTTCCCCCCGCGCCTCCATCTTCGCCTCCCCCCGCGGCTAGTCTAGCTCCGAGCCATCTGAAAAGCAGGGGCTGTCTGCTATGACAGACAACCAGCTGGTCCTGAGCTGCGGTCCAGGGAGCATTAACTGCAGGAGAACAAAGCCTGCAGCGTAACTCAGGAGCAGCTGAAGTGCCTGGAGGCCACACGTCGCTGAAATACAGCCTTCAGCCTGGGAGATGGGAAACTACCTCGGGATTCATTTCCCCCCCTCTTTATTGTTGCTTAATTATTAATTTATTTCCAGCTCTTCTCTCTCTTGCACAATGAGGCATTGACTGGAGGCTGGCAGCACTCTCCCGCATCTCAGGGCCCGGACGACGGGGATTGTTCGGTTGCATGTGGCAGGGCCATTGGCACAAAGAAAGGCCGAGCCGTCCCCCGCGCCCCGTTTGCCTCAGCCTCCTTCTCGGAGGTTGCGTGCCTGCTTTGGCGTGTGCTGGGCTGGCCGCAACGGGAGGATGAGTCATCTCACAAATGAAACATCTGAAACTAGAAATCAGGGCTGAACGCTGCTGCCTTGGGGATGTAGCACAGGCGCCGTACAGAGAGAAGAGCCACGTGGAAAGCCGGTGGGCTCCCCGAGCTTCCCCGCTGCCCACATCATGTTCATCCCAGGTGTAAGTGCATTGGTTTCGGTCGAGGCATTTGGCAGCAGTGGAGAGAGGATGGAGTCGGGACAGCTGATTCGCCTTCCCTGTGACTCTCAGCCTGACCCCGGGCAAGTCCCATCCCCACTTTGGGGGTGCGAAGCACTTGGAGTGCTGCAGAGGTGTCGGTGCCAGTTGCAATCTCCAAAAGCAGCTCTCCTGCACCGTGCTCTTGCTGGCGTGTGCCGTGCACCTTCCCCTCTCGCTGACCCATCTCTAACTCGCATTGCTCCCTCGTACTTGCGCCAGCATCGGTGGAGAGGCATGAGCCCGCGGACGCCTGACCCTGTGCTTGTATCCCCATGTGGGGTTGGGGTACACGGTTAAAACAGGCCCAGCCATGCCAGGAGGTCTGGCCAAGCGGTGTGTGTAAAGGCCCCTTTCTGCCTGCGTGCAGCTGGCTTGGATGTGTGGGTGATGCGTGTGCACGCACACAAGCTCCGTGCTTTGAAGCAGGGGTTGGACCCGCTCCCTTTGCCCCTCTGCTCCTGGATCCAGGTTGCACTGTGTATGCAAGCGCATGGGTGTTGCATAGGCAGCAGGACCGGGATCATCTTTGCTAGCCGCTTCCTTCGCAGTGGGTTGCCTAATTAATAAGGACGAGTCCCTTAGCAGGGGGTTTTCCTTCCCGAGGCACCATTTCTCTGATCAGTTGGAGTCGATCATGGGCGGTACCAGCCAGCTGATGGGAGAAGGGATGCCCTTTGAAATGAAACCCACAGCGAACAGCTGGAACACCTCAGTGGTCTTGTACAGCTGTTCGCTTGGCTCTGCACACCCCCAGGCACGTCACAAACCCTCGTGCCATCCTGCAGCCCAAGATCAAACTGCACAAGCCACTCAGAGCCTGTTTCCCCCTCTGACCTGCTAACCCTTCCCTGTCTCTTTGCTGGGGTTGAACCAAAAGAGAAAGTTTTCAAAGGTAAAAAAATGTTTCCTTTTGGGGTAGGCAAAAAACCCCCCAAAACACAACACAGGACCAAAAAGAATCTGGATATTTTTCTTTTCATTTTGGGGTCCTTTAGCCCTTTTAAAATCCACCCCCTGGTGCTTTTTCTTAAATGGAGCCCTATTTTTACTTGAAAAAGACTGCTTTGAAAAGAAAAGCGAAACAGTTGAAGCTAAAAATGGTCTGAATGACCCATTTTGATGTATTTTTTTCAGTTTTTCTCCCATTCCCCTTCAGCTGGAACTATTCACTGAAGTTCATGACTTGGTCAGGTTTGGGGAGAATTCTCCATTTGCTATAAAAACCCCAACCACTATTGCTGTCTGCTTTGCTGTAGGGCAGTGGTTTTCAACCCTGGGGGTCCACAGGCTATGTCGAAGGGGTCTGCAAACAATGACTATGATCAAGCAAAAGGATGTGAATCCCCACACTTACAATTCAAAGGGAGCCACACCTCCACTGGAGATTTCCAAAGGGGTCCACAAATGAAGAAAACCACTGCTCTACGGTGATGCTGAAGCTGGGGGCCTACTTGAGTTCAGTCTCTAATCTGTTTGTGTCTCTCTTATCTTCCTTCCTCCATGCGACACTTCCCTTTCCTTTCTTCGCAAGTGCTGTCGGTGCCAAAATGGGAACGTGGTGCTGGCTCTCCAGCACGAAGCCGTTTAGAGACAGCGGTGTGGGGGAGAGAAACCCCCTTTCCATCACTAGCCAAATGATGATGAGCCAGATCCTTGGCTGGAAGTCAGTGACGGGCAGTCCTCAGCCCATTCCTTCAGCTCTCTCAAGTTTATCCCTGTCCGGTACAATGGGTTTTTTTTTCATGCATTGAATCCAGGTCAGCCCTAGCCCAGATAAAACCATTCCTGTTTCTCTCTAATTGATCCCAGCAAACTCTTGAATTGCAAAATGCCAGACCTGCAGTTCTCTTGTGTTCGCGTTTTGATGTCTCTTGCTTAAGGCTCCATCTTGAGACCTTTGTTCTTTCCTTTACTTATTCATGCTCCCCCAAATGTTTGCCCAGCTCTTGATGCTGCTATGCAGAAGCAGCATCATTAGCAGGGCTTGAGTTACCTGACAAGATGTCTTCGGTGCTGGAAAGTGCAGTAGGGCTTGTGAAATAATTATTCTTGGTCTGAAAGATGGAGATCTGCGCTGAACGCAAAGACAAGGAAATCGATGTTAATTATTATGAAAAGGGCTTTGGATGATGAATTAGATTTGCATATCTCTTCCTTCTGCTCTAGAGCTGCTCAAGTGAAGTTGCTTTTGTGGCTGTCCCAAGGTGCTAAGGAGAGCACTGAAAAAATAATATATGGCTGTGCATGTGTGGGTTAATGTAGTGGTTTATATGCATGATGCAGGTGCATAAATGACGAGCTGAATGTCTGCGTACAGTACTCACAAAGGGACATAGAGAAGTGGGGCTGGAAGGGGCCTCCAGAGGTCACCTAGCCCAACCCCCTGCCTGAGGCAGGATCAGCCCTGCCCAAACCATCCCATACAGCTAGAATCGAAATTCTACCTAGCAAAGTCCCTAGCCTTAGCTGTAGCCAACACCTAGTGTCTGGGGGGGCTTCAAACGCCCTGCAAAACGCTTTGCACAACTATAGGAATTGTTTCGTCTGCCACTGAATTGCAGCTCCTTCTGGGGTGGAACGTCGCAGGCATTTAGCAGTACACAACAACACCGCTTGCTTAGAGTGTAGCATGCCCTCACCAACTAGTGAAGAGTAATCATCGCAGTTGGGGCTTGGCTGGGAAGTGGGGCCTGGTGCCACGATGATGCTTAAGGACCACAGAGTAGTCAAGACTCTTGACTCCTGTATCGACAGGAAGAAAAATTCTGGTGAAAACCTTTTTTCTAGGTTTTTGCTGTGGGAAGAGAGAGTGTGCCGTGC
>NW_017729015.1:19461293-19462740 GCF_001723915.1 Gavialis gangeticus
TGGCTGGGAAGTGGGGCCTGGTGCCACGATGATGCTTAAGGACCACAGAGTAGTCAAGACTCTTGACTCCTGTATCGACAGGAAGAAAAATTCTGGTGAAAACCTTTTTTCTAGGTTTTTGCTGTGGGAAGAGAGAGTGTGCCGTACAGTGCTGAGCTCTCTCAAATCAGGGTGCTAAGCACAAAAAGAGAGAGGCCTCAGCACCTTTGAAAATGTCCCCCGAAAGCTTTGTATGCTGGGGGCAATCATTCATCTGAAGCCCGCTGGGGATGATATAGTGAATTCGTGCTTCTCAGCTCCTGCAGCCTTGGAAGGCACAGCAAAGCCCCCGCACAAAGGAAAAGAATTAACGATCGTTGAATGGTTTCTAAGAAACATCCAGAGGGAAACAGCAAGACTCGTACAGCATTGTCTGCGTTGTCAGTCACTCCCTTCCTTGAAGACGAGAATCACCCCCAGCACGTTAGCGGTACCGGGATACTTATCTGCCCTTTCAGGGCTACCCTGCTAGTCTGCATAGGGGTGCAGCATTGCAGCAGTAGGTGAATTGTATTTGCTCCAACCAAGACAGAAAGGAGTCAGGGCTTCTCTTCGGGTTTGAAGCTATGGTGGTCTAGGACAAGGGAAGAGCCAGACTGGGAAGGAGGTTTGTGTTGTGAGGCCAGCTTTGCAAAGTCCCAAGAAGGGGTTCTGTCTGGACATTATACAGGCTGTGTCTTGAAATGCACGGGGGGAGTCTTGTCTTCCTGCACAGGAGTGACTAATACAGATAATGTGAGCATGACCATCCATAGGCTCGAGTAGGGGCTTCAGGGGGAAGCGCTCCTAGGAGCCAACATGCCTATACTAAGTAGTAAGATCCCTGCCATTGCATCAACATCATGCCCCTGCAACCATGCTGGCATGCTGCAGCGGGCACATGGCATTTCGGTCCCCACCATAGTGGTGTGGAGCGGGGCGCAGTGGTGGCTGGGGCAGCCTTTGGGTGGATAGTTGCTTACAAATGCAGGGGACTGGAGGCCTCTTTCCTGCCCCATATCCCTAACTCCTGTTTGCAGAAGAGACAGCTCAGCTCTCCTCCTGCCAGCCCTGAAGTTTGGCCTTAGACCTCTGCACCCTCACCACGCACCTTCGTCCCCAGGCTCAGATGCGGCCAGGCCACGCTCTGACCAAAGCTGGCGTCTGCCTTGTAGCAGGTTGTGGCTCCAAGCGCTGTCTGGGCCCAGGTTTGCCTGGGCTGCCTGCCACCCTGAGGCCACAAAACCTCCCGCCTCAAGGACAGACCCTGGTTCGTGGCAGCCTCGGGCACCTTCCCATAGCAAGAGGCCTGCTCTGCCCTGTCTTGCTGTTGCACCTTGAAGAAGGCATTCAGGGTCTGCTCCTGCCCTAGTGTACACCAGCGTAAACCAGGGTTAGCCCCTGCACCATTACAGCATGGGGTGAAACA
>NW_017729015.1:19467740-19490208 GCF_001723915.1 Gavialis gangeticus
CTGGGCTGCCTGCCACCCTGAGGCCACAAAACCTCCCGCCTCAAGGACAGACCCTGGTTCGTGGCAGCCTCGGGCACCTTCCCATAGCAAGAGGCCTGCTCTGCCCTGTCTTGCTGTTGCACCTTGAAGAGGGCATTCAGGGCCTGCTCCTGCCCTAGTGTACACCAGCGTAAACCAGGATTAGCCCCTGCACCATTACAGCATGGGGTGAAACGGAGGCTCCCGATCTCGAAAGCAGGGGTGACAGTTCAGCCAAAACTCGCTCGGAGGTACCGGCATAAATAGCATCTCTCCAGGCTCTCCTATCCTGGGATTTCTAATGTGCCCATCACCGGGGTATCTAGGCACAGGGCAGCTACCCAGAGGTGCTGGGTTCCTGTCAAAGGGGCTTAAAATATCTGGATCAATGTGGCAGTCTGAGCAGGTTTTAACCCCTTACCTACTGGGGCCGATTCGTGCCCTTAAACTGCAAAGATCTGGCCTCACCACGCTAGGAGCTGCACTCGTAGAGTGAGACCCCTCCCCAAGAAGAGCGCAGTCTCTGTAGCCAAAGCCTAGAGAGGGAAACTAAGAAGAGGGGGGCCGTGCCCGAGGTCACAGGACTTGCACGGGTCTGTCCAGTGCTGCAGCCAGCATCCCCCACGGCTTCTGCACCCCGCGTGGTTCTCCTGGGACGTGGATAACATCCTCGGGGGAATACTATATCGGATCCCGATCCTGCAGGCAGATGCACGCAGGTAGATTTGTGCCTGCGTTGGAGCACTGTTTGGGTTCAGGATGCTTGTTTAGGGAGATGCTGCAGTGTCCAGGTCACCGATCCCATCCCCCAGCCCTCCCCGCTACAGATACAGAGCAGACGGCTTTGCCCAAATTCCTAGCAGCTCATAAAAGGGCCAGTAGGATTTTAATGAGACGCTTTCTGAGCCCCTGCCCTGCTCTGTGCACACTCGCAGGCTGCTGTGTCGGCTTCTGTAGCATTTCCAAGAGCATTAGTAAGACCCAGCACCTTCCTTGTAGCAGCCTCATCATGGCCTGGTCTGCAGATCCACACAGACACCCCCTCCCAGCACCATCCTATCTGGTGCTCCCCCCCAGCCGCGCCTGGCCTGGGGTCTGAGTTCACCCCAGGTCTGGCCTGCTGTATTTGTGCCAAGAAGCGCGTTGCTTTGAGGCATGCCCAGCCCTGCAGCACAAATGGGTTTCAGCGGCAGCATCGTGAGCTGCAACAAAGAGCCATCACCCGGCATTTTTGTCCACTCCTTCACTCTGCTAGCTAAGGAAAGCTCCCGAAGGGGCGAACTAGCAGATGGGGACAGGAACACAGGGTTAACCCCCAACCAGCGGTTTGAGCCAGAGACCACTGCAAGACCTGTTGGCATTGATGGGTATCGGATCAGACCTCCCAAGGGGACCACTTCCTCATGCCCCAGGCTTATTGCAAAGCTATCTGGAAGGGGCTAGCCCTGAGACCACTCACTCATCTCCATACCCCGCTCTGTAGGATGCTTTGGCTCACCGGGCCTGTGTTTGAATGCAGAAAGGTTGAGACAAGTTGGAAGCGGAAAGCTTGCAAGGAGCAAGTCCTCCGAGCCCCTGGCTCAGGGATTAGGATGAAACCTTTGTGAGGGCTGCTTATCCCACATTCCCAGCCTGTGTCTTGGGATCCAATTTGGGCTGCATGGACCTCAGAGAGGATCCCGTCTGCCGCATCCAAAGGCCAGGGCGGGGGTTTCTGTGCTCAGTGCCCTGCCCGCTGCACCACATTGCTCTCCTAGAGCGAGGAAGGGAGATCACAGGAAAGGCAGGTGATCCGGGAACACAGTCCCAGTGATTTAGGCCATGGGACCAGCAGCTTTTAAACTTGGCCTGGAACTTGGGATCTGTGTCCCCTTTGCAGGCTGAGCGTCTCGGTAACAGCTCCGAAGAAAAGCAGCGGCTGAACCCGTGATTCCCTCCTCCCGCGCTTTGGAAACCGCGATTAGGGGAAGATCTACAAGGCTCGCAGAGAGCAGCACCATCATTTGTTATCTTAATGAGTCTCCAAACCCCACAACATGAGATCCCGAACAAACAGCGATGCCGGCACGGAGCCAGGTCTTGCGCGGCACCGGGCAAAGCCAGAGGCAACCCACACTGGGTTCAGTTAGCATCCTCCGGGAGCAGAATCGGACCATCATTTGCATCAGGTTTTAATTACTGATGAGGCTCTGGGTATGCATAGATTCCCCTGCGGCTTCCATTGCCCCGGTACCGGGGAGGAGCGGGGCTTTCTCGGCCTTATCCTGAGACCAGCCCTTAGCCCCTCTTCAGGGCTGCCCTTGATGCATGCACCAACTCTTGCTGCAAATGCCTAAGCAACAAGGAATGACTAATGGGACAGCTTCTGCTTTGGGTTAAAACCGGTGTGAATCTGGAGTGATACCAGTCTTTCCCAGGAGGAAATTTCCCACTAGGCTTTCCCAATAACAAACCCCGCTGCAGGGAGAGCTCCAGTAAAGGAGCCAGGCTGGTTTATAACTGCTGGGGCTTTGGCCTGCTAATGTCATCGGACAGGCTTGGGGTTTGCTTTGGTGTAGCTGGGATTGGGGAATGGGTCCCAGTAGGATCCCATATTGGCAGCATCTAAGGTCTGCTTATACCTAAAAAACCTTGGGTCACCATCGGCCTAGCCTGGACTTCCACGTACCGTGGGCTTGTTGGAAGAAGAGCAGATCCATCCGCCCAACAATAAAGTGTTTGAAATGTGGCCTGGCTCGCACGTTATTAAATGATGCATGGAAAGAGTGAATAAATGGGGGACTTTAATAAAAACCTCCTCCAGAAAGGAGCTATTCATGCCACCATTGTCTGAACATAAAAACTGCTGGGGAGGTTGGCTCGTGTCTCCTCTCTGCCTGCGATCTCACGTACAGGAGGGGTGCTGCTACCTCCTGCCTCCTTCCGCATCGTCTGCCTTGTCTGTTTGCACCGGCGGCTCTCCTTGAGCATGCGTTTAGGATATAGCACGAGGGAGCCCTAATCTCAATCTGGATATTGATCTGCAACAGTAAGACCGATAAGCAATAACAGGTATTCTTGTAATAATAATAATAATGGTAATTATGACATGATGATATTTTTATTGTTGCTGTTGTTATCTGCATTGGCACCTAATTGCCCTTTGTGCCTGGAGCTGTACAAAAGTCCCTTCTCACTTCCCGAGGCTTTCTTGCCTTGGGCCAGGGGCTGAGATGTGTCCCAACCAGATGTCCTGCGGTGTCCACCAGGCTCCACGATTTGAATGCCCGGTTTGGTTCGGCATCACCATTGCAGCCCTTCTCTCAGAGACGCTCGCCCAGTGGGGTCAGGACGCCGGGGCGCTGGCTGCGTTGTGTGGGCAGCTCGGTAGTGGGTGCAGCAGCGGTGCCCGGTGCGGTCTCCGGGTTGGGGGCTGAAAGCCAGCTGTGAATGGCCCTGGCATGGCAGCACTGAAAGCCCTCCCGAAGCCTGACACCGGTCTGAGCTGTCAGACCCGTGCCATTGCATATCAGGAAGGGAAAAATCAATGTTCCAGCTTCATTGAAAGCCCGTCTGTGAACTGGGAGGGATGGTGGGCCACGGGCAGACCAGAACCACGGACCCTGGGCTCCGCTCTGGGAAGGAAGAGGCGGCCGCATTTATCGCCCGGCGGTGGGGTGTTTAGTGGGCTCTGCTGAACAGTCGAAGCCACAACATTGGACCTGCCTTACGCTGTCCTAATTGAGCCGTGAATTTACTGAGCGTTGTAAAGCTCTGCTTGGAGAATAAATGGTTGCCCCGACTTTTAAAACTCTGGCGGCTGTTGTTTTAAACTTTTCAAGCAACTTTTAAACTGACTTTTAAACCTCTGGCGGCTCCACTTAGACAGGCCACTTCTCAGCCTGTCCAGGAGCGCGTCCCAGCAGCTCATCAGCTGCGCTCCCCAAGCAGTGCTAATCAGGCTTCATCCTGCCCTCGTAGGTGCGTGCTGCTGTGATGCCAAGGCAGCAATTACAGACGCGATGTCTCGGCCCAGATGCTGACAGAGCCCCTGGCTCGGGTTAACCAGCCAAGGCACCGTGGCCTCTGCATTGAGGGTGAGCGAGCCCCTTGCTCCTTTCTGCTTGGCCCAGGGTGCTCCTGAGGCTGTGCTGGCGGGTGCACGCTAAGCCTCATCGCCCATGCTGCCCTTCCCTTCTCTCAGCAAGGCCCTTGCAGAGCCGGAGTGGGACCCATGCTCGGTTTGCACTGGCACGGCCCCGTCCAGCAGCTTCAGCCGGGTCCAGCAAAGCCTCTGAGGGTCCCTGCAAACCCGCCTCAGCTGCTGCTATGACCCAAGTGATTGTTAAAAGTAAAAGCCTGCTGTAAAATGCAGCAAGCTCCCCCAGCCAGATGCTGGCCCGCTTGCAGCCCCTGAATCCAAAAGCAGGAGGCCAGACCGCAAGCAGCCGTGGAGCCGGCCGCCTGGGCCCTGGCTGATATGTTTGAGACGTGCCGTTTGCTTCGGAGGCTCTCCCTGGGTTTGTCGGGCAGTCCAGAGCACAGTGTTCTTGCCCCCGCCTCAGGATCTCGCAGACAGACCAATGTTATTACACCTGGGTAAGGAAACTGAGGCACAAAGAGGTGAAGTGACTCATCCAAGGTCACCGGACACATCGGTGGCAGAGCCGGGAGTCTGGATTGCCTGCCCACCGCTGCTGGTGCCAGGACTGCTGTGGGCCCACCCTGCCAGCTTACACCACTCGGGACTGGCCCCGCCGGAGGAAAGGAAGGCTGTAAGACAATAAGAGCTGATGATGCCTCTTGTCTTCCGCAAGCTCATTACCATTTTTCACAGCTTCAAGGGTTCCCCCCCCACCCTCTTCTCCTTTTTTCTCACCCATTCCAGAAGTCGAGACAGCTGATTTGAGAAGGTAATTTCCTCCCTCTCCCTTCCTTTATTCTCCTGAAAGACATAGAAATAAACTCGCCGGCGGTCCAGGGGCAGGAACGCTACGTGAGCAGCCAGAGGCTGTTCCAGCTCGGTAATAAGAGAGTCTCTGTTGCAGGGACTATAAAAGAGAACTGAGAGGAGAGATTAAACACCTTGAGTTACATATTTGTCCTCGGCTAAGTCTAGAGGGGCTCGCGGTTCTCTTTCCTCCCGCCGCTGCCTCTGATCTTCCTTTGTCGTACCGTTTAATGGCGCCCAGAGGGCCGCGGTCAACGAGCGGATGGGAAACGATTGAGAAGCAGGCGTGGCAGGCTTGTCCGGCAGATAGGAGTGAAGGTGGCCAGAGCTGGACGTCGTCAGAGTCTCATGCACGTGGCACGTCAAGGGTGGCGTGGACCTGCTCTTGAGACCAGCTCCTCGGCCCACCCCCAGCATCACCCCTGCCCTAGATGTCCCTCTGGGCAGCCCTCCACCCCAGGGTTGTGCTGCATTGACAGAGGGACATCCTTCATCCCTTGTGCTGGGTTAAATAGCCTTCAGCCTCTCACCGTCGTGGGCTTCAACCGGCACCGAGCACCCAGCCTGCTCTCTCTGCTTGGGACCAGCTCCAGCTTCAGCCGTGGGCATGTGGGACGGAGATGCTGCTGTGTGGCCAGCACGAAGCCCCTGGGCCTCCTCGGGCAAGCTGCATGTCCCCGACTCAAGTCACAGCTCGAGTTTAGCTCCAGTTAGTGCCCGGGCAGCTCAGGCCAGGTCCTTCGTGGCTGTGTAGCAGGCCCCTTTCTGCTCCACGTCCCTGGAGCCATGGCCTCCATTGCACCCTCAAGGCTTTCTGGAGCTCACGCTCGGGCTGGGTTGCAGATTGTCTCTACCCCCTTCCCTGCTCCGGACGGCCCTCTGCACCTCCAGCTGGTACAGGGAGCACAGCCCTTTGAAGGGAAATGGCTTCAATCGGCGGTCAGGATCTGTCCCCCAGGACATGGGGGAGACACGGTCTTATGCTCAGCTCCATTTAGCGCCGTGCTCTGCAACGGGGGACATGCCGTGGCTGCGCTGAACCTGCCTTCCCCTTCCCCGTCTCAGCCAGGCCACGCTCGGCGGGCATTGCCCATCTAGCCATTGCCCATCTAACGCCAGAGACATCCGTCGTGGGTAGCGGAAGGATGCCAACGAGAGGATTTCCTCATCTGTAGCTTAGCAACCGCAACCTACCTGTCTACTGAGGCTGGTGAGGGAAGCTGGACACCGTGGGAGAAGAAGCAATCAAAATGCGATTCCTCCGCCGTGCTTTGTATATTATTACCGCCTCTCTTTCTTTAACGACTCTTCGGTTGGCTCTGTGTCTTCTCCAGCCTGGCAACGTGGTTAATGATCGTCCTTGGAGAGAAGAGGAGAGGAGTGGGTGTGAGGGACTGGAAAGCAGCCCTGAATTCACCCACCCGCCCAGCACCTTTGGGGGCTGGATGGAGAGGGGCCTCCCAAGGAGAGTGGGGGGAAGGTCTCATGAAACCGAAGAACAGAAGAGAAAGGGAAGAGTCTGGGATTTGGCGCTCAGGATTAATTCATGCCTTTGGCTGAGGTGCTTTGCAAATGCAAATACAAATGCAAATGAAAATGCAAATGCAAAGCGCTCCGTTAATATGATTATATCTTCTGGCATTTTGCTGTATTCCAGCCCTGTCTGCTTAACAGGCTCCGTTTAAAGGACGGAGAGACAGGAGCCTGGTCTCACCCGAGCACGCGCAGGCATCTGGTACCCGCAGGTCCCCACACAGCTGCGCAGACATGGGCCTCCCAACTGCAGGCCTGCATGCAGGACCACACAGGTGTGTGCACTCAGCCTAACCCATGCACACACATGGTCAAGGGCACACTTGCAGCAAGCGTGGCATGAAAACCCACTCACACAGAGACTTCGGGTCAGAGCCACAAAGGGATTTAGGCACTTCATGCTTATGTAGGTGCCTCATTTCCCATTGAAGCCAATAGGACTTAGATGCCTTCATGCATCTAGGCCCCAGGACAGCTACAAACACCAAGACAAATAGAAAAACTTCTGCATCTCACAAACACCTCTCTTGCACATGCACATGCCTGCAGGCGCACACACGCACGTACACACACACGCACGCTTTCTCGGTCTCTGAGTTTCAGTGGCAAGCTTTTGCTTCTACTTTAGCAGCCGTGGGGAGTTTCTGCTTCAAAATCAGCCCGACGAGAAGAGACATATGGAAAATGCTCACGGTCAAAACGAAGACCCTTTGGAAAGCCAACGTTGTGCTAGACTCCACCTGAATTCCTCCTTCGGCGGCTTTGCCAGCTTACACAAGGTGCTTTTGGTGTCCTGTCCCCATTCAGGACAGGGAAAACTTTTTTGACTCCTTGAATATTTTGCAAAGATGGGGAAAGAAAAAACCCTGTTTCTCACCCACTTCTCCACCTGAGTGAGTGAGTCGCAGGGGTGAGCACCTGTGTGGTCCCACGGCAGAACAGACCTTGTTCCAATCTCCTTGGGCTTTTGGGGCTTTATAAAAATTGCAAATGCCACCCCCATGGGTGTTTGCCAAGGCACTGTTAATTTAATATTTCCCTGATTTCTTTCCCTCCCCACTGGGTACAATGGGCTGTGTTCCCTGCTCCTCCTTGATGCTCTGCAGAGAGCTTGAGGTGCATGTGATCAGGTGCATCCCGCACACAGCAAGCCCCGGGGGTTTTGAACATCATGGATCCACGACCGTCTCTCTTCTGAAAGTACCTGATGCGTAACATGCCACGACCGCTTTTTCCAATGGTGTAGCTGTCACTTGGATCCAGCATCGCACCTGCATTGAGCAAAACAGGCAGCTTCATCGAGACGAGAGAGGGATTTTGTGCTCTAGGCTGTGTGAATAAGCAGAGCAATATTGATGTCAAGAGAGCTAATGCAACTCCCATCATCCAAGGAAGTAGCTTTACCACGGCTGTCCATGTTGACAGCGTGTCTGGGGAGGAGAGGGTAGGTCTGGAGAGTCATCTTACCCAGTACTGAATATCTTGCACCTACTGTAGGAAGACCGAAGGTCTGGAGGCATGATCTCGAGCAGGCGCCCTTTAGAGAGTCTGCGTCAGAGATCAGCATGAAGTGACCTGGTGGCTAGTACTTAAAGACGGGTCATGGATGCGGGTAGTTTCCTCCTGTCATAGTGGCACTTGCATCTGAGGGCCCCAGGGTGCTTGTAGATGGTGTGCACAGCTCATCACTACAGGCCACGGAGTAGTCACCTCTGCTAAGGCAATGCACTGAGTCCTGAAGCTAGGTCAGCTATGCACAAGGACGCCGATCCTCAACGGCAGCTCTTGTGGCACTGGCGGTGCTCACCCCTAGCTCTCATTACCTTTGGTATTCAAACTGCTTCACAAAAGAGATCCATTTTACAGATGGGAAACCGAGGCCTGGAGAGGAAAAGCGAGTTGCTTCCTCACACAGCGGGCCAGCTGCTGAGCGGGGGGTTTCCTGAGTCTCTCCACTAGCTGCATGTGCCTCAGACCTCGGTTTGCTAGACGGGGACAACGGTCCTTCCTTTCCTCTCGGGGGGGGGCCATAAGAGCTGGTCGCTGAAGCGTCCGTGGTGATGGGTGTTGTGCAGAGACATGGCCCTTCTGTAACTTATGTGCCATTTTCTGGACCAAAAGAAAAACCCAGTTAACTCATTTGTTCACGTACAGCAATAAGGAACAGAAAAGCTGGCGGCGTTCTCACTCCATTTATTCAGAGAAGAAAACAATCCCATCGGTTTCCCATGGCCGGCCACGCTCCTCAATACGCTCGTCCCTATCTCTCCTCAGCAAGCTCTGTTATTTATTCAGCCTGCAAATGGCAAGCGCTAATAAATTAAGCATTTGTTCCGTGGCAGGAAGTCAGGCGCAGCCCGTGCAACAGCTCTCGAGGCTGCTCGCACAGACGTCGCTGTGGGTGGATGCGGCTGGGATGTCGCTCTCGCTGTAGGTAAGATCTCGAACTGTAAGGAGATGAGTTTCTAAGTGTTTAGGGAGACAGTGGGTAAATGTGGTATCTTTTATTAGACCAACCCTGCAGCAATGTAGGGCCTGGCTATGTGGCAGCAAGCTGCAAGGCCACAGCCCTTCCTGGCTCCTCTGCCGGGCTGCAGCTCTTGGGGGAGCTCCACAAACAAGGCTCTTATGACCCTGGGACACTTCTCCATCCCTTGCACCTGGCAAGAAATTGTCAGAGGGGAAAGAAAAATCCCACCAAGAGAGTCTACAGCATAGCAAAGATAGGTGAACCATGCAGCCCGGGATAAAGTAGGGGGAGCTTTGCAGGATGTGCGTGCATTTGTGCCATCCCCTTCTCTGCTGTATGTTCATGCCCAGGCGCACAGGGATGTTTCCCAACTGCAGAACTGCTCCAGCCACAAGAGCAATGCCACTTCCTCCAGAATGATACTTCCTAGGTTTTTTCTCACAAAAAAGCCATTTTTAGAGCTAGCTGAGAAAAGGTGATGGGTTTCTCTTGGCAACATTGCTAAAGTTTATAGGCAGAAGGGAGGGGGAGGTAATAAAAAGCACAGACATGTCAAAAACCTCATTTTACACATGGAGAACCTATACCCTTAACTCTAATATACTGTCAACTGAATTCCCCACCCCACCCGACCATATCATTTCACATGTGTGCATGTGCATACACATGCACACACTGATGTATGTGTATATTTGTATGTATATGTATAGTCACTGTATAAATGTAAGTTGATCATACTATTATTAGTAGCAGTAGTCATTCATTGTGATGACATTGGTATTTCCAGGGCTGTCAGCTGAAATGCAGGCTGAGGATGATAAATATTGGTATCCATGGCTCTGTCTCTTCCAGAATATTATTGCCTTGAAGATTTTCTTCCAGTAGGACATGCACAATGAAATCAAAATCTTGCTGGCTCCGGTAACTTTAGAGATGGGTTATAAACGAGGCTGAGGTATAGCGCAGAGTTCACAGGGGCGAGCTGATGGGAAACGACGTGCTCACCGGTTCAGCTGGGGGCTGCAGGGGCTTGGCACAAGAGGAGACTTAGTCCCACGGCTGAGAACCCAAAAACAGTGGTACCCAGGACCTGGGGCTTGCTCCAGGTTGCACAAGAGGGCTGGGATAGAGACAGGACTGGATCCCAGTAGCCCGGCTATGCTTCGACAGCAAGGCCAACCTCGTACTGCTTGCTTCTGTCGGGTACCAATGGGCAGCCAGTTGTTAATTGTATAATAGCAATGGGTCAGGCGTGCCAGGAGGAGGCCTGAGATGAAAGCCACGTTGCAGCACAGCCAGCGTGTCCCAGGCCTTGGCTCTGTCCATCATGAAGGGAGCTGGCGGTACAATCTTGGGCTGCTCCGGAGGTCTTCCACCTTCTGCAACCTCCACCTGTGCCTCCTTGTTCAGGAATCAGCACAACACTTATTCCTCACCTACTGCTCCTCCGCCCACCGTCCCAAGCTGGTGGTGATAGGAGTATTGTCCCCTGCGCATTTTAGACAAGGCGCAGAGGAGGTTTGATGTGGTTATGGATTGAAGAATGACTCTTCATGTCATCTACTGCCCCTTTCTGACAGTGATATCAACCATAGTTGGGACTTTCTTGTGGCAGGTTCTCTACCTACATGGAGTAAGAGACTGTCCATGCCTTTAAGAGCTTGCAATAAAGATACAGCTGGCAAGAAAGAGATTAAAAGACTTGCCTGCGGCCATAGGAAAATAGGGCTGGCACGGTCCTCAGATCACATCTAGTCCTATCCCTTACTCAAGGCAGGAGCATGCGTATTGACCATCCATGTAGACGGCTGCTGGCAGAGGTGGAAACAGAGTGCAGGTCTCCGGTCTTCCGGACCAGCGCCCTCTCCATTGACGATGAACTTCTCCACTGCGGGAAAAAGAAATCCCTCTTTGCTTCAAAGCCCTGCTTAGTGTATTCCTCTCTGTAAAAGGCGCTCGCAACTGTATGGGTCTGCATTCTCCTCCCTGGCCCACGACTCTTCTGTAAAGACTTTGAAAGTGTTGCTGTGAATCACAGTTTCCAGGCTCAGCAAAGGCAAGACGCAAAATGGAGCAGCAGTCCCTAATGTGCATCGCTGTCCTGCGTTAGCCGAAGGGGCTTCCCGGCGTTTCTGGTAATCCCCTGCTTTGGAGGGCATTTGTTTGTTCCTCCTGCTTGCTTTTATTTCATTTGGTTCCTGGAGGTGTGTGCAGGGATCACAGGGCCTAACATAGACCCCAACAGCGGGTCCATGAATTTCACCCCTTTTCAGATCAGCAAATTGCCTGTGAGCAGGATCCTAATGGATTCACATGCACTTGGTATTTGGCATAATTGGTTTTCCAGTGTTTGCACTTGGTATACGGCATGGTTGGTTTTCTGTAACCAGCCAGGCTCTGGTTACAGAGCTCATGCTCTGCATCAGCTGTTATGGACGTGCCCCTAGAGCGGCTCTTCGGAGCAGGGGCTGGGAGGGATACCTGCCTTCTGCAGGTTCTTGGCAGCTTTTGGCGTATGGGATGCCCTGGGGAAGTGGGTGGGAAGTGTTTAAAGCCAGAAGCAGCCACTGCAGCCCTCTGCACCAGCCATACAGCATTGCTCAGGAACTGAGCCCACCAGCTGGCAGGAAGGATGCCCCTAGGACAGCTCTACTCTACCCCAAGGCCAGCACGGCTCGTGGAGCAGCCCAGCTTCGGGCAGGCAGTCCAGTCTGAGCTGCCCGCTCCATGCGGAGTCTCTTGAGCAGTCCAGCAGGCAACTTGACCTTTAGTTTCGGCGTTAGGGACCCAAGTCCAGGCTCCTGTCGGCCACTTTGTGCCACAGGCGCAAGCTGGCTCATGCCACTGATGGAGGTGGCACAGGTTATGCTGCTCACCCAACTTTAGTCCCTTGTAAGGCAAGAATAAGACATGGATGCTCGAGGGCAATTTGAATTCTTTCACCTTCAGGCCACCCCCTCACATCCACACCCACATCCCCACCCACAGTGGCCGTAATACTGGGAGCTCGGCTGTGGTGGAAATGAACGGCCCTCTCTGATGTACCACACGCGGTGTGAACAAGGGCATTGGCACCTACTATTGCAAGGGAGCTGTAAATTTAACTTCTGAGTGTGTAGGGAAGTTGCTAATTATGGGGTTCATATAATTAGCTCTGCCGGTTCACTGCAGTGCTCTGCAGGGGACAGGGCTGTGCCTGCAGCGTCTGGGAACAGGGAAGCCAGGGCCTATGGAAATAGCTTGTGAGATGCCTTTTGCAAGGGCTGGGCGTTCCTCTCCCATTGCCTTGCTGCAAATCTGATCTGAGGGGTTCCCAAGGCAGGAGGTTGCAGTCCTGACCTGTGTTGACATGAGTGGGAGATTTGCTAGGACTTCTCCTGCTCTCATTAAGGCAAGGCGCCAGTTTTGGCCTTTTGCAATGTTTTGCCTTTCAAAACCCCATTTCCTTCCCTGCCTGCACTGTTCTGTTATCCCTCTGTGCAATGCACTGGGAGACGACCAGCTGCAGAAAAAGGCAGCTCTCCCCTGCCCAGGCAGGTCCAGATGGTGGATTAGGTGTTGTGCCAGGTGTGGAATTAGTCATTGCTGCGGCAGATGCCTCGTGGCAGGAGGGGGCACCCAGGACAGGATGCCCGTGGCTCCCACCACCCCTGCTAAAGGCTCGATAGCGACAGCTCCGGTTATCTGCCCGACAGAGCTCAGCTCCCGGTCTAAAGGACAGCCAGCCACCGTCGATGAAACACAAAGGCTGGGCCAGTCGTCCCAGAGAGCGGCAGCCGTGTCATTAACAACCGCGCTGAGAAGGAAAGGTGTGTGTGTGTTACCCGATAAATGCAATGGCCCCATTTGGGGGAAAAGATTAGGGCCTGTGTGGATTTACACCCTGTTATTCCAGGGTGCGTGGGTTTGGAAGCCCTGTGCTCGCAAGCCAGGTGGAGAAAGATAAATCAGACCAGAGCATCTCCATGTAATGAGGAAATTCAGCAAATTAATGGCATTTTTTCTCCTGGTGTAGATGTCATCCCCGTGACACCTCCCTTCTGCTGGCATGCACTCGTTTTACCAGGCCAGGGTAGCGGAGCCAAGGGCAGAACAAAGCCTTTGGGCAGGCTGTCAGAAGGGCTCAGCATCTGCGAGCTCTGGCTGAGGATGCTGGAGAACGCCTACCCCATGGAGACGGATGTGAGCTGCTCTGCAGGAGCGTGCAAATGCCGCCTAGCGGGTAGGGCACAAGCCCGGGAGTCAGGAAACCCGTGACCGTCAGCCAGTCCCTTCCCTTTGCCCTTGCCTGCCTTGTCTAGGCAGCTTACAAGCTCCTTGAGGGAGACAAAGGCTACATGCAAGAAGCCCTGATCTTGGTTGGAGCCTGCTTATTAATTCCTGCAGTGCCTCCAGGATCAAACCTGCTGGATGCAACCACCACAACCAGCACAGAAGTCCAAGGGAAGGGGCGGGGGGGGTGCAATGCCAGCCCTGGCCTCCCCATGCAGCTGTGCCAGTGCCCCTCCGCCTCGACCTGCAGCTCCTTTGACTGCGTGGCTGTTCGCTGCTGGAAGCAGAACAACACGAGGGACTTAGGCAGGTTGCACAGCCTCACTTCGCTTGTAACCTCGTCCGTGTTTGAGCCCAGGGCACTAGAGGTGCAGAAAAAGGACTGCTAGTGCAACACTCCTGCTGCACCCACCACCGAGACTGGGCTAGAGCACCAATAACTGCAGCAGTCCACACGCCATGTAGGCAAGGGCTCTGCCATGCCAGGAGAAGCCCAGCTGCTCTCCCCACGGGCTTGCACAGTCACCACGGAGGCTGTTGATCTCAGCAGACAGTGCCAAGATGAGTCACGTCAGAGCTGAGCTTTGGCACAGCCAGGGACACGGGATGGCTTTCTGCACCACACCTGGGCTTCTGATTGCCCAGATTTGGATGTCTGCAGGGCATTTGGGACACTCCTTGGACGTGTAGCCCCGTGCCTACTGGACGAGCAACGGCGGTAGTCCTGCAAGTATCTGTATGTGGATGCAGAGCCAGCTTAGATGCCGAACAATGGGATCATCTGCAACCCATAACTGCTGGGCTTAGATGTAGGATCTGGATCTACTGCAGTCATCCAGCCCAACACCGGTCTGATTGGGCACAAGACAGATTTTGGTTGTGTATTCACGAATGCACGATGCTCAGTGCTACGAACGAGACCCCAGCTCAGCCTCTTAATGACCCGGCCAACCTTCCTCTCTGCTGACATAGGTGCGTTATATTCCCTAGATATGCTTCTTGGATGTAGTCTGCAGGGCATCTGTGGTGGAAAGGACTGACTTGGTACTGAGCTGCCTCAAAGCACATGTATCCAGAGTAATCCATGGAAATCAGTGCAGTTAAAACAGATATGAGCCAGCATAAAACCAACTTAAGTTAACAGGCGACTTAAGCAGCCAATGTCACTGCAGCATCTGGTTGCAAGCAAAATGCACAGTGGGGCATGGAGAGTCCTGGACCATCCTCTCTCCATAGGACAGGTGCTAATTACATGCCTAACCACTTCGTCCATACAGGTTATTCCTCGAGCATCCTTCGGGGAGGGGAGTGGGGGAGGAGGTGCTACTAGCCCCATTGTACAGATGGAAAACTGAGTCACCCATGGATCTGAGGCTAAGGCCACATGGTAACCCTACGGCAGATCAAGGAATTGGACCCACAGCTCCCAGATCCCAAGCAAATGTGATATGCACTGACCCATCCTTCTCTCCACGGACAGCGAGGGCTCAGGCATGGAGGTTTTTAACTGACGAGTGACACTTTGTTCAGCTGCTGGTTTCTGCCTGATCCAACGTGCAAGGCCAAGAGCATTTCAAAACATCTGGGATACCAAAGCCAAGGCATTTCCCCTTCTGAACAGCCCAAAACTGGTCATAAAAACCCCAAGACAGGGATTATTTTCCGCAGTTTTGCATTCGGGAGTTGCCCCCCATCTTTCACAACTAGGGACCTTCTTTAGCAAAAAAACCGAGCACTAACAACACTCACCACTACACCTCTCCCCACCTCCAGGAAGGTCATGAGGCTGGATTCATCCACCTAAGATGCACCAGCGAGCATTTTTCTCTGAGCATGATTAAAATTTTGCAGCAGCATCCATCGCTCTTGGAGGCTTTCATGTTTTATCAAGTTCCTCCATTGGCTGCATCTCTGCCCGAGGACACGCTGCTGTTTAGGAGGCAGCAAGTGCCTCTCCCCGTCTAGTCTGGAAGGATCAGCTCTCAGATGGGAGCCCGCGCTAATTGGGAGATTTACAAAAAGTGATTGCGCTAAAGCCATCTCCTGATGTGGGGAATATGTTCCCATCCGCGATGCGATCCTCCTCGCTTCCTCCAGCCCTATCTTGACATTCAGATCAGTCACCCTCGCAATTTGCAGAACTTGGCGTGCAATTTTCTCCATCTCATCCATTATAGCTGCCTTTCAAGTATTCGGCAAGTGCCTCAGATCAGAGCCAGATCTGCTCTATCTATTTGGGAGATACAGATCCGTCCCCTTCAGATTGCAGCACCACTCCTTTCATGTTCTCTGACCCCTGCATCACATCTGCATCTTTCCCTCCTCCTGTTTCAGGGGCGAGGTGATGGCTTTGGGGTTTGCTGCTATGACGTGAATACATTTCTTTCATAAGCCCCTGTTGTCACTGCAGGCAAGGATGGGGTGCCCTTTTGTCCCCCTCCTTCACCCCTTGAAGCATTGCAGCTGAATGGTGCATCATGTGAAGAGCGTATTTTGTGTGGTCAAGGCACTTGCTTTGGGCATGGCTTTCCTCCTTGGAGAGGCCAACCAGGGAACCAGGCCATCCACTCCCGCCCTACATTCATCCTGGGCGCCCTCTCCGACATCAGCAACCGCAGGTTGCCAGAGTGTATTGGTTACTTGTGGCATCATCATAACCCGTTGCCCTGGATACAGCACGTGACCTCACAAACCAGAGGTAGTGACATCGCTCTGACTCAATAGCTCTGAGCCGTGCAGGCGGTGGCGAGACGCAGGCTTTGCCCCAACGAGCTCCATGATCTGCCTGGTGGAGATCACGGAAGGATTGCTGGATTGTGTCCTCACCCCAGATGGGGAAACTGAGGCATAAAAAGGTGCAGCAGCTTGCCCAAGGGCAGGGAGGAAGCTGCTAGCACTGCTGGTGTTCGATCCAGCGCCACCGCATTGCTAGATCTACGAGGCTATCCTTCCTCCCTCGGGAAAGCCTAGGGTCACACTTGGGCTCTGATTTTTTTGGAAGCATTCAGTCCTCCCCCTCCCATGGACCTTAACTAGCAGCGCTGCGGGGGGAATAAAACCTCACAGATCATCCAATTATTATTATTATTCCAATGAAAGAAGCAGGGATCGTGTGAGCAGCTCCGTACCAATTCAGACTGGTTTTCACCCAGCTCCAGTCGCACATCACCCATCCCAGCCTAAAAGGAATGACATCATACTCAGCCAACCAACCGGGAGAGAAGTATGACATCAGAACATCCTTCCCCAGCTGACCCGTTTGTTACACGATGACCTCACCTCACCGTGCCCCAGTGCAAATCCCGAAGAGTCCTGCTGGTGTCAGTGGCCGGGTTATGAAGGGCCCCACGTGCGAGGGAGGCAGAGGGGCGAATGCAGCCGCCCTCAGACAGGCAGGGCTCTTCTGCATCAGGCACCACCCGTCTGCGGTATAAATATTTGATATTGTTTTAAAGCCCGAGTTTTACAGCTGGCTTTATAATGAGGTATCGATCTCTGGGCTGGAAACAATGCACGGCTCTTTCAGGAGCCAGTTCCTCAGCTCAGCGGAGCTCCAGCCGAGTTGGTGGCGGTCGGTCCACCGGTGCCCGCTGAGGACTGACAGACTGGAGCCATTTGACAGCTTAGACCTTCAAGTCATCTGGTTTCCAGTGGTTTCCAGCCTGTGGTCCGTGGACCCCTTGTGTCTAAGGGGCCCGTGAAAGATGATTATGATTAATCAAAAGTATGTGAACACCCACACTTACCATTCAGAGGGCTCTGCACTTCCATTTGATTAATTTTTTTTAAGGATCTTCATATGAAGAAAGGTTGAAACCCCCCTGCCCTAAGACGTTGTAGTGCTAGAAGCAAGTATGGCCAAGCTGGCTCGTGCAGCCCCTGGTTTCAAGTTGAGAAAGCAGACGGGGCGCAGGCAGGGGAGACGATGGCATTTTTGCAGGTCAGTAGCGTGAACTGATTTGTGCGCGTGGAAGATATCGACTGCTGTGACTCCTTCGGTGACACCAGAAATCTTTTTCTTGGCAGGTGAGAGTGGGGAGAAGTGATTAATAACCCACTTAGGAGCAGAGGCCTGATCCTGATCTCACTTCTCTGCTTTTGCAGCTGTGTGACTCCACTGACATTACAAATGTTATTCTCACTTTATGCTGGTGCAAGCAAAACCAGACTCAGGCACATATGTTGTGTGTGTGGTTGGGGGGGAGCTCAGATTTTACAGCTCAGATTGCTCTCAGTGCCTCTCCTAAAATAACCCTTAATGCATGGACGGACATCCAGGATCAGGAGGATGGGCAATACTTCCAGCTTGGCAAAGCATGGTTTTTTGAAGGCACAAGGTATGGCTGCACTGGTCCAGCAAGACAGCATCTTCTGCTTGGATTTCAACAGGGATCCCCTCCAAATGCAAGGCTCCAAGTTTCCATGTGAAAGGTCCACGGCACACGTGTGTACAAGGAGGGTGCCAGGTATCCAGGCTGTAGCCGTGGTTGCAACCAAGAGAAAAATGCTCTTGATCTAGAGGAAAAAGCAGTCAGGACTCATGATATCTTACTAGACCAATTAGATTTTTGCAAAAAAAAAAAAAAAATTCTTTAATTGCAGGCTTTTGGGCACGAATACCCGTCATCAGGCATCAGCCAAAAACGACTGTAAGAGTTCTCCTGGGTAGAAATGAAAGTTCATATTTCATAGGAGAGTTGAAGGTGTGGTATAATCCCGTTTGGAAAAAAATCATTTTATATGCAATTAGGCTCAGAGAAAAGTTGCCACAGTCTATTTACCTCGAAGTTGTTAGGTGGTAAGCTTCAACTCTCCTATGAGATCTGAACTTTCATTTCTACCCAGGAAAACTCTTACAATATTTTCTCCGATGCCTGATGAAGGGTGCTTGTGCCTGAAAGCTTGTAATTAAAGAATTGTTTTTTGCAAAAAATCTAGCTGGGCTAATGAAAGATATTGCCTCTACCTGATTGCTTTTTACAGGAAGGGTGGGAGACTGGGGCTAAACTAGTTGTCAATTGGGGCAGGATGAGGAACAATGGTCTTAAATTGCAGCAAAAAAAGCCTTAAGTTGAATATTGGGAGGAACTTTGCTCCTCTGAGGGAGATCAATAACTGGAGCAATGACCTAGGTAGGCTGTGGAGGCCCCAGCTTTGGCTGATTTTAGGAGTGGATTAGGTCAACACGGTTTAGACAGGGCTGATCTTGCCTGGAGTAGGGGGCTGGACTGGACGCGACCACCTGAGGTCCCTGCCAGCTCTACGATTCCCTAAAATCCATAAAGACGTTGAGCCCCAAATCGGTCCAGCTTTTTGCTTGGCAGAGCTACACAGCAGGGTCTTACCCATGCGATGGCAGCAAGAGGATGGCACAAATAGCAAAAGCAGGGGTGGAGAAATCTTGGCTCCGATCCTCAATGCCGCAGCCCCCTTGGCAGCAGAAGGAAAGGGGGCTGAATCCCCAGAGCAGAGCAGGACCAGGCTGCCAATTCTTCAACACCCATAAGCCTGGCAGGGTCTTTCTTTTAGAGGGATCCACAACCCACATACCAGGCCATTTTCAAAAGCCAGCCATTTGTTGAGTGGCAGCCAAGCTACGTGGGAGATCTGGGCCCTGACTACAGAGGTGGGATCTTTTTTTTTTTGCAGATTCCAGCTCCAAGCGGGTCAATGCGGCTACAAAACCGCTGGTGGTTGACTCAGTGCATCCGTGTGCCCACACCCAGGGGTAAGGGATTGGGTAGCTGTCTGAAATCATGCCCCGAGACTCGGATCATTGCAAACAAACCATGCTTCTCTGTCCGCAGATGAAAGTCTCTGCCTCTCTGCTCCCTCCCGCCTCCGCACAGTGAGTCAGGCTTTTGTCCACCCTGAGTAATCAGTGAGATGGAAGTAATGCTCGCAGCCAGTACTACCCGGATGCCCGTCAGAGGCGATCCTGAGGACTTGGGTTTGCTTGAAATCGCTCACTGGGTTACTGGATCTGACAGCAGCCCCGGGGGTCAGGAGATGTTGCCGGCTTTAATCTCGTTACTGCTCTGCTGAGGTTTTGGTGCAATTCAAATCTGCAGCAGATTGCATCGACCTAGCCTTAAAGGGGCACCCCAAGGGTAGGGTTACTGTATGTCTGGGTTTTCCTGGACGTGTCCTCTTTTTGCATCCTCTGATCTCAGGCTGGGCGGGTTTGTTTGTTTTTTTTAAGTATGATCAACTGTCCAGGAGTTTGGTCAGCTCACCTTCAAAGTTTTTCCCAGCACTTCCTGGCTTGCTCTAGCAAGAAGCTGGTTGGGGTGAGGGTGGGGGGGTGGGAGGCAGGGGCACATGCATATGGCTGGCGTGCACCTGGCAGAAGGTGCAAGCAGCCCCCGCACCTGGATGCAGGTAAGTGGGGGTCGGAGGGCCAGGGCTTGGGGGACTGCCTGGGATGTGTGTATGTGTGTTGCAGGGTGTGTGGGTGTGCAAAGGGGGCAGGTGCCTGGTAGTGCTGGGGGAAGCTCCTGCCCCTCTAGTGCGAAAGGGGCCAGGGGAGCCCCCAGGGATGGGGGGCAGCTGCATGGCTGGGCCAGTGCCCTTGTTCTTAGGAGTGGGGCAGCCTAGACATGCTGCAGGGCTGGGCGGGCAGGGGCCCCCCATGCTGCAGGGAACTGGAAATACGGTAACCCCACCCAAGGGTGCCTTGCTGAAGCGCGCTCAGGGACAGCAGCACTGCTCCAGGCATCTTCACACTGAAGACAATTTCCAAAGTACAACCTGAAGCCAGAGGGAAGAGGGAGAAAATAAGGCTCTAATTTATACTAAGAGCTATGGGTGTGTCTACACGTGCATTAACATGCTTTAGTTAATGCGCATTAAATCTAGTACTTCCATTGAGAGGGCCTAAGAAAATGCACATTAGCCTGTCTTAATTCACATCAACTAACGAGTGAGCACTTTTACATATGCTCTGGGGGTGGGTGCTTTAGCTAGAGCAGCTCCAAGAGCTGCTGTAATTAAAGCACTACCACGTCTCGTGTTTCAGCATCCCTGCACTTAAAAATGGTTGCAGGGGCGCTTGAATGAAAGCTCGTTCAATGAGCTTTAATTCAAGCACCGCCGCCACCATATTTGAGCACAGGGATGCTGATCCACGAGACATGGGAGGCTGCTGGAGCGCGGCCATTAATCGAGTCTGCTCCAACATGCTGGAGCTCCAATGCGTCGGAGCAGCCTCACTGCTTGTGTAGAGGCACCTACATTTTTTACGTAACACTAAAGGCTCATTAGCCTATTTGAATGCACATTAAATAGTGACACTTTAACATGCATTAAAATAGGTTAACGTGCATTAAAGTGCCTGTGTGGACATGCCCTATGTAAGCAGCTCCTTTGGGTTCCCGTGGGAACTACCTAGCTCTGACGGATGATAAGGGAATTGGGGCCTCCTTAAAACTGAAGAAGTCCCTGCTGTCCATCTCTGGGCTCAGTTTCCCCACGTATCTTCTTTTCCTGCCTTGCTTCTAGGAGCAAAGGAACTGACGGACCAAATCAGGGCTCTGGCCATTTGCTCCATCCTTGCATTTCCAGCTGTGGCCAGGACCAGCGGAAAGTGCAAGAAACCCTTTGGGATAACAGCTTTCCCCATAGCAAGATTTTTTTCCTTACTACTGTTAATACCTGGAGGGCCTGTGCCCCGATATTGGAGGGCTCCTATTGCTTATGCGGGAGATAATTACAGCTATTCTTGGGCTGGGGTTGAATCAGTTAACACAGTCCCATAGAAGAGGATGCTGCTGCAGCGATTTACAGCAGCTGAGGACATATGCAGATTAGGAGACAGCTCCGTTAAACCTTATGTGAAACCCTGAAACATAATTGCAGAGGTTCTCCACAATTACCCATACCCCGCTGCCTAATTGCATCCATTCGTTTGGAATATGTGCACACTTGTCCCAGTTAATACACATTGCAAGTAAACCCTGGATGTTTTGCTGAATTGCCAGAGCTACAAGACTTGGCCACGAAATACAAGCCGAGAGCTGCTGCAGGAGCTACGTTAGCAGAAACAGTATACACTTATTCTCTGTCTCGGGGGGAAAAATGCACTGAGGATCCAATAGACCCAAGAAAATTCTTGTTGGGCCAAGCCTTCCACTGGTGTAAACTAGCATGTCTCCAATATAGCTGCACTGGCTTCCATGGCTTTGCTACAGCTGAGAACCCAGCCCACAGCACACACCTCTCCAGGAAGCTGCGATTTCCCTTATTAAATAAATCCAAGCTGAAATTTTGACAAGGGAATCTACTTCTTGAAAGTATATTTGCACCTGTTGGGACAAAATGGACTCTGAGAACCCAAGCGAACCATCCTGGGGAAACGTATAAAGCCCCAGAAAAACAAGTCTCCTACAAATAGTCAGCATTTCTGTTTATCCATCTGAATTAAGGAGCCCAGTAAAAAAAAAAAAAAAAAAAAAAAAGACTAAATTTTGGGAAGTTGCTTTTTATATTGAAGATGTAAATGCCTGTTCATGAAATGTATACCTGTATGTTGGGTTACTGCCAGCATCCAGCTGGGAAACCTCCAAGCAGATTCAAAGCTCTGTGGGTTAGGTGCAGCATGTTAAAAAGCCACATAGCCAAGCTGTCCGATTTACACTTGAAAAATACCATCACATAGGGAATGCATTTGATGTCTTCACGTGGCCCATACCGTAATATAGCCAATATGCGTTTTAGTTAAGCTGTATATATTTCCTCTGCATTCGTTCCAAGCAGGGTTTTTAACCAGCCACAGGGAGTTTCACAGGGAAAACAATATACTGACCCAGAGAGTCAGGTTTGAGGGTTTTTGTTTAATAGCAGCTACAATTTTTTGTACAGTTGCATTAACATAAAATGCATCATAAAATTTGAAATGACTCCTCTGTGTATGTGCAAATCTGCCACATGTAAGCCAGGCTGCTTAGTCTAAAAGGGTTATAATAAGATATAACAACGAAGCTGCCAGCTTGGGCATTTACATTTGCTGATATAAAGAGGGTTTCTTGCTTTGACTTTAAGTGCAAAGCAAAGGCATGCTTAGAAAGCCACTTTGGTTCCTATTTCCTGTCATTTCTCTACCACCCCATGAATCACCTGATCTTTGCACTTGCTCTCTGCCACAGTGGGCGTGTCTACACATGCATTTACAATCAGCTTAAATTTACTGTGAAGTAAGTTGGAATTTCATAGATTTCATAGACATTTGGGCTGGAAAGGACCTCGGA
>NW_017729015.1:19490219-19491928 GCF_001723915.1 Gavialis gangeticus
CCTTCCCGATGACACCAGCGCCGCAGCCTTTGGTTGACTATGTGGATCCTCCTCAGCCCATAGGCCAGTGTCTACATGTGCGGGTGTTAAAGTGTATTAATGCTGTGTGTGGATAAGTGGATTAATGCTAAAGTTAGCCCCAAGACAGTCCACACACACAGTGTTACTGTGCAGTAAGGCGTCTATACATATGATGATGGTGCAGGTATTGAAATTTATGCTCAAGTTGGTGTAAGTTGCCATATTTACTGCGCAGTACGGGTGTGCACATGTAGACGCACACCCATACTGCGCAGTAATTCTGGTTACTGCGCAATAAGTGCACATGTGTAGATGAACCCACTGTCTTGTAAGTGGTAAGTAATAGCAGAGCCCCATGTGCTCCTCTCTTATTGCAGCACTAAGGAGAAGCACACTACCCTATATTTTCATTCTTAGAAGCTGTTTCAAGTCAGGCTTTTCTCCCTTTGCACCACAACTGCAAAGTGCAAGCAGCTAATTTCATAGATTTCATAGACATTCAGGCTGGAAGGGACCCCGGAGGATCATCGAGTCCAGCCCCCTGCCCCAATAGTTATGCACGAGGTGCGCACTGGTGCATGGGCACAAGCTGGGGAAGTGCCTCACGGTATTATTTCGGAGTGTTTTGTACCTCTCCTTCCCTGTTCAGTTGTGCTATGCTTGTTGCCTGAAAGCAGAGGGGCAAGCTGAAGAAGGCTGCCATAGAACTGAATAGGAGAGGTAGTGCCATGGCAGATAGCCGGCCTCTGGTCCGTTGCTAGAAAGGCTTTGCAATCAAAATGCCTGGTGCTATTCAGGCCAGAACAGGCTCCATCCTCCCTGGTAACAAGGCCACAAGGCCAAAAGAAACTTGACATTGCTCCAGCACCTTGCAACAGGTGTTGAAGTGCTCCTGGAGGCTCCCGGCTCTGGAAATCAGGCATCCCGGGTGGGGGAAGAGTTGTGAAGGAAAGCGAAGAAGCAACACCCCTGCCCAGCCCAGCCTCTTGCACGTTTGTCTCTGCTCCCTTCTCCCGGGGCTGATGGAAAGGACAAGTGGGGGAAAGGGTTTGCAAAGGCAACACAGCTGAGTGGGCAAGGGGAACGGAGTTGCCAAGGAAACTGCTGAACCGCGAGAGCTATTTTGCCAAGGCTGGAAGTGCGGGGGAGAAGGGCACTACAGGCTAGGAGCAAAGAGGCTGGGGGAGTGCGGAAACCTGGTGGGGGAAGGCAGAGGGATTATGGATGCACTCGAATGCAAGCCGGCACTGAAACACCTCGAGGAATATCCCATGTCACCGGGCGTTCACGCTAACGTGCTCAGCTCTCCGACCAGAGGCAGGTTTGTAGAGCCAGGTGGTTCTTCTTTGTGGGCCGGCTGGAGAAGCCGGGGGGGAGGAAGGTGTTACCAGTATACTTATGTAGTGAGTCCAGTGAGAGGCAGGAAGATCCATCCTAATTCAACTCAACCAGAGGTGAGCATTTAAAAAAGGCCATGAATCATAGGATCAAAGAACATCAGGGTGGTCACATCTAGTCCAACCCCCTGGACCAGCCCCAACTACATCATCCCAGGCAAGGATGGACTTGCCACACACAGTATTAATACACTTCAGAAACCTCCAAGGATGGAGATTCCCCCACCTCTCTACGTAACCCGTTCCAGTGCTTCACCACCCTCCTTGGGAGAAAGTTTTTCCTAATATCCG
>NW_017729015.1:19496928-19499332 GCF_001723915.1 Gavialis gangeticus
CCCAGGCAAGGATGGACTTGCCACACACAGTATTAATACACTTCAGAAACCTCCAAGGATGGAGATTCCCCCACCTCTCTACGTAACCCGTTCCAGTGCTTCACCACCCTCCTTGGGAGAAAGTTTTTCCTAATATCCGACCTCAACTTCCCTTGCTGCAACTTGAGCCCATTGCTCCTTGTTCTGTTTTGCATCAATCCACTTGAAATAGCTGTGTGGCGACTCTCCTTCTATGCAAAAAGGGATGGCTGTGCCTCAGTTTACTGTCCTGTCCTCTGGAAGACGGTAGGTAAGTCCTCAGGTGGCCATTTCTGCCCACTTGATATTTTATTGCAACCAAAGGAGTATAAAAGCATCACTGGACTTTGTCTCAGCTGGAAAGGTAACGTGGGTGAAGGCAGCGTGTGAATTAAACCAGGGCAACTATCCTGGAATAGCTCCCTGGCTAGCCAGGCCCCCACTAGCTCAGTTACTTCCTTACGGCACCTTACGTTCTCCGCAGACGGCCTCTGGGAGGGGACAGACTAGCAGGTCCGCCTCATCCGGAAGGATCCCAAAGCCTGTGTGTTTTAAACTAGAATTGCTTCCCCCATTACCAAGATGCAGCCGCCCTGGGGCAGCGTAGCGGGGCTGTTTGACAGCATGCAGCAAGTACTGCACAAGGGGAGGCAAAAAGCAAAAGGATTTGGGGCAGATGCAGAAGGTCGAGGATTTGGCTTAGAGCAGGGGCTTGTTGAGCACCCAAAGCTCCCACTGAGGACAGCTGGAGATGCAGGAACTTAGCATCTCTGAAATACCAGCACTGGGGCTAATGCTGCATAACTGGTCAGAAGAGCCTCAGGACCAGAGCCTCACACCCTACCTCAGATCATTACCCCCCAGCCTTCATCCCATGCCCCGGTGCTGGCAGAGATGAACCCCTCCCTGTCCATCGCACCAGATGTACATTAGATTTATGGCAGATATACGCTTGAGATTGAAAGCGGCAGCTCTTTGCAGTCTCCTTTCTAAAAACACCAGATTAGACCATCCTTTTTCTGTTAAAAAATTTTTTCTTTCCCCCTCTGGGAAAGAAACCTACCATGCAAAAAAATTATAGCAGGCTTCAACTTCCCAGCCATAAGTTAAAACATGCACTTGTAGTGATGAAGTACTTACTCGCATCCATTTCAGCTCCACAAGTCATTAAAACCATTTCCAAGTAAATCACCCTGCGCAGCGCGCGCCCTTCCAGATTTAAAGTGTCAGAAGGCTGGAGGGGAGCCAGCAATCGGTTTTGAACCAGGAGGAATCCCAAGGCTGCAAGAGAGCCTGTGCTTTTTCCCCCTGCCACTGTGACTGAGTTGAATAAGAAGATTGGTTTATAGTGGGGCAGGCTCATTTTCCAGTTCAGAGCAACAGGCTCATCATCCTTTTTTTGCCTCCCAGACAGCATGTAGATGAAGAGAATTGCCAGCCTGGATCCTATGCCTAGATGACCATGCAACTATTGTGGTCACAGAGATCCCAGCCCTGCACAGAGAAAGATGCCCCAAGCCCTGTAACTGCAGGGCACATGGTTCTTCCAAGACATGGGCTTCCCTGGTTCTCAAAATTTAAAAAAAAGGGGTTAAAAGTAAGTAAGAATAAGGCAAAAGTAAAACAAAAATGAATGGAAAGCACAGGGTTACAGTGTAACCCGGGCAGTACTCCAAGAGGTACCCCCTCTCGAATTGAAGGGATCCAAGCAGGTGCACAAGCACTGTGGGAGGTGTAGGGACTCTCCTCCCCTATAGAGCAGAGCCAGACCACCAATGGGGACTTAACCATATACCTTTGAATACTGGGAACATAACAGGCATAAATCAGAGGGTCTAGTGGACACTGCAATGCCCCGGGGGGGCAGGATTCAACAAAGGTTAGACACTTACAATCATTGACAAAAAAACAGGGTTAACAAAATAGAAAACACAAGCAGCAGAACAAACAATACGGGTTGGTGAAATATAAAAAAAGGCACAAAATGACAAGGAAATACAGGGCCTTGGTACCTGGAGGGGTAGAAATCACAATGGCCCCTTTCCACTGCAAGAAGACTTGCTTCTTGTTAGCTCACTCACCCCCAAGTCACCTCACCTGGAACTTGAACCCAGATCTCTCATAGGGGAAGGCAGGAACACAGCCACCACTGGTAGCACTGTTCTAGCCTGCTGGGGTCATGACCTTCCCAGAGCCTGGCCTCACATTGAGCTGCCTAGCCTGATTGGAGGAGCTAGACGCAGAGCTGGGAACCCCTCAAGTCACTGCTCAGATCCTTGCTGAAGCTGGGGAGCCTCTCCTGCGGGCTGCAGCCTCTCCCAGGGGATCCTGGAGCCCAGTGGGAGCCTCTCCTGCTGGCCGCATGCTGCACTGCTGAGGGTCCCAC
>NW_017729015.1:19499620-19562677 GCF_001723915.1 Gavialis gangeticus
GCCCCTTTTATCCCCCTCTAGGTGACCCAAGGGGCCAATCAGGGGACACGGGGGGTGAGTCTCTGGGGCCTGATTGGTGCGGAAAAGGAATCCCAAGCCCTCCAATCATCTTTTGCCTTTTCAAAACCCCTGGGCCAGGTCACTGCCAGCCAGCCCATCACAACAGTAACAGCCCAGAGGCTACGCACCGCTGGACCGAACGCATTATATGCCAGGGATGTTCTAGCTTTTGCACGTGCCATGAAGACGTCAGCATGTAAAATCCTGTCTCCACCACTGCGCTGTGTCATCTAGTGCATGTGGCAGCTGTATCCCCCGCAGTCTTAGCTGTGCTTCAGTGCCTCTGCATTGGCCACTGACGTGCAGCCTGGCTATGATGCTGGGAGATTCTCATGAAGGAACAAGTCAGAGGCTGCAGGCTTAAAAGGAGAGCCTGACACCCCGCTGCATGCACAGCACTGAAGCAAAATGGCCTGTACAAGATTTAGTCTGGGCAGCTGGTGATGAGGCTAAAGTATGCCTCCTTCTGCATGCTAGAGAAGCAGGGTCAAGCATCAGAGACACCCCCACAGTGCCCAGCAGCAGAGCAGACAGCTCCTCCTCAATGCAAGGCCTTTATTGGGCAAAAGCAAGATCTCACTGCCTCCAAAGGATGAAGCTGTGCCTTTGCTCCCAGTCCAACCTTCGCAGCCCTAGGCACCCCAAAGCTAGCTCGGCTCTTCCCCTCCAGCTCTCCAACATGCATGCTCCTATTCAGCTGCTCCAGCCACTGTTTCATGCTCCTCTCTCTCTCTCTCTCTGGATGTCTTTGCCTGGTTGTCTGTCAAGGCCCACCTGAGGTATCAACAAGGTTATTTCTGGTGGTGCATCATGTAGGTAGGCACCTCAGGGCCCCATAAGGACCCTACTAGCTCTTCTTTCCCCCACACAGGGTGCAAATTACAGGGGAGCTCGCAAGACACAAGAGCCCCCTGTAAGATTTGAAAATCATAACTTGGGGGGGGTCTGATTGAATTGCTCCTTGCAATTTTTTTTTTCCAGACCCCACTCCACAAGAGTCAAAGTGCAATTCAAACCCTGCCCATGTACAAGCTAGTCAAGGAAGCCGAGGAACGCAGCAGTATTACTACACAGAAGTATTACACCACAAGCATCGTCTGCCATGCAGGGGCACAGAGCAACACAGAACGTAGCTGCGAAGGGGGCTGTGTGCCAGAACAGTCTTCCTTTTGGGCGAGCAAAACTAAACTAAACTAAACTATGTCAGAGCAGTTTTACTTTAATGGACCAAAAAGACTTTTAAAGTGTTGGGAAATCCCCCTTGAGCTAACAGACACGTAGTTGGGCAAATATCACAAACAGACATGCATGAAAGGGCAAATATTGTGGCATGTACATGTATCCATTAAATCTCCCTCTGTTCTGAAGCCTAAAACTCAGGCACAGACAAAAAGAGCAGCGAAGAGAGTGAAGCATCTGATAAGCAGTGATAAATCCTGGCTCCCCAGGCCCTGGAAAGCCCAGCAAGTCACCCATCAGGAGCAAATGAAGCATCCTGAAGTGCAAATGAAGTGTGAGGATCTTCCTCCAGGTATCCAGCCTCCCTTTCCTGCATTAGCTCCCTGACCAGGAGGCCTGAACAGTCCAGCTCTGATGCTCTGGGAGCTGGGGTTGTTAGCAGAAGGGCATGCAGGAAAGGCCCTCTGAATTACATTTCCAACTGGATCGGTCAAACTGAATGAGGCTCTTACGGCTCACGGATGTGGCCTTCCTTCCATTTAGCTTCCCAGTTAATTAAGCTAAACAGAGTGGAGGCCACATTCATTCACATGAAGAGCATTGCACAGGACTTCAGGGAGTTGGGCTAATCCAAGTTTTGAGATCATCTGGTTTAAAAGCTCATTCCAATGAATGTGGCCACATGCTGCCCTGTGGACCAGCTCTGGGATGTAGATTAGAGCTATTTCAACCACAGTGGGCTCCTGGCAGAGAGGCTATGGAGCAAGCAGATGGGCAGGCCCTTCTCACCGCTAGAAGTGGGAACTCCAGGTCAGGGTTTTGTAGGAACTAGTTCAAAGCCAAGGACCATCTAGTCCAATATCTCAACTCTGACACTGGCCAGTACTGGCTTCTTCAGAGGAACCGTACAATAAGCAGATGGTTTAGCCCTAGCATCAGCATCTATATCTCAGCATAGTCCTCACATTCTGGCCTCATTGCTATCCCTCTGCTGTGCATCAAATAGCCTCCAGCCCTGGGTTTGGAAGCATCTCTTCTGCTGGCTTCCTTCATCGTAGAGGCCTACCATGGACCCTTTTAATTATTTCCTGTCTAAGGCAACAGCCCAACCTCTGCCTGGATGCGCTAGAGACATTTTTGGAGCTCATAGCCATTCCTGTGGCCCTTCTCCAGTTCCCTTCTGATTCTGCTATGCCCGCTGCGAGATGGGGTTGAGACTCATGGGCTGAGCTCCACCGGGGGAAGCTCGAAATGCAGCAGTTGTCCTGAATACATCATTTTCCGCCAGCCCTTAGCTTCCCACCCATTTCCCTACCCACATGCCCAGAGTGGCTTTCACTTACAGCTGCCGGGGGCCTGTTTCGTATCCATGTCAATCGCTCCTGACAATAAGCGTACCCTAGCCCAGCATGATGATTAGCTGAGACTAGACTGCCTTGGCTGTAGCACTGCAGCAGTATTGATTATGTTATAACTTTGGTTCAATGTCTGACCTTTTCACTGTGAGCAATTTCCAGGAATAAACAGCAGTGAACAGCCTGGGCGTGACACGGACATCAGGTCTCAGTTCAGCAGCGGACAGGATAGTGGGGGACTACTAAACAGAGCAGAGACCCTTAAAAACTACATGGTAAAGAGGAGAGGAAGGTGTTGTTCCTCGGTGACTGGCGGGGACAGTTACTCTGTCCTAGACAAATAAGAGAGAAGAGGGCCCCACACGACTGTCTAGGCTAACTCTCCGCTCAAGGCAGCAGCATCGAATCAAGAAAACGAGGGTTGAAGGGAGCTCGGGAGGTCACATCTAGTCCAACCCCTGCTCCAAGCAGGACCAGCCCCAGTTTCATCACCCCAGGCAGAAATGCCACCACCTCCCCTTAGCCACTGTGGAAGGTCGATGCGGAGGTGAACGCTGGATGCCGTTTTTCAACCTGGGACAGCAAAAATGCAAAGGACAGAATGAGATGAGGTGTCCCTTGCAGAGAAGGGGCTCCCTCCAGCCCCCTGTATTTGCAGCAAGCCTGCAGATCTGTGCAGCGTACCCACAGGAAACCTAAAGGCAACAACTCCTTTGAAACAGTCACACGTGTCACTAGGGGGAAATCAGCTGGGGTTTGGGGGGGAACATTAAGATCTAGGGGGCCAAATCTCTTGCCCAGGACACGTGCAGTGCTTTACATGGATGACGTACCACGATGGGGGGTTGTTAGCAAGCAAGGAGGCTGGGGCCTCTGCACTGGTGTGAGTGATGGCTACAAGGCGGGGATGAAGTCAGGCCTGACGCTGTTTTTCATCCCTTTAGCTTGGATTACAGCAGTGATCACGGCAGCCCCTGACAATGATCTCCCTTTAATCTCATGCTCAAAGGGTTCTTGAGGCAGTGTCCCTTGAAGTGCTCAGAGGAGACGTTTTCGCAGGAGAACGGCGCTCCGGCAGCAGACTGGAACCACCCTCCTCTCTGCAAGGAGCAGCGCTCCCTCGCCGTCGTGGGTGGATCCCTACGAGCCACCGACTCCGCAGCCAAATCAACAGGGGGAAAGTGCCACCGAGAAACCGCGCTGATGGCTTTAAAGCTGCGTTTGCTGCTGCACGGTAATGAAGTGCTCTGACAATGCAGCGGCACTTCGTTTTGAAGTGGTCTAAATACACGTCTCTCAGCACTGAGTGCCTGGATGTAACAGGGCAGCTGAAGGAGTGCTGTGGCCTGGCTCGTGAGCTCTCAGGAGTGGCACGTCCAGCTGGCGGAGTGCAAATAACCTCCTACTTCATTTGCACACATAGAGACAAAGGTCTTCTCAGGGAAACCCATGCATCACCCTCCACCTGAGCAGAGCTCACTGGTGGAGATTTCGGTCCAGCTTCATGACTACCCCATGAAGGTCCTTGAATGCATGCTCCAGCCTGCAGAGACAGGCCTTGGTAATGGTGCGCCCTTTCTACCTGGAATAGGCCCAGGCGAACGGCTGCAGTTCTGAAGCACCGAGGAAAAATACTGGTGCAAATCTTATGCGCTTCCTTTGATGTCCGAGAGAGCTCTGGTGCTGATTAGTGGGAATAAAAGCAATTGCTGAGTGTCTCTTGTCCTGCTTTGGCCTTGCTGGATGGATGTCCACAAATGGAGGGGGGCGGTGAGAAAAGCTAAATGTCCCCTTTCAAGCAGAGAGCTCACTTTGCTGGTAGGAGCAACCCAATCCAGGCAGGGAGATGCAGGGCACAGCCCGGCTCTGCTCCTTTTTCAGCACCTGTCCATTCAGGATTGAAATCACACCTTGCTCTGCACTTGTCCTGGTTCACCAGGCAGCCAAAGGGGCTGCTTTTTAGACATGGTGACCCCCCCCCTTGCTCAACCCCATTGCCTTCTTGCAGCACTGCGGGTGCCCACCGCTTCGGACAGACAGACTCCAAGTCTCCCGAGCTGGGCACAGAGCCAGGGATAAAACCCACCCTTTGAACCAGTTGTCCCCACTGTGCCCCTTCAGTTACCTGCCTGATGATTTCTCTTGTGGCCTCCATAAAATACATGACTTTTCTCACCTGCCCCAAGTATGAATGGGCTTCGCTGACCGCCAAGGCATGGTCAGACCACGGGCAGCATTGAGCCAGACATCGGCTCGCACATGTAGTCAGGTAGCAATCCGGCTCTGGCTTTACCAAGGAGCTCACCCCTTTGGGAGTCTGAGGATGGAGAGGCCTGGCCCCGGAGCATGCCAGCTCAGGGAAAAGGTCACACCTGTTCAGCCAGGGGGGACAGATCCTGCCATGACTTTCACAGCACAGCAGCTTGCTTGCTTCCCCAAGACATCCCTTAGACGGATGGATCCCCGACAGATCTAGCCTGGGGACCCATCTGTGCAGCATTGCAATCTCACTTGGGGACTCTTCCCTGCCATCACCCACCACGGCCCAGCTCCGATGGATATTATGTTGTGCATTGTCTCCCACGGGCTGCTGCTAACCTGTCTGGCGATTCGGAGCTCGCGGGGCGCTTGCTCTCTTTGCATTTGTCTTATCACCTGCCTTTCCCAATCAGTCCTTCCCAGGGTTTCATACGCTGCAGCCTCGCTTACTGCTCGCTTCTCCGCAGCTGTTCCCGATATTCCCTCGGCTGCCGGCTCCTTTGTTTGCAAAACACAACGGTGCTAGCGCCGAGCAGCTGCTGCGTGTGTTATTTATGGCCGTGTTTGTGATTTCTCCTTCCACCCCCCCCACACACACAGTGGAATTGCAAGCGAAGCCCTCGCAATAAATCCTCAGCTAAGCAAAAACCTCCTAGACATGCAAGGAGGGATCTCCAAGACCCGGGCCAGCTCTGCTTGTAGACCTGGGTGCTGCCCAGGTCCATGTGGGGAAGCGACCCATCACACCACGAGAGAATGCAACACTTCGCACAATGGGCCCTCCACTTCACACAGGCTTTATTTACTCACATGCAACATGCACCTTTCCCCCCAAAAAATTAGCTCTCCAAACTTGGAGCGTCTATTTTAAGCAGGGAAGCTAATGGAAAAGAAGCATGGAGACACTGTGCTGTAATGGCTGCCACCTCTCACTGGCCCAGCAACAGCAGGGGCAGAGCCTGGCATTAATCCTCGCACAGCTGCTAAGGAATTGGCAGCAGCTTTTGGCTGAGCAGCAGCTACGAGAGGGTTTGCACTACCGCTTGTGGCTGCAGTAGCCAGCGAGAGGGCGAGTGAGCGAGTCTGCAGAAATCCTTTATTCGATATTCTGCGTTGTACAAACACGGTGCCCGTTTTATCTGTGGGCACGGGAGAAGTTTCACAGACGCTAGGGCTGGAAGGGACCCTGCGAGATCATCGGGTACGGCCCCCTGCCCAAAGGGCAGGAAGTCACCTGGAGTAAACGGCTGTCACCCATTCAAGCTCACATAGTCCCGGCTTGGAGAGGGGGACGCCCCGGGACGATGATAGCGACTGGGGGGTGGAGGGCAGCTCTGGGACAGTTGAGCCCGCGGGCGCTCCTGGCGCTCTTGGCCCGCGGGCACAATTAGCATTCTGCTGGCACGGCTCCCTGTGATTAAACTCTTCACATCGCGCTCACTCGCTGTTCCAAGTCACTCGGATGTTTTATTCATTTCCAGCAATCCACAATATTCCTTAATTGCAGATTATCAAGCTGCACACATTTGACAAATGTAAATAATTGCCTCGGAGGTTTATTAATGACTGCAGCACACTAATGAGCAACAGAAGCAGAAAGGGAGTCAGACCCTGCCGGCGCTGGAGGGAGAACCAAGAGGGGAGAGACAGGCCAGGCCCAAACCCTTGGGTTCAGACAGCCCAAAGTTTACAAACCAGGTGGGCAAAGCAAAGAGACTGCCATTTCCCTTGCACAGATGGGGAACAGGGGAAAACAGACATCCTCTTATTTAAGAGCGGACAAAATAGATAAGACTGCAGCCAAGCCTGGGATTAAATCCAAGTCTTCCAAGTGCCAGTTCAGTGCTGGAAACCCAAGCCTCACCTTTTACAATCACAGCAGGCTGCCCTTTAATTGCAAGGATAGAAACGCAGACACGCACACGCATATGCATGCGTGCCCTCGGAAAAGGCAGCCTGGTCTGCTTCCTCTTCGTATTTCATTTGATGGCGCTCGCAGCACGGGAGCTTCCAGCCCCGCAGCCGACAGGAACACGTGGCAGGGAAACCAGACCCGGTACTTGGGCACCTACAACGTGGCAGGCTCCAAAGCGGGCTCACGAGGCCGATGTGGGACCGACGGACTCTGCTGCAACTTGGGCACGTGTCTCTGTGCCGGCTTTGCAGTCTCAACTGCCTCCCGACGAGTCCCCGTCCTCCGACTCAGCTTGCCGCCCGCCTTAGCCAAGCGATGTCAGTCGTGAAGAGTGAAATAAAACCCAGAGAATACCTTTAGCTAGCAAAACCCGATAACGTGTCCAAGCGCCCGAAGAGGCTCTTTAATAAGCTGCCATCCAGGCCCTTGGATGCAGTCCCAAGTCTCCCCTCCCAGGTGCATTTGGGTCAGGGCCGGCGCCTCGAAAGGCAGATCTGTTCCCTTTGTCGCTCGCACCCAAACAGCCGGCCCCGCTTACTCAGAGGAGCCGAAACACAGCTGCTCTCCGCAGCCCGCGCCAGCCGTGTCACGGTGGCGGCGACCTTGCCTCCACGGCTCCCCTGGCCTGCCAAGTCTCCCTGCTTTTAATCAGAGCCACTGCAGCGAGTGGAGCGGACACGAGATAATTGAGCAACACTTAGTTCATTACTGCTAATAGCCCTCCCCACTAGTGCTAGGCAAGGCTCTTCGGAGTCCAGCTGCCTGCACTTTGCCTCTGGCAGGAGTCGGAGAGCAGGATGCGCCGTGGCAGCAGGCATGGCTGAAAGCATTGAAAGTCTCCCCTCCCCTGCTAGCACGACCCCCAGGAGCCGCAGGACCCCAGCGCTGCGGAGAAACCACCGCCGCTTCCAGCAGCTTTACGGGGAATTTTGTGGTCTCGGTGCCTCGCAGACTCGTGTCCTTGACAGCCTGATCCAATCCCCTCTGAAGTTGAAAGGAGACGTGGCCGTGGGTCGGAGGAGCTTAGGTGCAACGGGATGCTGCTGGAGGCCAGTGAGCCAATGAATCCAGGACTGCTCCCGGCCACTTGCCATCAGGGGTTTGTCTTCGCCGCTGGAGCCATGGCATGGCCCTTCGCCGAGCCACTGATTTGGTCTCTGTTAATGTTTCAGCAGAGTCCTTCTGGCAGTTTTCAAATGACCTTTCAGGTTTCGGGGGCATGGAGCAACTTAAAAAAAAAAAAAAAGATTTTTTTTGTTGCTCACCCCCCCAAAATGGGCGTCTCCTTTGGTGGAAAGCCTGGTTTCTATCATCATTTTCTTCCTCTGACCCGTGCTGTTTCCAGCATAGCAAGAAGAGTGCTTGGTCCGAGCAGAAGTCTGAACAGAGGCTGAAAATGGTTTCTCCGGACGGCCCCAACGGCGGGGACAGCCGGCACCTGCAGACCATGGCTGCTGTTCAGGTGCTTTACCTGGCACTGCCGGCGTCCAGGCATGAAGCAGAAGTGATTGGAGCTCAACGCCTTCCCCAGTGAGATGCCAAGATGGTTGGAGGTGGAGGGGCCAAGGCAAGAGATGGACACTGGCCACAGACTTCATTGGTGTAAATAGACCTGATGCCACAATTCACACCCGCTGATGACCGGTCCCTGTGTTTGGACGAGGTCAGCTCTCCGATGCTAGGAAGTCTATTTGCTTGGCAGGTTGTCTTTAATACATTCCCGTTCACCCTGTTTCTCCATCACTGAAATAATTCGCACCTTCTAGCTACTGGCTCAGCCCGATATTGCTTGTTCGTAGCATCTCTATGACCAAGGTGCATGCAGCAGCCTTGAAAATGCTCCCAGTCACTCTGGAGTGGCACGGAGAGGTTGGGACAGGGCCGGTCTCAGACCCCAAATCAATGCAGAACTTTAATTCTGATACCCCTGCAAGCTTCAGCCCTGATGTGGGACCCACTGATGTACAACAGTCTCTACTGACTTTGGGGGTCCTTTGGCTCTGCCCTTCATATGGCAACCTTTCAATGAGGGAGTGCAGGCATTTGAGCCCTAACAAAAAGTTTCTTGCAACTCTTTCTCAGACACTTGGAGTTGAGACAAGCCCAGAAAGATGCCAGGATTGTTGAGCAGCCTCTCCTCTGGCCTCCCGTACCATAAAGTCTTCCAGAAGCAAACAGCAGACAAAGCCAGGCTGCCTTTCCAGACCATCTGGCAGTCAGAGGCATGAAGAGCAGGACTCCCATATGCTTCCCTGGCAGGTCACCTATGGACTGCTGCTGCAGTCAGCAGGAGGGGACTGCATTGCAGGGGCAGATAAAGCCATTCCTGCAGGGAATATGATCTGACCTCGTCTTCAGTTCTCATAGGAGCTTGTGCCACGATGCCGTGACCGCTTTGCTACTGAGCAGGCCCTTTAGGCAGACACAGGAGTCCTACAAAAAGCTGCTGAGTGAAGTCGCAGGGCGCATCGGGCCAGATCCCGTTCTGCCTGGCAGCTAAGCGCACACCTATGCCACCCTGCTCACGGCCCCGAGAACCCCTTCACACACGTCTGCTTCTATAATGCGCCCTCATTTTGGCCTTGCACCTGAACCACAAAAAGCCCACCTGCTTTCTGCATGAGCTGCTTTTCTAGGGGCTGGAGCAGGTGGGGAATGGGCTTACGCAGACACCTTAGAAAGGCAATATAGGTTGGTACCATGTAGATTTAGACACGACCTCATTATTTTAGAGGCATCATCGCTCATTGATTGATACCAATGAATGACCTTAGATTTCTTTGTAGTGGAGGGGGGATGCCAGGGGCGTCTGCCCCAGAGAGAAGATGCTACCTACAGGTGTCAGATTCTTAGTCTCTTAAATAGTTTCATACAGATCATCGGGTCCAGCCCCCCTGCACTTGGGCAGGAAAGACCGCAGGGGTCAGATGAGCCCAGCAAGATGGGCATCAAGACACTTTGAGTTAAAGGTATTATTCTTGACTCCTTTTTGAGGGGGAGAGGGTTGGACTAGATGACCTCTGGAGGCCCCTTCCAGCCCTACTTCTCTATGCAGCCCTGCACACATTACCTCTGGAGATCTGCTCTTGCCCAAAACAATGGGGAAAAGTTGGGGTAATAGAAGAGATTGCAGCTAATGGGGATAGGGGTGCTGTTCTCAGCCCAGTCACTTCTGGCTATCACAAAATTGTAACGTGGCCTGACAAATGAGGGAACACGGACCCAGCAGAGATCCAGGGCTAGATGCTGCTGTAGGCACCCAAGCAGAGGTGCTGGAGGAGCAGGACTCGGATGCACTGAATTTACCTGCCTTGGCCGAGCAGGGAGTCAGCAAGGGCTGATCCAGCGGAGATTATGAGCAGCAGGAGATGGCTGGGGTGGACCTCGGCGCTTGGGCTCCCCGGCTCCCTCCTGGGCTACACACTGATCTCACAAGCAGCCCTGGAAATAAGCAGTCCCTCAGCATCCTTTCGTCAGCTAGAGAGAAAGCAGCCTTGAGGGAAGGGTGGGGTGAGGGGACATCAGAGCAAGTTCAAGGTGGGAAGGGAGTGCACAGAGCATTGCCCTCTGCAAATGCTGGATGGCAAATGAGGTTTAACGAAGGGAGAGGAGGGATCTCCAACACTGAGAGTTCAGAGGCAAGGTCCTTGGGAGGGCACCAAAAGCAGAAGACTGAGAATGCAATCAGGACTCGTGGTAAAGGTGATATCTTTAATTAAACCAATGATTTTAAAAAAATTGCAAGCTTGCAATTAAATTTCTTTTTTTCCCCCCACAAATATCTAGTTGGTCTAATAAAAGAGATCACCTCTACCACACGTCCTGATTGCTTTTTCCTCAGCTACAACCTGGATGCCTGAAGACTGAGAATGGCTTTCTCCGAGATGTGTTACCAGATCTGTTTCATCTCCGCACTCCCGAGGGAAGGCCAGCGGCTGCGATCGAGTACGGGCCCAGAGCAAGCGTCTGCAAAACACAAGGGCCAAGCCCGGCACAAGAGCCCTGAACGTCCTCGGGGCGGCTGCTGGAATAATCACAAGCTTGGACAACCAGGGCAGGGCGCTGGGATGCGCCAGGTGACCGAATGCACCCAGGCAAGGGCACGGGCGGCACAAGACCCTCCAGGCGTCGGCGATGCCAAGGTGGAGGCAGCGAGGACTCACGGCTGGGAAATACTCAACAGCGACAGGTATCAACACTGTGGTTTCACCTCTCAAGCAAAGGGATGGCACCTCTGTTCGCCCAGCATTGCCTACGAGGTCTCCTATCGACTCGCAGGCCAGATTCAACACTCCTCAGCTTGTAGCATCAGACAGGAGCTACCTGCCCTGCTTCTCAGGAGGGTTAATTGGTCTGAGCAACAAAGCTCTGGTCCTGCAGTGGCCAGGCTGGCTCCTGGCTTGCATCGCATCCTGGTAATGGAGGGCGCTCCGACCATCTCACACAGGCGAGGAAAAGGAAGCCGGCGAGCACAGGCATACTTAAAAAGTGCTGTCTACTACACTGCTGTCTTTCCCCGCGATTCCTCTTACCTCTCCAGCCAGCCCAAAATGCCCCGGGGGAAACGTGCTGCACCCAGCTCTTCCAAAACTTCCTCCTCCTTCTCAAGCTGTGCAGCCCATCACTCCTGGCTCATACAGAGCCCCGAGCCCTCCCACTCCTGGCACCTCTGGGAAGACTCGATAGCTAATTGCAACCAGCTGCTTCAGGTATTTGTCCCCCCCTCTGTGTGGCAAGGAAATCCCCCCATCCCCCTGCTGTAGGGTCAGGCACATGGGTAAAGTGAGATAAATACTGGCTGCCAATAAGTTTGGGGGCCGAATGGGGAGTTTTGCTCCTCCACGGACCCTATAGGACTTTGGGATCCTGCCCTACAGGCAGGACTTGCAACCCCTGCCCGTTCCTGGGTGGTGCAACCCCTTGCTAGCACAGGGTCTCCTGGAAGCAGCCGTGCACACACACGTGCCACTGTGTATTATATACAACCCCCCTCTTCCCGGCAGTAAACCCCCTCCCAGCCAAAAGCATCAGCTTCTGCTACCAAATCAGCTGCAAAATCTTGCCTCTGAATGACTGGCTATGCACCGAGCTTTGTCTCCGGTGCCCGGGGGCCTGTCCACATTCATTTGTCCAGCTCCCGATGGCTTTGCTGCCATTCGTTGCGGGTGTTCAGTGTGGGAAAGTTCTCCCAGACGCCCGGTGAGCTCTAGAAAGAGTCCCTCGTGCTTCCTAGGGGCAGACGGGTTGGCGTGATACCCCTCCCCTAAATCTAAATCCTTTTAGAGTCGTCTGTGCTTGCTGCTCATTTCCTGGGCCGTGAGACTCTTCTGAGGTTTCCCTGTTCCTGGAGCATGGCCGAATACCAGATCTGCCTCCTGAGTCCTCTTCCTTAAGTCTCTGGTTCCACCTTTGCCCCGGTGCCATTTGGGCAACAGTTTGCTTTCCTCCCATGGTCACAGGAGGGTGCAAATCCCCTCATTTTTGCACCAATCCTACTGCACCCTCTGCTTTCTGGGCTCTCCCTACAGCCTTCTTTCTGCGCCAGTTCCCAGGTCCCTAAAGGCTGACCTCTCATCTGCAGACTATAACTAGCTACTCAATCCAGTGCCGCAGCCTTATTCTCCCATGCTTTCCTCAGATCAATAGTTCCCCACCTTTTTTAGACTCAAGACCCCCCTGGAAACACTCAAGGCCCCCTTGGGAAAATGCCAGCTCTTTGTTCTCACTCTTTTTTGCCGACAGAAAAATAATAGAGCAGTTTTTTTTCTGTTCATAGCACAGCTATGGATTTCAGCGTGAAATCTCTGGGCTTATCTCGTGAATCGTATTTGCACACCTCTCAGTACTGGTGCTGCGTGGCAGCCTGCAGCACCCTGGAAAGGATCTCAGGGCAATCAATCCCTGGTTGAGAATCACTGCAGAGAGAGCACTTGCCTGTTGCAGAAATGGCCCAAAAGCCTGTTTTTTTTGCAAAAATCTTGTTGGGCCTGATTGCATCTGTACTACAAGTCCTGATTACTTTTTCCTCTAGACCAATACCGCTACAACCTAGATACCAAAAGCCTGTTGACACCCAAGATACTTCTGCATGGGCAGAGAGCATCAATGCCAGCTTATTGCCCCTGTCTGCTCTTGGGCTGCTAACGAGCTTTGGCAGCCTGCGTTTCCATATTCAATTAAAATATCTACACCACCATCTGTTGTCAGAGAGCGTGTTGAGGGGTTTTGACCTGTTCCCTGTACAACTGTTCCACGATCCCAGCTACGATCCCCTTTGCTCTCTGTCTCCAGTGAGGAACTAGACAAATTGGCTGCACTGTCCACCGGGGCTCTTAACAAAAAAATGCTTCTGGGGATGCAGTAATAGTCGGTCCTGAGCAGAACAAAGCAGTGTCCTGGGCAGCTTTGCTCCAAAAGACCCTCTGTTTCCAGGGGTAATGGAGAAAAGAGCAGGTTGCTAGTGCCATGGGTGCTGATCGCTTTTCCTTTGCGGCTCTGCTTTCTGCAACGCTGTCTTATACCTTGTGCAACGTGCCGACGGGGTAAGATCTCCTGGCTAATCTGTTGCATGGCTCTGCATTCAGAAACACTTCAGTGCAAACACCTGGAGTCAGTAACTGCTGCCCTTGTGATCTGCCATCGTGAAGCCAACGCCTGCTCTTGTTTGGGGAGTGGGTGCCTGGAAGGAAACTCCTGGGTCCAGCCATTTATCCCAGAGGGGCCACGAGAGCAGCTAGTCCAGCTCCTTGCACACCACAGCTAAGAAGCCCTTCTCGGATGTGGGGAGACAGCGGGGACCCACCTGCCTTGGCCACCGCAGCGGCAGGGGATGTGTTTGATCAAATAAAATAGGCTTTGCTCCATCTCTATAGATTCGGCCCAACCCATGGGCGGTCCAACAATTGCAATCCCTTTGCCATATAACAGGTGAACGGAGGGCTCCCAAGTTTGCCGACATACCCCACTGATCTCTCTCTTCCACTTCCCAGCCCCCAACAAGCCTTTCATCTCTACCTCTTCTCTCTGCATCTTGTTTTTCGGGTTCTTCCCACATTCCCTGCCCACCGCCTGCTTGGGTTCAAAGGGCACGCAGGGATGCTGGGTGGTCTGTGAGTTGGTCTGTTAAGGTGGGAATATCTTGGCTTGAACCCAGCTCACGGGGGAGACTCATCACAGGGTATATTGCTGGCTACAGCGCTGGGGGCAAGGACCCGCCAGGCTCCATGCACGTGACCTTGTTGCTTGAAGCTCACAGACCCGTGCCCAATGCACGATGGAGCAGCAGGGGATGGGGAGCAGAGCAAAGCCCTTCTTGAGGGCACAGCTCAATTGTAGCCTCCTGATTTCCAAAAGAGTTAGAGATGGACCTGAACCAGCCGCTCCCCTGGGCCCAGGGACGAACACTTCCTGGGTCTCATATGAGGTTTTCTGCATTGCACGCTCCACGAGCCCCATCTGATGGCTGTGGCCAGGCAGCAACGAAGACAGCCCAGCTGGTGCACAGAGCAGGCAGTGTCTTGCTGGGGGGGTGCTCCCCAGGAGCCTCTGCACTGCCCTTTGGGGAAGGCATTGGCAGTGGGAGCCTCATGGTCACCCCGTCCAAATCTCCGAAAGTTGTGGGAACTTCGAGACCACAACCTTTTTGCCCAGCATGGGGTCCTTAGGGTCCCGAGCCAGCTCCTGCCCTGCCCTTCACTTCCCCAACTTACCTTCAGCCCCAGCTGGAGTGGATGGGATGCCTTCCAGGGATTTGTCTCCAACCTCTTCCAGCTTCCCTCCCCAAAGCAGAGGGTTGCTGTGGTCACTCCTTGCCAGTGCCGTGGTGCCAGAGAGGAATTTGGCCCCAAGGGTTTTCCTTCCCAAGAGTGATCTGGACATTGAAAACCCTGCTTTTCTAGCTAAAAAGCAGCCTGGACGCTGCCCAGAGGGTAGTAACGTTCCCACTGGCCCCATACGAAGCTTTTACACTAGCTTAGAGTGGGGACTGGCTTTTTGTCCGGTCTGTACAGCACCTAGCGCGGCGAGGTCCTCCTCCAGGGCTGGGGCTTCTCCGTGCCACAGCCACACAGCTACATTATAATAATACATCTGTTCGCCAGGCCTCCCTCCCAGCAGCCTCGGGCGATGGGCCTTTTGCCGAGTGCCCGTGACAAGGGCCCATCTCATCGAAGCGCGAGAGGTTTGCACCTGAATTGGCAGGCGGCGAAGACGGCTGGAGGCTAGCGCGGCCGCTCTGCGAGGCAGACGGGGAGATCGATGCATCAGAACAGCGGGCGATGTGGCGGGAGGGCTGTGATTAATCATGGTTATTACTTAACGAACGCACAAGCTGCGTGCCGGGCTTCACCTGCAGATCCAGACGGAGAGATGGGGGGTGGGAGGGAGGGAGGTCTATTGGGCCCCGGGGAGTTTTGGAGCGACATTTTTGGCAGCACGGTTACGATTCGGTGATTGCTGGTCTCCCAGCAAGGTGGTCCAAGGCAAGGGGGGCAGCTGTGCTGCCAGCTCACACCACGGTTGTTCCCCTTCAATCCCCAGCATCAGGAGTCCTGGGATGATGTGAGAAGGGCAGCATTGGGGTTGTCAAAAAGCAAGTTGCTCGCCACTCTGGGAAACCTTATTTCTGACCCAGCAATCCTCAGGCACGGTGCCATGGCACCCTGGGGTGCCTTGAGATCCTCTCAAGGGTGCCGCGGGGTGCCACGCAACATTAGCACGGTAAAGTGACTCACAAAATAAATCCAGAGATTGCAAATAAGAGCCCACTGTGTTAAATACGTTCTGACCTATCTGGGGCTTTTGGCAGTCTCTGCAATGGAAGAATTGCTCTAGGATCTTTCTGCAGTCCAAACCAGAGTGGAAACAGAGATGACATTTCCACTGGTGCCTCGAGTCTCCCAAGGGGTGCCGGGAGTCACGCCGGGTCAAGAACCGCTGCTCTAAACCTGCGATGGCAGATGTCAGGGAGGGTAAAACAGATCGCGCTTGCTCTTCCCTGTTCGGATGCTGTCCCATTCCTGCCGCCACGGGAGACGGCTTACTGGACCGGCGCCGCCGGGCCCCCGTTCGGGTGTGCTGGCTCAGCACCCGGGGGCCAAGGGCAGAGCCCCGCGAGGCGTGCTTTGCAAGCCTCCTGCTTTTTCAACCCACCTGTGGCACTGCTGTGCCATTCGCCCTCCTCGGCGTCTGAGACCAGCGGTCCACACCGTTGGCCTAGATCATCCTAGATCTCTGGCTCTGTGCTACTGTGATCCCTCGGGTGGGGGATCTTCTGCAGCCTTGCTTTCCTTTCCTTGCCAGGCGACGGAGCCCAGCCCCTCTGGGAAGGCCGTCTGAGACCAGCAGTGCCTCCGGGGACCCAGCGTCCTGCTGCGGTCCCAACCCCGGTCCCTTCTGCCGGGGCTGCAGCAGGGCCGTGCTCCAGGTACTTCTGTCTGCAGCTCCTTGTTGACAGGGCCAGGCACTCGGCTTCACAGCTCTGCATCTCGTCTCCCCTCGGATGTGTCGGGTGATACAGGCAAGGTGGGCATCAGAGAGCACCCAAGTTATCAGTGGAGAAAACCCATCTTTCCCTTCTCGTTGGAGCCTCCTTGGCACTTGCTTCGCCTGGGAACCGGGTGCAGGGCTCAGTCCCACCTGCTGCTCTCACTTGCAAACTCTCCGCCCGTCCGTCCCGGGAGTTGGCTGAGGAAGAGACCGAGAGACGAGCTTGGGTGCAAAGCCTGCAGCACGACCCGGCTGCAGGTTCCTCCCAGCCTAAAGGAAAGGTTGGGGGGGGAGCGCCGTCTGCAATGCATCGTGTTGTCTCCTGAGCTGGGGAGGAGGTATGGCGGGGTCCAGAGCTGGAGGAGCAGGAAACCCCCAGTCCCTAGGCCTGACTCCTATGGGATGCTCCGCATCAGCACCCGCGGGGCCTGGCGAGGGCTCGCCTCCCGTTCAAAGAGCGGGGCTCAGCCCCACCTCCCGCTAGCATCGATCCCCGAGTGCGGGTGAGCTGGGGAGGGTATATTTTGGGGTCCAGGGTGCGCATTTGCCCCGCCCTCATCTCGCAGCCTCGTGCTAGAAGTGCTCGTCCGACCACGCTCTGGAGAGCCCGAGCGGCCGGCACGTCGTCGCGGGGGTCCTGCAGATGGGGCGCAGCATGAGCATCTCTCGCCTGCGAGGACCTCGGGACAGAGCAGAGCCCAGAGCGGGTCTGTGACACAGCCACGATCTGCCGGGATTACATCTCCATCTGGTCACCGAAGGAGGCAGGTCCGTAGCAGCTGAGCCGGACGGAGATGTTAAGGGCCTCCATCCTCGCTCCTTCTCCAGCCCCCAGGGGAAGAAGTACAGGGCGCTCCCATGCACGGAGGGGCTGGGCCACGCAGAGCGTCTTCGGCTTGCAGTGGTTATACCCGGGCAGCGAGACCTGCTTGAAGCAAGTTGTCCCGCGGCACTCACCCCGCCAGCTTTCCTGTCGCCGTGGTTGTAGACCTGCCTCTGTCCCCTTCTGCCTGGCTCGCTCTTTGCTATAACCACTAGGCCTGGAGACCTGGAGCCAAAGTGGCACGAGGGGCTTCGGAGCTGTTTGCAGCGGTGCCCTCCAAAGGCCAGGACTGCCCTCTGGAAAGGCTGGACGTCCCCGACGGCTCCTCCGAGACGAGTCCTGGCCGCTCGGTGAACGGGCTTTGCCCCTCTCCTGCCGTGCACGAGACCACCGGCAGCCCCCCGGGGACGCCTGCTGCTCGCATGCTCCGTGAGGCCTGGGCTCAAGTCGACGTCCTCGTGCACAGAGCCTCCTACCCCGGGGTCCTGAGCTCGCCGCTGCACCAGGCCTTGCAACATGTAACCGAGCCGCCACGCGTGCACGCGATTTGCGGGGTACGGCTTGCTCCTTTGCCGTCCTGCCACGTGGCAGACGGGACAGTGCCTGCGGACGGTCTCGGTTCCACCTTTCTTGAGGGCGGGCGGAGGAGAAGAGGACATCTGGGCAGCGAACTCGAACTTGCCCGTGTCTGTCTAAAAAGCTAGCGACCCGACAGGACTTCTGCTGGGTTGTAGGGATTTACATCCGAAGAGAGGCGGAAATACAGCGTTGTGCTTCCAGCCCCGGCAGAGACGTGAAATAGGGGCTCTAAAAAAGCAGACGGCGTGCGAGGCGAGAGGCACAGGTTTTGTTAGCGTGACAAGAAACCAGGCGGCGAGTCACAATTTCAGCAGTTTCTTCGCACCGCTGAACTGGCCATTTTTGCTGTCTCCCTCCAAGTCAGCAGAGTCCAGTGAGGTCCACCGGGTGTTGGACATTTATCTTTGAGGAGTTTGCTCTTTTTCCAGGTTGCTAAGCTCAGCTCTCCCCCACCCCCCCTTCCCCATCCACAGCACTTCCAAGCTTCCCGCAAAGGGAAAACAGATTTTGTTTGGAGGATTATTTCATTTGCTGTTAGTGGCTGGAGACGTCGGCGCGATGCAGGGACTGCAAAATGACATCTCTAAGGGAGATGCCTATTTTTGTTTTAAATCAGGTACCAGCTTTGCTAGCCACAGAGGCAGCTTTGCTAGCCCCCGGTGCTAGGGCTGCCTGCTCCAAGGTGAGTGCTTGTTCTGCGTGCCACAGGCTTTGGCTGTGCATCCCTGGACCTGTTGGGAGCTAACACAGAGGCTGCTTGTCACTCTTGATAGAAAATTCAGGCTGGAAAGGAGCTCGGGAGGTCACGTCTCGTCCAACCCCCTGCTCCAAACAGTGCCAGCCCCAACTACATCATCCCAGACAAGGCTTTGTCCACCTGGGTCTTAAAAACCTCCAAGGATGGAGACTCCCCCACCTCTCTGGGGGGGCCTGTTCCAGTTCTTCACTACAGGAGAAAGTTTTTCCTAATATCTAACCTAAAACTTCCCTTCCTGCAACTTGAGATCGTTACTCCTTGAGCACTGGATGGCCAAGTTGCTCCCAGTTGCACCCATCGAGGTATGAATGACCCTCTCTTAACTACCTCATTTTGACAGACTTTAACCCCTCCACGCTAGCAGAGAGGAAAGTAACAGGGGTCTACTTGGTTTGGATGTTTTTCTCTCTTTTTTTTAATGAATACATCTCTATAGCTACCTGGGAGTTTATGTGTGGAAAGGATTAGCATGTTCATCTTTCTATCTTAGCCCCAAACAACCCAGCCTTGGCACTAATGCTCCCTCCCAGGCATCAAACCAGCTGGAAAATGCTGGACTTGATTGCAGATCCCAGGCTGTGCCTGGACTTGCCTGTCAAATGCAATCCCGGGCTCTTACCCAGACCCGCATGTTCACTGCTGTTCAGCAGACACTGATAATGTGGATTATTGCCAGAGGAGACTGGAGAAGCACCACCGCCCCCTTCCCCAACAGCACCACGGAGCTGCACACGCGGATCCAGCGTGCCATCTTCCAGAAGGGAAAATACTCGAGACAGCCAGTGGGTGCTTGGTACACTTTTATTGCTCGAAGGCTAAAGATTTTCTCCCTCGTTTTTCCCCCCAGGATATAGTTGGAGGAAGTCCACACGCAGCACACGGGAGGGGGCAGCTGGCTGATGGAGAGAGGAGGAGGAAGGCGAGCCGGCATGCAAGGCCTGAGAACGGAAGGGGTGGCAGCTCTGGTCTCCCCCCATTAGGGTCAGCCCTCTTCCCACCTCCGTGTGGTTTCTGCTCCTTACCCGGCTCTCCTGGGGTCTTCCCTTCCTCCATTAGGATATGCAAAGGCAACCACAACGAAGGGGTGCGATTATTTACAACAAAGAGCATCTGAGCGGCTAAGGGGAGGGGGTGCTGCAGTCCCAGGAAGCAGGGACAATGCTTATTTCATTTTACATCCCATCACCGCTGGGACAAAGATACCCACCAACATGGGTATTTAAGCCTGACTTGGCACCCGTTTTGTGCAGAAAGAGGGTGTGTTGAATGCGACCAGGATCGCTGCGCTGTCCCACAGAGGCCGGGGTATTCCCAGTGCCCTGGACTGGAGCGGTGGTGGCGAGGCAGAGCAAAGGCCAGTCCCTCCTTCCCGGTTTACAAGCTTTGTGCTTCAATCCAGCCTACGTTAGCAAGTGGAGCTTTGCAGCGGATGGCTAGGGTTGCCCTCCGGCACGCGCCTCCCACGGGCAGACTGGCATCTCCCCCCCACACCTGTAGACACCCCTTTGCAGACAAGGTTTTGCAGGCTGCCTCCCCTGCAGAGCTGTTGTCACCAGGCTGGGAGTGGGGGCAAGTCCCCCCTGCAGCCCTAGGTCGTGGCAAAGGGAGAGGGAGCAGCATGCAACGGGGGTGTCATCTGGAGCACCCACGGGGGCTGGCACGCAAGGGTCATTCCCTGCACGGCTGCGGGGCAGGTTGCCTTGCACAGTGCCCTGCACTGGTGCAGAGCCGGCTTCTTCTCGTGGCATCCCAGAGCTGGAACCACATCTCCTGGCATTCGGTACCCATCGTCGGCTCGTTGGAGCAGAAGTCAGGGGCTCGACCCCCAGGGCTGGAGCAGCCGAACCCGGGGAAAGCCCCCGCCCATCTCAGCCGCTGCATTGAGGGGCCGGCTGTGACGTGCTGTCAGTGCCCCCGGGTGGCTCATGCTAGACAAGACATCTGCTGCAGTCGTGGAAGATTTTGCTTATTCCTAGCCGGAGGCAGGGCAGGAGGTGAAACGCTTGCTTCCCTTACCCAGGATGACTCTGGGAAACAAGCACAAGTCCCTGGGACGGGGAAGACTGGGCCACTGAAAACAAAAATTCCCTGGAGCTTGGGTTAGCAACACCCCCCCACGTATCTCAAGGGAATTTGCTTTCCCCGCGTGCATTGTCCTACACAGCTGGAAGTCAGGGTGTATCCAGCTCCTAACAATAAAACAGGGCTCAGCTCAAGCTTGGAAACGAACAAGAAGAGCATAAGTGGCAGGCCCGGACCCCACGAGGCTCTTTTCGGTGAGGTCAAGGATGGCAGGAAAAACACCCCAAAGCCCTCGGCGCCCTCGCCTTCGCCGTGGTCACGCTCCACGCACGTGCTCCTTTCCCGGAGCCGCGCTACAAGGGTCTAAGAGGCCCTCCCAAGGGACGGCGCCGTTCAAAGTATGTACAGCCAAAAAGCAGTCTTCTAGCAGGCGGCACCCTTGCCTCGAGCCTCCTGGCCCCGAGGCCCGCGGGGGCAGCCCCGAAGGAACAAGTCCCAGGCGCTGCGCTCTCCTTGGCGGTCAGGCGCGATCTTCTCTACTCGTCGCTCGCAGGCAAAGGCGAGCGCCGTCAGCAGAACTGGAAGACAAGCAAGCCCACACGAGAAGCAAGATGTTAGCGGCTCCTGTCCCGCTGGGGCCAGAGGCAGCTGCTTGACTGATGCATGAACCATGCCAAGCTTCACGCAGGCCGGTTTGGAAATGCAGAAGGGCAAATGCTGTTGTATTTTTAGGCTCTCAGACGGAGAAGCCAAGAGCATGCGATGGAAACGGGCCCGGCGTTTTAGAGCACGTCCTACACGGGGAAAGGGGGCTCACGGTCGGGGGATGAGCAGTGGACTTCTGCAGGACGGTGGCATGAAGGCCCTGCACTGTCTGCAACACATGGACCACGTAGGGGAGAAGCGGGCACGGTGGTGTAGAGCCCACGGTGGGTGTGGGTGCCACGGATGCTGCCGCCCAGTGCAGGAGGTGGCAGCTTATGGCCCATGGGCTGGATCTGGCCCGTGGCACCTCTGGATCCAGGCTGAGATGTAGGTTTTCATCAGCAGAGGGATCTGGCTATGGGCGATTTCTTTGTGCTGCCGCGGGGACAGCGGTCCTGGCCCCCGCTCCTCGATGGGTCATTCTGGCCCACGGCTGGCAGAGGTTGCCTGGCCTTGATCTAAAGACGATCTACTCAGGTCCCTTCCGACCCCAGAAACTATGAAACTATAAAGCAATTGCCGTGCGCTCCCATCAAGGGGGAGCAGTGGGGACTGACCTTCCAGCGGTTCCCGCACTCGTTACACAGCACAAAGGTCGTCATGGGCTCGTCCGCGCTGCGGGTCTGGACCTGAGGAGGAAACAGCGCCGCAGTCAGCAGGGACCACGCATAGGAGAGGCGGCTTGCCTTCCCGCCGGGGCTCAGGCCAGGAGGGCACGGACACGATGCCCCGAGGACTCCCGTCACCTGGTTGTAGGTGCAGTTCTTCTTCCTGCACTTGCCGCACTGGAAGAGGTCGGTGACGGTGCCACCCGTCTTTGCCATCTGGTGCTCCCGGATGGCCTCCTGGGTCATGGCGTTCCTCAGCTCCTTCAGCTCGTCGCTCGCCATCTCCTGTGATGAACAGGGACATTGCTGGAGGCAGTGCTCTAGCATCTTCCCTTGGGTCCATCTCTCACACCAGTGCACGCGGGTTATAGACCCCCAAGCCCAACCACCCTTCCTGCACCAGGAGTCAGATCAGAAGCCCCTCAGGCGTCCCCCAGACTGGCCGACACAGGGACCCTGTCCCACCCTTGCAGGGGAGTTGCTTCTGCCGGTCTCTCACGATGCAACATGGATGGCAACGGCTCATCCAGTCCTGCCACCAGCACCTGCTGGCCTGCAGTCCACTGTCGCCTCCCCGCGAGGCGAGGCTCTGCCCGGCTTGCATCGGGGATGCCAGGAAAGGAACTGGTCTCTCCCGGAGCCACCGCCTCCACGCATCGGTCTCCAGGGTCTTCCCCACCCCGCTCTTTACCTCGGCGGTCATCCGAGCAATGAGGCTGGGCACGATGGCTCCGCACAACACGTTCCTCCGCAGGTTGGGGTTCTTGGGGTCCTTCAGGTTACTGATCCTGCTCCGGACGCGGTTGCGGTACTTCATGTCTGTGCTCTTCAGCTCCTGGAAGATATGTGGCCCCGTCAAGGAACAAGAGCCGGGGGTGTGGGCCGAACCGCTGGGAACAGCACGTCTGCAGGGGCTGGGTGTCCCCCACCGGGCTGGGCTGCAGCCTCTGGTTCCCCAGGGCTCCTGCTCCCCGCCTTTTGGTTTGGACACTGGGGTTCAAGCAAGCCCCCCCGAAAGCTTTTCAAGAGACCCAGACATGCCAGGCTTGTGGGGAAATGGGCCTAGAGCTACTTCCATTTAACCCAGGCCAGGTTTGGACCCAGTTGTGTTGACATCTAGTCCCCTTTGGTCTCATGCGGGGCTTAGGACATGCGTGGTCCAGCCTCTCCCTGGGGAGGGCTGGCAGTTTATCCACCCTAACTCTGCTTTGCACCAGCTCCTACAAGGCTGGAAAATAACTTGGGGTTTCCCCAAAGCTTCTGGCTTGCAAAGACCCTTGGTATGACAAGCCAACGCACAGGCAAATTGCCATGTCTTGCAGCCAGGGGAGCTGAAGCAATAGCACCCCAAGCCTCGCGGCTGGGAAGCTCTTGCTGACTTCTGGATACCTGCACCAGTGTGTTGGGCATTACCCCTCATCCGCCGGGGCTCAGGAGCCCACTTGGTCAGGCGGCAGTGCCTGCTCACAGCACAAGTTGCCTAAAGCTGCAGTCCCCTGCAGCGATTGGGGTGCAAAATAGCCTGGGTTTGGGCACCCTGCAAGAGACACCCGCTTGATACGGTTTGGGAGACGGCCGCTCCCTAGGGCAGCGAAGGGCTGGAGGGGGTCTCTGCAGGCATTTGGTGGATGGTGTTGCCATCGAGGCGGCTGCTGGACCACAGCCGGGGCTTCTGGCATCCCTGGGCCCCTGCTGCGTCATTTGAATCTACGTGAATGACCCGAGTGGGAGCTTTTTGCTGCCGGACCACGTGCCCGGGCCAAGCCTCCGCCATCCCTGCAGCAAAGGATATGATCTTCCATTTCCGAAGCCATCTTCTCACAGTTGACGCCAAACTCCTTGTAGTCATCTAAGGAGAGGGGGAGGCATGAAACACTCAGAATCCCGGTGGGGAGGAAAAAGCATCTTCAAAGCACTTTTTAAACAAAAATGCTCCTAGCCAGTCAGCTGGAAACTGGACTTAACCACAGTTTTTTCCCCACTCGGGCACCCTGGCCCACTCGCACGGATTTGCTATTGTAAGGTTGCTCTTACTAGCCACAATCTGCTGCATTGGAAATGCAGAGAGCGGCTGACACGGCTTTTGCAGCGGGGACAAGGAAGAAGCTGGCAGGTTACATTTGGGCCCCCCTGACTGTGACGGTGTCTCTGCAAATAAGACACGTAGGTGTAAAAGGGCGGCGTGGCAGAAGTCAATGTGCTTGCACCAGGGATGAGCAACCAAACCAAGGACTAAAGCCATTCAGCTGCCACCTGCTCTCCAGATGCGGCACTCGGAGAGCAACACAGCTGCCCTCATCCAGCTCCTATTTTTGGGTCACGTCTACGCTGCTTCCCTGGCACCCCGGCAAGCTCCAGAGAGGCATGGGCCACCCATGCCAACCCCATCAGGGTAGAGGGCATCGCACAGACGAAGGGCTTCTCCCATGGCTGCTCTCAAGCATGCCAGAGGCAGGGACATCGAGAGGGGTAGCAGCGGGGCTCGGTGCCTCACTGCCGGGTTTGGCACGAGGGCAGGGCCGCGCGTGGTTGCAGCGCTCGCTCACCATCCATCTTCAGGGCAGCTGTGAGCATCTCGATGCACTTGTCCCGGATGGAGTCTCCTGTGAGGTAGCAGGGGGCCAGGAGGCAGGTGCTAGGGGCGAACGTGGGGCTGGAGGGGCTCGTGGGTGTCTTGGGTGTCTCCGGTTTGGATTTGCTGCTGTTCTGTCTGCAAAGAAGGACACAAGGACCCTTCCCCATGAGCCTGGATCGGGTGGGCTCCCTGTGCTTACCAAAGCAGCTTCCCTGTGCAACTCAATGGAGGGGACAGGGCTACTTCCATGCCCCCGTCTGCTTCTGCACAAGGCCCCCAGAGCTCCCACTCTCCAATGCCAAGAGGGGCTGAATGCACACCTCCAACCCATGCTGGGTCCTACACATCTCTCACGGGGACAGCAATACTGCTTGGACCTTCCTCTTCCTCCTCTGCAGCCCCTTTCCTGCTTTGGGGCTATAACGACTCCTTCCAGCGTGCTCTCAGCCCCTGTCTCTGGAGGATTCACCCTCACGGTAGCCATGCAACACAGAAGCATGGAGAGACCAAGTCCGTGGTGAGGCAGGGACTTGAACCCGTGTCTCTCAAGCTCCAGGCACGTGCTCGGACTCAGTGATTCTCAACCAGGCTGATGCAAGATCCTTTTAGGGGTGTCCCATGACATGATCCCTGTTAGGGCTGCAAACGGCTACACGGGATTCACCCAGCGAGTCCAGAGCGGTTTTACCCAAGGGAAAGCTAAGAGCTGGCATTTTCCAGGGGGTGCCCTGAGTCTAACAAGGGGGTGTCTTGAGTCTCAACCCCTTGAGAATCACTGCTCTCACTACTGGGCCATGGAGAGTGGACAGCATTCGCTTGCACGGGGCATCCACCCCCTCCCTCACTGGGCCACGGAGGCTGCGTGCCCTCCAGCTCCGCCACGGCTAGTAGGCATCACCACGCTCCTGTACCTCTCCTCTCTGCCATCGCTGGAGCTCTTCCGAGCAGCAACTGGGCTGGAGCCTGCAGACGGCCTCCTGGGGTTGCAACACAGAGAAGCATTAGTGAATGCAACGCCAGGCAAGGTGCTCCGGTGACCACAGCACCAGCTTTGCCCTGGGCTGGGTAGCAGGGTGATGGGCTCTGTCTCAGGATCTGGAGCAGGCTGAGACGGTGCTGGATGAGCACCTGATGGGTTATCGGTCGGCGTGAAGCACCCATCCCAGCCCCTGCCGCAGTTATAGGAATCTTCCCATTGCCTTTCATTAGGGTTGTCCCAGGCTGTGAATTTGTCCCGGGTTCAGGCAACACCACCCACCTTGGAGCTACAAGGGGGCCCCTCAGATCCCAGCAGCCCCCTTCAGTCATTGCAGGTAGCAGTGGCAGTGAGGTATTCACTTCTGCCAGGGGAAATTAAACCCTGGATCCTCACATCGCCCACCCAGGGGCCACCCTCATCTCCCCAGGGTTCGGTGTGAGCAGCTAGCAGAACCAGATGCAGCGCTACCTTTCCAACGACAGCCTCTTTGGAGGGGTGGAAGAGGAGGAGGCAGCTGTGCTGCTGGAAGATTTTGAGTCTGCGGAGTCTCTCCTAGAAGAGAAGTTGGGGAGAAGACACGGTACTGAGAACAAGGGTTTAAGGTGGACACGCTCCCTGAAGCTGAGAGGTAGTGGCCATGGATGACAAGACAGATGCCCACGTGCCTGAGCTGGCTCCCAGGGCACCTTGTTCCGTGGAGGGGGGACATGCAGATCAGATGGGAGGGAGATGTTGGAGAATTGCACCAAAAGAAATCTCCTGAGGTTCGACAAGGACAAGTGCAAAGTCCTGCACTGAGGAGGGAGCAACCCCTTGACCCAGTGCAGGCTGGGGGCAACGGGCTGGGCAGCAGCTCTGCAGAAAAGGACCTGGGGGGGACAGGGGACAAGAAGATCAATAGGAGCCAGCACTGTGCCCTTGGTGCCAAGACGGCTACCGGCATCCTGGGCTGCATGGGCAGGAGCGATGCCAGCAGATCCAGGGCAGTGATTCTTCCCCTCTATTCGGCTCTGGGGAGGCCACATCTGGAGTCCTGTGTCCAGCTGTGGGCCCCCACTGTAGAAAGGATGTGGACACATTGCAGAGAGTCCAGCAGAAGGCAAGGAAAATGGTTGTGGGCAGGGGGACAGGACTGGTGAGGAGAGGCCGAGGGAACTGGGCTGATTTAGTCTGCAGAAGAGAAGACAAAGGTGGGATTTGACAGCAGCCGTCACCTCCCTGCAGGGGGGCTGCAAAGAGGATGGCGCTGGACTGGTCTCAGTGGGGGCTGGTGACAGGACAGGGAGCAATGGGCTCAGGCTGCAGCAAGGGAAGTGGAGGTTGGATATTAGGAAAAACTCTCACAAAGAGGGTAGTAAAGCACTGGACCAGGCTCCCCAGAGAGGTGGTGGACTCTCCCTCCTTGGAGGTTTTCAAGACCCGGGTAGACAAAGCCTTGGCCGGGATGATGTAGCTGGGGCTGGTCCTGCTGGGAGCAGGGGACTGGACTAGGTGAGACCTCCTGAGGTCCCTTCCACCCCCCTTGTCAGTGATTCTGTGCGGGAGGGGAGGTCTCCTGAGGTGGGCACACCTCTGCACCAGGGAGAAGCCACAAGCAAGCCAGGAAACACCCACCTCTCCTTCTTGCTGTCTGAGGGCGACTTCTTAGAGGCAGCAGAGGAGCCCCTGGAGTCGCTGGACTCTCTGCACGGTGCGAACAGAGAGGAGAGACGTTAGCTATGGGGACGCCCCCAGCACTGTGCCCCCAGCCCCATTCCTCGTGCACAGCCAGCGTCCATCAGGCCAGCCTGCCGCTGCCTGGGCACACATGCTGACCGCTCCGTGGCATTCCCCTCGCGTGGTGCAGAGACGCGCAAAGGGCAGGAATAGCCCCAAAGTGACCGGCACGGCCGTCCAGTCCGTCCTCCTGCACCGCGCCGGCCCACGTAGCGGCAGAGGACACCATCCTCCTTGCAGTGCCATTCCCGAGCGCTGGAGGCAAGTGACGTGCCCCCGCCGAGCGCTCCCCGCTGCCGAGCCCGGGGGCTCGAGACGCCCCCACGTACAGTGCTGCAGCAGGGAGAGCTCCTGCTCGCCCCGCCACGTGCTCAGTAGCTGATTACGAGCCCCTGGGAACCTGCTGTATCACTTCCCATTGCTGAACGGGTCTCAACCATGGCACCGATGAGATAACGGGGTGGGACAAAGAGGAGGGACCACGTCCAGCTGCCTTCCCCTGTGCTGTGTGTTCACGCAGGGGCAACCGTGCCTGTGCGGATATCAGGGGGATCCTGGGTTTCTGTCCCTAGCTGCAGCTGTGGACTTTATCCAGGGCCCACCGAAGACGACGGGAAGTCTACTGATCTCAGCGGGCTTTCGGTGACCCAGAAATAGCCACATAACACTTGTGCCTCAGTTTCCCCATCTCCAGAACAGAGACCCTGCTACTTCAGTAACTCACAGGCCGTCATGAAGCTTAGTTCACAAGTACACTTAAAACAATACCCTTCAGACACAGCGAGATGCTCTGAAAAGTGGCTCTGAGCTCTGTGCCCCAAAGGGAGGGTTTGCAGGGGCGTGAGCCAGTACCTGTCGTGCTTGCTGTCCGCAGAGTGGCTCTTTGGGGGCGCCGGGTGAGAGCCTGGCTTGCTGGATTTCCTGGAGAGAAAGAGGGGAGGTCTGAGAAGTGGGGTCCTGAGAAGAGCTGGCTGCTCTTCTCTGGGAAACAGAGGGATTGGGGATAGAAAAGGCTGCGTTGGCCTTATGGGAAAGCAGAAGGTTTGGGTTGACAGTGCAAAGCAGGCCATGCCAGGAGAGACCACATCCATCCCACTGGAGAAGCTTACGCTAACGTGTCTTCCCCTCACCCCCTGCCCAGGCCCACGCGGTACGGGGGGCGTTTACCTGTCCTGCTTCTGCTCCGATGAATGCTTCTTTGAGCCCGGAAGCGCATCGAGAGCCTTGCGGTCAGACAGGTCTCTTTAAAAGAGGAGGAAAAGATGCAAAATGACTCTTGAATGCAAGGATGATCTTTCAGCAAGGCCAAATCCTAATCCCACTCACTTCAGGGGGAACTTTGCCTTGGATCAAGAGGATGAGTTGCAGGGGGACTGCATGCAGCTAGAAAACCTGGTGGCCTTGACAGGAAAGCAGCCAAGTCTGCAGAGCAGAAGGAAGCTCCTGTGGTCAAGGCAGTTTCCATGGGCTAGAAAGAGCCGGGTTCAAGTCTGTGCTCCTCCGCAGCCCCGGGGGGAAGGACTTTGTTTCTCGATCTCAGTGCGATGGGGCGACTAGCACAGCCCTGCCTCATAGGCAGATGCTCAGCTCTTACAGGGGTGAGGACCAGGTGAACAGGGCACGCAAGAGACTTGCATCTCATCGGCGCTCTGGCACTGGCTCGCCAGGGACCAGGAGATGGAGGTGGGGTCTGGACCCCCTCTGCAGTCAGGGTTGGGTCGTCAAGCAAAGGCTCCTACAACCAGGCCCTTAGTCCCCATCCTGGTGAATCGGGGGTCCACACCGGTAAAGCAGACAGGATGCTTTCCCCCACCCCAGTCATGCGGCAGGCGGAGGAGAAAAGCTGCAGTCCGAGCATGGCTTCTGACATGAGATTTGGGGTCTGGGACGGCTCATCGCTCCCCTGACAGCGGCCCGCTTGGCTCGCCCATTCTGGTTTTGCATTGGAAACAAGGAGCATCCCCCCCAAACGTCCATGCTCCGCTATGTGCTCCCCAACCTGGGCAGACTGCAACTCCCATGATGCCCCACTTTCCATGCTCCAAGTGGTGCATCCTGGGACATGTAGTCCACCCATGACAGCCGCAGAAGGACCATGAACCCTCATACCTTTCTTTGTGCTTCTTCTTGTGCTTCTCGGTCGGGCTTTTGCAGGGCTCCAGCCCGCGGGAGTCGGCCCCTTCGGGCTGCCAGCTGGAAAAGTCGAGTCTTTTCTCTTTCTCCTTTTTATCCTTCTGACCTTCCACGTCCTTCTCTTTCTTCTGGGTCCCCGAGGAGTCTGCGGGCAAATCAGGCAGGCCATCAGTGACCAGACTAACACAGGAGAAGGGGGCATGACACTTGGCCAACTTGACAACGATTTCATCCCGGTCGGACTAAGCCAGGAGCTGCAAGTCCGCGCTGCATTGGCAGGACTTGTGCAGAGTCCCAGGACCGGATTATCAAGGACGACCGCCGACGAGGTGCAGGGTCAGGGCTGGTGCAGGGAAGAGGGGCTACAGCGCGGGGCTGAGCTGCCTGTTTGTGGGCCTGAGACCTGGCACAGCAGGGAGTCTGCGGACCTCACCCTCTCCACCCATCCTCCCAGCCGCACCGAACCGTGACTTCAGTAAGCCACAAAATGACCCTCCTCCCAAACTGGCCACTACGGGTCTCCGTCCAGCCCCGAGGACCAAGAGCAGAGAGGCTGGAAAGGGGTTCGGGACTTCGCAGCTCGGGCGCCCAAGGAAGTCTGGGGGGAGGAGGCCAGCTTTCGAAGCAGAGATGCCTTCGGGGTCTCTCACCCAGCAGCCGCTTCCAGTTCTTGATGAGCAGCTTTGCCAGGGCTGCCACCTCCTCGTCGGAGCAGTGCTTGCGGATGGAGTTGACAGCCACGCCGATCCGTGTGGTCTGGGAGTGCACAAGGACAGCGGGTTAGTGCAAGGCACGTCGGAGAGGACGGCTGCGTGGGGAGGAAGGGGAGCAGGGGCAAGGGCACGGGGCCTTAGAGATGTGGGGTCAGCTTTCCGCCCTGCTGCCCATTCCCTGTATAACCTCGGGGAAGTCCTCCGCCCTTCGACGCCTCCGGTCTCCACCTACAGCAGAGCACTGACAGCCTCACGAGGAGCACGGATTTACCTAGGGAGCATCTACACCGACTCGGGCACCCAACTGGGATGCTGTCCCACCCTGCTCAGATCCATCTACTTCGGCAACACGCCATCATCTGAACCGTACAACCAAGCCCCCGAAAAGCAAGGGAGGAGAGGAAAGACCAACCCAGCTTCTCGCACCGACGGCTTTTCGCCAGTTTGAGCAGGGGGAGCAGGATGCCCAAGTGCCCTTATGTGCCTGATAGCTGGACCGGAGTCTGACCCACAGCTGGTATGGCAAGATGGGCCGCATAAACCTCGATGGATGGATGCAAACTGCCCCGCTCCACGCTGGGGGTGGCATGAAGGGGGAGCTCCAGGAGGGCCCTTGTCAGGAGATCTCGCAGACCCCGCGCCGCGCGACAACCTGAGCGGGCTTTTGAAGTCAGCCCAGAAACCCCAGTGTCTCCTGCTCAGCAACGAGAGCGGTCACTTCAGAGCTGGACCGTGCCTTTCAAGGGACTGCAGGGTGAATTTTAAGGGATGGGATTTTCTCCAGCCTTTCTCTGAGAGGTATTAAGCTCGGGTGGTTGGCTCAGCTTTCCTACGATCCAGGGAGCAGCCTCCTCCTTGCTTTTAAAATGCCTTTAATCCATGCCAGCCTACCTGTGCAGGGCTTAAAAGAGCAGGGGGAGGTGGGGGCTGGCTCTTCCCTCAAATCCAAGTAACCCTTCATCGGCTGGAGCCCTAGATGCCTCCCCCCGCGCCCCATCCGCCTCACCTGCAGCAGCTGGATGGTCATGGTGTAGCTGTTCAGCTCCTTCAGCAGGTCAAGTGCTCCTTCCTAGCATGGACAAAAGCCACATACATGAGCATTGGAGGGTCAAACAACAGATCCCCCCTTTGGGGCCAACCAGCCCCTTCCTCTTCTGGTCCACACACGCACACCCATGGGCACGCGCACCTCGAAGCTGTTCCTATAGGATTACGCGTCGGCAGGAAGGGGGAAGGGAAGAGTTAACAGCATTCCCTGGCAGGCAGGAGTCAAAAGAAAACACATTTTGACCCAGATTTGCTTTTAAACGCTCATGTTTTGGATTTCCTGATGCAGGGAGAGCGCCCGCAGCGGCAGATGTGAGGGAGAGCCCAGGCCCAGCCTTCCCGCGTTTCTGGGAGCTTTCCCAGCCCATCCCAAAACGGGGAGATCCAGCTGCTTGGCAGCTGCAAGGTCCCGCTCCTGCAACGGTCCCTGCTCCCTTGCACAAGCGCCAAGTCCAGGCCTGGATTTCGGCCGCGGAGAACCGGGAGCCGGAGCAAGCTACAGGTCCCGAAGCCAGGACAAAGGACGGCTTTTGTGCTCCATGTACGAGGGGCCTGGCTCGCTCCTTCCTCCAGGAACCTTCCCCGCAGAAGGGCAGCCAAGGAGGGAGATGGGCCGCGGAGGGGAGAGGGATGCCTCCGGTGGGAGCCCGCCTGCCGAAACCGCAGGCCAGCAGCTGACGCCGAGCCGCAGCCCGATAGCGCCGAGACAGCTGCCAGGTGCCCGTCGCGGGCTGCCAGGGGCCAAGAGCCGGACTCAGCGTCACGCCCGAGAGCCAGCCGAATTTGGCCCATCCGGAAAGGGGGACTCCCAGCTTCCAAGACAGCCCAGAGCACTGGTTTCCCCGCCTCGCCTTCCCCTGGGAAATGGAGGCTGGCGCTCGCTTGGACTGGGAGCGAGGGGAGGAACAAAACGGGGTCCCAGCTTCCCGAGCCCCCGGCCCGGGAGACAGCGCACGTCAGCGGTGCTTCAGTCTAGCAGCAGCTTGGCTCTAGCCTCTGGCTAAATATAGTCCCAGAGCTCAGCTCAGTGTAATGTTCATCCCCTGGTATTTTTAGAGACCACGTCTGTGCGTGTGCATGCGTAGACACACCGCTCCGCGCCCGAGGAGGAGACCCTAGGGCCGTCGGAAAGTTGGACCTCACTCAGCCATCGGGCCCAGCCCCTGCGCAGGGCAGGAGGAAGGGTGGGCCATCGAGGCAGCACAGGAAAGCTGCTAGTCCTCACCTGGGACTAGACCCCCTCTACAGAGCCGGATCCAGACAGAGGCGGTAGCCAAACCCACCCCTGATTTAACAGCAGCACCTCTGAGTGCAAGGGGGAGACCGGTCCCCCAAAATACAGCAAGGAGATGGAGGGGGGCATAGACTCAAGAGTTGTTCCTGTTGATGGAGGGGGCTACCGGTGCTTTGAGTTGCTTTGGTCTGGGTCCTTGAGATGGCTGCCGGGAAGGAGAGCATGCCACGCCGGCTCCCAGCTTCTCGAACTCCCTTTAGGACGAGTTCAGATTTAGCCACAAACGATAGAGCTCCAGATATCCAAGTCGCTGTTCATTTCCTGGCCTCCGAAGTGCCCAGTCGGTGCATGCCCTGAAAGGACCACCGCTCTCAGGATGGTTTCTTCTAGCACCTGGGCCTGGGAGCATTTAAGTTCGGGGGTTATCCAGGGATCGTCCCCATTCTGTCTTGCTGTGCCTCATGGTTGAAGCTGGGTTAAATCCTCTGCCTTGCTCCTGAGGTTAAAAGAAGAAAGCCTGAGGCCTCTTAGCTGGCATTCCTGGGCCTGGCCAGTCAAACAAAGATTTCCCTCCAAAGTTGGCAGTTTTGCTCCCGTCCATCAACCCACATGCAACAAACTCACGCTGGGGGCTAATTCGGGGTGTGCCAGAGCCCAGCAGAAACCCTATAGCAGCAGGTCTGAGACCGCCCATGCTGCAAGACGTCCCTTTCTGGAGGCCTGAACGTCACCAGCTTGAAATGCCCGTCCCCTGAGAGTTTGGGAACAGAGCTGGCCCATTGCGGCCCGGTGTCAGTGCCTGCAAAAATGAGCAAAGACACTTTTGACCCTTTCCCATCACCTAGGGTGACACAAGGGTGCTATGGAGCTGGAGAGACGGGCGATGGACCCCAGGCAGGCACCTCTGCTTTTGCCTCCCAGCACTTGCGACGTCCACGTCAAGGACTACTGGCTAAGCTCTGGGTTGGGAAGGCTTCTTTTGCAAGGTATGCGTGACTCTGCCTTTTGTTTTCAGTCTTGCTTCATAGGTGACCAACAACCCAACCTCATTCAAGCTCGCGCTCGGCATTCGGCAAGGACCGGTGTTGTTCCCCGCGTACCCTTTTCCGCACGCTCCTCCGAACAAGGGATCAGATCTCCGGCTTTGGAAACTTCCCACTGTACAGGTGTCACGAGCTGGAAGTGGCACCTGGAGAAGTAACAGGTCCGGCCGTGGACACGGGCTGCGGGCGTGCGTCAGCACCGGTCCTGCTTGAACCCGTTCTGATTTCTGCCCGTGAAGCAGCCCCTGGTGAAGCTGCGGCTGTGGGACTGCGAGGGGTTTGCCCCTGGGGAGCTCCTGGCATACCTGCGATAGGCTTATAGGCGCACGTGCAAAGTCTGGCACCTACGATGCGCCACGTCCAGGCTTCTGCTCTTGGGGAGCGGGTCGAGGGCCTCGTGGTCGGTCAGTAGCTGGAAACCGCCCGCAGCCTCCCCCAGCACACGCTCCGTTTGGACAGACCGACCTCAAGGAGCAAGAGGTGCCTAGACCGAGCGGCCGGCGGCTGTGGACAGCAGTAAGGCCAAAGGCTGGCATTTCGTGACGGCGCGAGGTGCAGGGAAGAGCAGACTGCTTGTTGCATGTACGCGCTGCTCCCGGGGAGGCTCCAGCACCCCTGCAGCAAGGCACCCAGCCCCGGGGCCGATTCTGTGCTGCAAAGAAGCTGTTCACCTCCTTCCCCTTTTTTTTAAACACACGTGCGCACACGCGCACTCGGAGCGGCTGAGCTCATGGGTGTGCAGGGTGGATGCCCTCCCCTGTGCCTCCGCCCCGGGGAGGGAAGCGGTGCCCGGCAGGGCAGGGGTGGATGCCAGGCGGCCCTGCAGAGGGTTAACAGCGTTGCACTGGGACAAAGGCCACGAGAAGGAGAGTCAAACATTAACTTCAAGGACCTGCCTCTGCTCTGCTGCACATTGGACCTGATCCTGATCCTGATCCTGACTGCAAGGGCCAGATCCTGGGCTGGCATTACCATTGCAGTCCAGAAAGACGCCCCTTTACACCAGCTGAGCGCCTGGCCCCTGCAGCAGGGACCTCAGGGGGGCGGGCGGGAAGCCGGAGCAGGCTGGGCCCCCCCTGCACTAACCTGTTTGCTTTCCCAGGGCACCCAAAGAGCTCCAGGAGGGTGGAGAGACCTGTCCTGTTTGTTCTCAAGGACTGCTTATCCCTGAGTCCAAACCACTTCACCGTGACGTGCAAGAGCCCTGGGTCATGCTCCGATCCACCCCGCTCCGCTGTGCGCTTTTGCACGCTCTTGTGAAAAAAAGAAAAGACGCCCAGCTGTTTCCAACCCTCTTTCCCTCCCGTGCCCTTCTCTCCGGCCTGCGAGCCCCTGCCCGAGACCAGTCTCCTGCCAAACACCTGTCGCTCCCCCCTCTCCAAACCCTGGCGGCCCCGGAGCTGGGGTGGAGGGGCGACTCCAATAGCACCCGACCGCCTTGACTCGCCCATGCACGGAGAGGACGGGCTCCCCTGCGCCCAGAGTCCTGCTCGACTCTGAATACAGCGAGGAAAGCGGCAAAACCCAGGTGAAGCGGGCGGAAGGAGAAAGCAGCATCCTTTGGGCACCGTGCGGCGGCTGGGCACCACAAGGCTTTTCCCATCGCCGCCAAGGTGAATACTCCTGGCTCTGCCTTTCGGGGGGCTGACCTGAGCCGCAGGTTTGCAAGCACCCCGAGCACGGGACCTCTCATTTCCAGGCCGTCAAGCTGCAAAGCAGACCGAGCCGCCCTCCCCGCCAGGCCCCGCTTGGAGTTTCTCCCTTTTCCTTTCCTCTGCACGCACACCCAGGCTGCAAAGTTTAAACCCAAGCACACACAGAGCAAGGGGGGGTCTTACCAGGTTCTTCCTGGACACCATCTTATCCAGCTTCTTGGCAATCCGCGCCAGCTCCTCCGCTTGCCCCATAATCCCGGCTCCGAGCTCTCCGAAGTTTGGCGAGCGGGGGGGAGAAGCGAGACGAGACGGCGAGCAACAGGCAGGAAAGGCGCTCACGGAAGGGAGACTTTGGCTCTGCTTTCATCTGGGCTTGGGGGGCGAGGGCATGAAGGGGCGGTGGGACTTTTGTTCCTGCTTTTGGGGGCAGTTGCTGACAGCTTAGCAGGAAAGGGGGGGGCAGAGGGGAGAAAAAGAAAGGGAGCGAAGGCGAGCCGGAGAGAAAGCAGAAAAGGAGGCGTGGCGGCCCCGACCAGTTATACACGGCTGCCATGCAGTCAAAATAGCACAGGGGGGCTGGACTAAATATAGGAGTTGAAGGCTAAGCAGCCTGGAGCTCGCAGGGAGGTGGGGAGAGGCTGGCGGGGCCGGGGGCTGCAGGCGGGTGGGAGTTTGCTCAGGGCCGCAGGCTGGGAATGCCCCTTGGGCTGCAGGGGCAAAGGATGATCCCGCCTCGCTTTGCAGGGTTTCGTAGTCGGAGGCAAAGCTTTCCCAAAAGCACCCCGGACTGGGAACAGAGGGCAGGTTTCCACGCCAATGCAGGCGCTTGCTACCTTTCGTGCCGGCTGGGCTGGGGTTCGGGGCCCCAAATGTTCGGCTGCTCCATCTAAAGCGTGCAACATCGGGCTGGACACCTCGCCCAGAAACCCTGCCCCAGATCTGCTGGCATGGTCCAGGGCTGGGCAGAGCCCCGCAGAGCACAGCTCGTCCGGCGCGCCTGTCCAGCGGGCGGTCATCTCTGCCTGACCGCTGCGCCTGCCCAGAAACGTGAGGGGTCGGGGATGGGTGTCCCTATCCCAGCTCACGGCTTTCATTATAAATAGCATCTAAAATAAAAGGGTATTAAATTGACCCCCTCGCTACAACAAGCTCCACAGGTTAATACTTACAGTAACCCCTTGGGGAGGGTGGTCAGGCTAACGCCAGCTGGGTAGGCAGTATTTTAAAGTGCTGAAAAATCCTCCGGCTAATCAGGACATTGATAATTATTTGTGTCAAAGCTTGTTTGGATCAGAAGTGCTTTGGGGAGGGATTTCATTCAGCCAAAACCCTCCCAAAAGGCTGGACAGAATAGTTTCCGCCGGCCTTAGCGAGCCACCCCCATGCTTCAGGGCACAGGCTGACCAGCTCCGAGGGGTCAAGAAGGCATCCCGTGTCCACCTGGGCTGGCCGCCTTGCAGGCAGGCGTGACGCCTCGAGCACAGGCTCGTGGTGAAGGCAGGATCCCAGCCGGACATGGTGGCCTGGCGAAAGTTTGCATTCAAGGTGTTTGAAAACACGTGAGCTGCCTGCCCGCTGCTCCTTTTCATTGGGGGCACGGAGCCAAGACCAGCCGGTGGATGTTGTGAACTCATCTCCGAGGGTCAGCTGGAGGCAGACCACATACAAAACCACACGGGCAAGAGGACCCAGCGTGCGAGGGAGGGAGCCGGGGCACACTTGCCAGTGAGCAAGGTCCTTGGTGCGTGCAGAACCAGCGCCTTCGGGGCTTCACGTACGTCCGGCAACACCTTTTGCCGGGGGTCCAAGGTCAGCGCCAGGCTTGACTTACCTGCCGGTTTGCTGGTTAATTGTAAGCTCAGAACAAGGCGGCGTATTTCCAAACTATTCAAGAGTGCAGCTCACGTGGGCGGAGGCTGGGGGTGGCGGAGGGAAGGATATGCGTGTGGCTGATAACACATAACCGCTGCCAAGAGCCTGGGGGGGCAGGAAAGGCGGAATAAAAACCCGTCCAATCTAGAAAAACTTCCTTCTCCGAGGTCTCGGGGGAACAAACAACTTTCGACCAGGCCTGAGACAACACCGTGCTCTCACGAACGAATCGAGAGTGAAACTAAGCCAAGCGCTTTGAAAAGGAAACCGATAAAACCCGAGCGTCCGGCTCGCACCCTCCCAGGCAAGGGCACGGCCAGACAGCGGCTGCAGAGGACAGGAGGGCCCGCGTTATGGCAAAGAAGTGGCTTCCTTTTCAAAGGTGCTGATGAGCTTGGCGCGTCCTTGAGCTTGCCTCGAAGCAGAGGGGATTTAGGCACGGGCTGAATCCAGGCCTAAGCGGAGCCGTGCAAAGGGGCGATTCCTCTGAGCTCCCGGGTGGAAGAAGCTCATGGGCTCTGGGGAATGGGGATTTGCAGCGCCCCTTTGAGCAAGGCTGCACCCGGCGGTCTCATGCGGGGAGGGACACGCAGAAGATGTCTCAGGAGAGCTGAGCGACCGATTAATGCCAAGGGCCAGGGGGGAACGCACGTGAATATCTTGCCCCGTACGGTGATACCACGGCCTCCACGTCTCAGGAAAGCCTTCAGCTCTTCCCGCTAAGGAGCCTGGCGGGAGGACGGGGGGAGACGTTGGCTGCTTCCAGGATGAAAGTAACCTGGACGCTCGCTAAAAAACAACCCGCGCCAATGCGGACTGCATCAAAGGACCAAGAGGAGAATGACTGGCCTTTGCCCTTTGCACGGCAAAGTTGCTGCGGCTTTCGGAGAGCAAGACGCAAAAGAGTTGCCACATCTATAGCCGGGTGACTCTTGGCGCTCTAGGAAACGATGCTGAGCTATAGCAGGGCCTCACACCCCAGCTTCAAGCTACAGGGCGCTGGTGTGATGGAGGTGACGTAACCCCAGCCTCGGTTATTAAAAGGCCCATTTCATGGGAGGAACCCCCTGCCCAGCTGCAATTAGAGCAGTGCCCCTTTCTGCCACCTTTATTCACGCAGCAGCACCAAGACAAGACCCTAGTCTGACATTTCGGCCATAAGCTGCTGGTAGATAGCGCTGCCTTCCCCTCCCACGCGGGGTGAAGCAACTCGGAGCTGTCGTCTGCTCAGCACTCGGGGATGAGGCGCTGCATCCATACGACACCCTCCCGCACTCTTACTTGGGACACACCTAGATCTCCATCCTTATTCTGGCTACAGCATGAGCAGAAGCCCCTTGTCTTTATTTTAAAAAAAATCATTTTATTCCAAATCAAAAGGGAAAGCAATAAAATGCCCCTTCTGCGATGAAATATTCAGTGAAAAAAAAGCCCCTTTACGATTATAACATAGGGCAGTCTGATCCCACATATCCCCAGGGAAGCTCGTATGAGTAGGAAGCATTGGTCCCAGTGATTGCAGAACCAAGTAGCAGCCTGACCCCTTTTAGGCAAGGGACAGAGACTCCCTGGCTGTCTCCAAGCCTGGTGGGAGTGAAAAGAGGCGGCGGTGAAAAATCTGTACATTCAAAAAGGGCCTTCAACCAGCGCCCCAGGCCTTTGGGAAGTGGGGTCATAATCCAGATCCAAATCTGTACCTGAAAGTCTGGAGAACCACCGGGTCTGCATCTCCCCCTGAAGCCTCAATACAGGCTCCTCGCCTCAAACCCGGGCCAGGCTCCGCTGCCCAGCAGCGTCCTCCAGCCACGGGGCTGAAAGACGTCTGTGTCCAAATCCAGCCGCCCCCGAACTCCGGTCTGAGCCCGGCGTGACACGGACGTGGCTGCGAGCACCAAAAATAGCACTTTCCTAGTTAAAAAAAATAGCATTTCACAGTTCCAGGGTGGGTGGAGGAGATGCACGTGAGACATGAAGCTGGGGTATCCTCTGTGCCACCACACGCCCAGGCCGGCTCCTCCTGGGCACGTGCCATTGACGGGGGCACTGCTGGCACGGATCAGGAGCTCAGCTCCTTCCCTTCCCTTCAAGCATTTTCACTGAGGAGCCAAGGCACGGACAACGAGGGCAACTGAGGGGCTGCTGCTGGCGGAGACCAGGGTCTCCATCGTCCCCAGAGCAGGGAGTAACAGCAGAGCCACGGGGCCAAGACGTCGCAACCTCATTTCCTGCGGCAGGAAACAGAAAGGGCCACAGGCAGTTCCCAGGCTATTTGGAGAAGTAGGGATTAACCCTTTGCATGACCTGAGCCATGCCCTGCCCCGTAACAGTTGGGTCTCATAGGAACTGAAATGCTTTCGTCCAAGCCCAGGCACTGGACTCAGCATAGGGGTCACAGTTAGATGCCCCAAGCTGAGCAGCCCACGTGGCTACGGGCACGCCGGTTTCTGTAGCCCCCAGAGGCACGCCGGCCTGGAGCATGGCGGGGACGCGCCGGGCAGTGGAGAAGGCAGTTGGGATGGGGCGGTCGTGCTGCAAGCTGATACATTCGTCTGTCTGGAAAGGGGGCCAGCAATAAGGAGCGTGGGGGTAGCCCCTGGGGCGGCCACAGGAAGGACTCCCACGGCAGGACAGACCTCGCCTGCCCTGCCTTTATGAGCCGGGGGTGCTGCAGGGCTGGGGCAGGGGAAGGAGGTCCCTGCAGCAGCCCCCAGGCCCAGCAGGGCTCTCACGTTCACACCAGGGGAGGGTGGTGAGAGGTAGGCGCCCCCCTGCCCCCCAAACAACCCTAATGAAGCCCCCGGAGGAGAGAGCAGGAGTCCACATTCCTCCAGGGGACCCGGGGTTACAAAGCGGGCGAAGGATGGGAGGGATGGAGAGGTGAAAAACTATTGCCCCACCTGTGCACCGAGCTTGCCGGTTCTCTGCTTCCTAACCAGCTGTGGCCCGGAGTCTGAAACCCCCCCGCAGCTCACCCCCCTCCCCAGTGCCCTCAGCCTTGCCAGGGCCAGGAGGCTTGTCCCAGGCTGATTCAGATGCGGGACCCTGCGGTCCGGGTCCTCCAGCAAGCTGCAAGGCTGGGCAGAGCCGGCCTGACCCAGCACAAGAGACCCACGCCAGTCCTAAAGCGATGCTGTCCAGAAGGATCGCGGCGGGGGGTTTCCACCCAGCTCCAGCTCCGGCCCCACATGCTGCGGTGCCCAGTCTCCGGAGGGCCAGGTCAGGAGGGGGTGAGGGAAGCGAGGAGCACGCAGGGCTCGGGTGAGGGCGCGGCGAGCCGGCAGCCCCGTGCCAGGTCCAAGGAGAGCTCCCCGCCCCTCTGCGCTGCAGGGGAAGGGAGGTGGACGCCCTTCAGTCCTGCAGCAGGTGCACGGAGCTGGCCCGGAAGATGCCCGTTCTGGAGCCGTCTCCTTCGATGAAGCCGACCTGCAAACCCGGAGCAGAAGGCAGAGGGGGGTCACGGCCATGGGCTCTCGTCTCTGAGGCCGGGACGCGGGGAGGCTGCCCAGGGGGAGGGTGCAAAGCCACAGGGATGCAGGGCTGAGGGGTGGGAGGCTTCTGCACCCCAATGGGGACTAAGCCCCAGAGGATGGGAGGACTCCAGCTGCGTGCAGCAGCATGCTGGAGGGGCTGATTGATGGCGATCCACCCCTGCACTCACGTGAAGCCCTCCGAAGCGCCTGATCCAACAGGTCACCTGCCTTGGGCAGGGGCACAGCCAGACAGCCGGGCTCGGAGGAACCCGGGCCAGCGCTGGGAAGCGGCAGGGAGGCGAGGACCGCCGCGGCACTCACCCAGCTCTGCTCATCCTCCTCCCGGGTCACCACGATCACCTCCCCCTTGGAGAAGGTCAGCTCCCGGGCTCGGTCGCCCTTGCAGTCCACCAGAGCCTTCACCCTCTTCTGCCTCACCTTGGCCTGCCCCAGCAAGCAGCGCATGTCAGTGGGGGGAGAGGGATCACCGGGATCCCCTTCCCCTCCAACAACACAGTGGAGAGCAGGGAGCTCAGGGTCCTCAAGGTCAAGGGTGCCGGGAGGAGACTGGGCAGGCACGGGAGGGAGCCCTCCTTCGCCGGGTACCTACCGGAGCAAACCTCCTGGGCATGGGCACAGGGGCAGGACTTGGTGCCTTGCTCGGAGGCAGGTCCTCGGGGCCGGCTGAGCTGTGCGGGGCGGGGGCCGAGCTGGAGGCTTTGCCCCCTGCACCGCCACTGATGCGCCGGTAGGAGCGGGTGCTCTCTGATCTGTGGGGGGCAAAGTGAGGCTGCTTAAGAAACCTGGGGAAGGGGCAGTGCTGTGCCCCCAGCTCCCCCCGCTCCTGTGCGTGCTGCCCCTCCAAAGCACTGGCTTCTCCTTCTTCCAAAAAGGCCACAAGCCTGGACTGTCCGTGCAGCCAGAGTCCCCAGTGTGGAGGCACTGCGCCTGGTGCTGTGCAACCAGCAGCCAGCAAGACGGCAGCGGTGCCCTGCCATACACGGTGCATGGGCTCAGAGGACTGCGCAGCTCATTGCAGGCATGAGACCGCATCCGCTTCCATGCTCACAGCACGTGGAGAGAAGGCACCGCAGCCCAGCGGCTTCAGCTCCTGCGGCGCGGCCCCCGAGCCCCTGCCGCACCTCCAGGAGTGACTCCAGCTGGGTGCCCATCCCCGCTGCCTACCTGAACTTGACAGGGTTGAGCTGCCCTTGTTCCGGGGACGTGCCGGCCTCCGGCGGTGGCGCCGTGGCCTGGCTGGTCTCAGCCCCCCTCCGCTGGGCGCCGCTCTCCGGCTCCGCGTGGGTTTCCCAGTAGGCCGCGCGCCAGGTCTCCGTGGGGCTCAGGGAGGTGGAGAGCTGCCGGCCGGCTCCACTGTCCAAGGTGCCCGGAGCACTGGACGTGGACAGGTTTCGGATGGCGGGGGCCTCCGGTGGGCTGCTGACTTGGGGCTCGGAGGTCTGGCGTGGGAGCTCTGGGCAGGGAAGGTTTGGGAGATCAGGGGGCGCGTGTCCCAGGGGGTTTGCTGGTCAAACTGGGAGCCTGTTGGGTCCTTGGTTGCTCACTGAGGGCCTACCTGTGGCCCCTGTAAGCTGTAAAGCCCTTCCCAGGTACGGGGGAGCCAGTTAGGACAGAGCATGAACCAACCGGAGCCGCCCCCCCAGCTCTGTTTGGGATCCAAGAGCCCCAAATAACCCCTGCACTTGGTTATTCCTTCCCATCACAGTTGCTAACACCCTGGAGACCCCCTGGCTGGGGCATGCACCCACGCTCCGGCCAGCTCGGCCCGTATCTGCTGCCCAGGGGGTTTAGGGACGCAGGTGTTCCCCGCAGCTCTGCCCCCCATCTCCAGCCCTGCACGGGCTTACCGGGCTTGGTGCGGGTGCCCCCCCGGGCAGGGTTTTTGACCGGCAGCGGCGGGGGAATCTCCTCGCTGTTTGAGCGCCGGGGGCTGGGCCGCGAGGGGACCAGGATGGACTCGTAGGTCTTGTTGGTGATGTCCATGCCCGTGCAGCTCCACCGGTTCTGGGAGGCGAGGCCGGGCTGGCCCATGGTGGGCGACGACGTGGACTTCAGCGATCGCTGCAGCGGGCTCACCTGGGCGGGCAGACGGCGCAGCCGTCAGCAGGAGGGAGCCCCCCGGGGGTCTGCCCGCCCAGCCCCTCGCTTCGCAAGGGCAGCTGCAGGGATGCAGCTGCATCCAAGCCCCAACCCCAAGCAAGCACGTCCCAGAGCCGAGGGGCAATGGGGATGGGGGTCCGTGAGGAGGGGGCTGCGTGCCTGGCATGACGTGGGGCAGGGGGCTGCGAGCCCTGACCCAGGGATGCCAGTGAGGTCCATGCCCCCAGCCCAGCCCAGCCCAGCCGAGTGACTGGTACCTTCTCCTCCAGCTCCTCCTCGCTGTCGTAGGCGTACTCCTGCGGGGCCTCCCAGTCGTACTCCACGTGCAGCTGCAGGTTCAGCTTCCCGGCCTGCGCCTGCTCCAGCTGCCAGGAAAAACAGGGCCACGCGTGGCATCAGGGACACAGTTAGGCCCCCGCAGCCAAGTGGCATCCACACCTCGGAGCTGAACTGCCCCACCTGGATGCATCTCCCCTCGACCCATCTTCCTACGACCGCCCAGCACACGACTGAGTTGCCAGGATGCTGGTCTACTGCAGGGGCGTTTTGCTATGAACCCCAACCCCAAGTGCAACAGGGCACATCTTCACTGCAGAGTTAACACGGGTGATTAGTGCCCCGCTGGGAGCGACTGTGGTGCAAAGCCCCGAGTTAGTGCATTTGCACGGGTAGCGTGTGCGTGTGTGCGAGTGCAGGACTGGGGCTCTGGGAGACCCATCGCGGAGTTCTTTAAGGGATGATTAGTATAATTAATAACCGTAATAATAACAATAATAGTCGTCCCAGTGATAATAACAAGAAGAATCTGAATGGATTAGTATAATGAATAACAGTAATAATAATAATAAGAGTCATCCCAATTATCTGAATTGCTGATTTTATTCCAGGCAAGTGTGGGAGAACTGGACCGCTCTTTCTTGGGGGGGTCCAAGGGAATTGTGGGAAGACACTGGAGGACTCACTCTTACTGCAAAGTATGTTACTAGCAAAAGTTAAATCTCATCCTGCGCTCTACCCCCCACCCCAACCCTGGCCGGGCAAACAAGGCTAGAAACGCCACTCAGTGCAGGGCCCGGCTGCCATCCCTGCCACGGGCATGATACCAATTCACAGCTCAGGACCCTCCCCGGCTTCCTCTCCAGCACGAACCTGCTGCTTCCCACCTCTGTCCTGGGACAAGACCCCCTGGGCTGGGCCCATGCCAATGCCAGGCACCCCTGCCCCATCCCAAGAGAGGGGCTGTGCACCGCTCCCCTCCATACACACCCCACCACAAAGGGCCCAGCCTACCAGGTCCTCGCACTCGGTGTGTTTGTGTCTCTTTGCCACGTCCAAGGCTGTCTCTCCGGCCGTGTTCACTGGAGGGGTAGAAAGGACACTGGGTCTGAGCCCCCAGAAAATGCCCGCTCCTTTCCCAGGCTCAGGGAGTCCCCCCAAAAAGGGGTGCCCAGAGGGTGCCACTGGGCCGCAGCCATGCACCCGCAATACACCCACTGCCACAGACTTTTTAAAGAGATGATTAGTAGTAATCACAGGAATAGTAATTGAAGCTGTGCTAATGATGATACCAGCAACCATAACAATACACTGAACTGCTCCAGTTGTATCCCAGCCAAATCTGGGAGAACTGGGCTCTTCTGCCTGGGCGTCCCAGGGCAAAACACTTACATCTGTGTCCGCACTACCACATTACTGGCAAAAATGAAATCTAAACCTGTGCTCTGACCCCCAGCCTGGCCAGGATTGAAAACAGGACTGAACTCAGGTTAACGAGTTGCGTGTGTGTGGACAGAAGGTGGGTTAGGGGTAACACACGATTATGAAACATGGACATATCTGACCACGCTCCATCCACACGCCGCGTACAACAAGCCGCTCGGTCAATAATCTCTAGCTGAAATACCGATTTAAAACCGGGAAAAGATATTTGTGAAAAAATGCTGGAGGAATTCCCTTTAGTTAGGCGTGAAGCCTACCTGGGCTGAGAGCGGCCTTCCCTTTCAGCAGCAGCTTGAGGCAGTTGGGCTGGTTGTACTGGGCGCTGTAGTGCAGGGCCGTGCTCCCATCCAGAGTCGCCTTGTCCAGGTTCCCCCTGTGCAAGCAGGCAGAGGCAGTTAAAGGATGTGGGAGGCCCCCAGGAAGAGTCTTGGGCCTCTCCCCCAAGCTAGAATGAGACCCGTGGAGCATGGGACATGCTGCCCCGCTCATGAGACCACGGGGAAGTCGTTTCACCACACGGTGCCTCAGTTGCACCATCTGTAAAATGGGAAGAAGGCTGCCGGCCTGCCCTGCATGTGGACTAAGAGCCTCCCTTGGCTGGATAACCACTAGATCCCTGACGCAAGCCATCACCAGATGAACCTGGGGGAAACCCGTCAAGAAAGTCCTGCCATGTCCCCAGCCCAGAATGGCACTGGCCTGTTCGCTCCGGCACGGGGACTTCGTATCATGCTGTCCACCAACCTGCCCTGTATCCCCGGCTCCTGCATGCCTTCCTCCCTAGCAGGCATAGCATCCCTGCCTGTGTACCCTGCCATGTCCAAGCTCCCTGTTGTCCTTGCCGTCCTGGGTCCCTTGGGGTGACGTTTTCTCTCCTGCTTTTTGCTTGGCCTCTCAAGAGGCAGGAAGGGGGGCTGCAATCTCATGCATTTTCCCCCCGGCTTTGGAAACAGACTGGGCCACACCTGGGAAGACCCCTCCAATGGCCGGGGGTGCTGGGTTTCATGGGGAGGAGAGTTTTTGACTGTCCGGAGCCATCTCTGGCTTGCTCCTGGTCCGGATGCACTTGGCTCCCAAGACCTGACGCGTGTGCAGCTCTGATGTGGCTGCCCCTTCCCCTGAGCCTTACCCGTTCTGGATGATGAAGTCCACCAGCGGCAGGGAGGACTTGTCTGCATATCGCACGGCCACGTGCAGAGCCAGCTCGCCCTGGTCCTGCCACGGGAGCAAAAGCAGCAGGGTTAACCCTCACCCCAGTGCTCTGCCCATTCGGGAGACCAGACGCAGCCAGCTGTACCAGTATATGGGTCCCATTGCCATTAAAACTGCTTCTCCAGGGGAAAACGGGGTTTGGGACCAAATGGGAATGGTCTGGGAGGCATCTACCAGTCTTGGATGCTCAAGCCCACACTCTTTGGGTCAGATCCCACCAGCATGGGAGGTTGGGAACTGGGTTTGCTGGAGGCCCCATGGGAAGCTGTGAGCTGGGCTCCCCACCAGGCCTGCAATGGCCTTGATGCACCTTGGACAAGTCTCCCGTGATGCAGACGCCAGGGAACCAGCCGGCATCAGGCCTCGAGGAGACGGTGCCCTTAGCCAGCACTGTGCACGCAAGGGCCAGGCAGGGCTCACCTGGCCGTCGGGGGTTGCCAGAGGTTTTCCTAGGTCGTGCCCTTCTGCAAATGCCTGGAGCAGCACCAAGACATCCCGGCTGCGGACAGCCTCCCAGAGCCGGTGAGGGTCTTCCCTGCCCGTCTTCTGCACGAATTTGCGCTCCATGTATTTGGCCACGATATATTCTTTCCTGGCGCTCCTGCGGGGCAGGGGGCATAGAGGTGCCACCTCAGCCGGGGCATGGCAGACACCACTGCCCGTGCCTGGCTGCAGGGTCCTGAAGCAAGGGTAAGGCAGGCACGTCGAATCAAACCATCCTCTCCTGGAGGGAGAGGCTTGGCCAGCCCCGAGGCACGGCTGTAGCAAGAGACCCCGACTCCCCACCTCCCTCGAGGGCTGGCGGGTTCGGGGCAGGGAGCGCAGGAGCTTTCTTACTCACATGTCACTGCCTGACGATGGCTTCAGACTCCCCTGCGCCGGCAGCGTGGCCTCCATGATCTCGTTGAAGCGGGCGTTCCCGACGCTGACTGCCAGCTGCGGGACGGAGGAGAAACCAGGCAGCGGGGGACCCGCCGTGGCTCGAGCGCCAGCAACCACGTGCCTCGGACCCTCTGGGGAGCGATCCCAAAGGAACAGGGATGCTACTTGATCCCTTCCTCCCTCCCTTCCTCTAGCCAGGGCTCGGGACGGGGAGGGGATTTCATAGATTTCATAGACATTTGGGCTGGAAGGGACCTCAGAGGATCTTCGAGTCCAGCCCCCCGCCCAAAGGGCAGGAAGTCAGCTGGGGTCACAGGATCCCAGCAAGATAAGCATCCAATTTGCTCGGGATGGGCAGAGCGGCAGGGGAGGCAGAGATGCCAAAGACGATGCCTCCGCGGGGAGACGGGAGCCACTTACCAGCAGCTCGGAGGTGCTGAGGACATCCAGGGTCAGGGACTGGATGCGGGAATAGTGCACGCCCAGCTCACGGTGGATGCCCGAGCACTCGATGCACGTCAGGATGCCCAGGTTGGTGGAGAGCCACGTGGGATCTGCAAGGCAGCAGCACGCCCTGCTTGCTAGCACTGTCGCAGCCCCCAGCACGCTGCGGCCCCGTCTAGTCCTGCTCTCCCTATGGCCGGGCCGAGGGCTGCTCCTTAGAGAAACCCAGCAGCCCTGCACCCTCGCCTCTGCCGGGAGCTCCCAGCCCCAGGACCCTCACCCCATCGCCCCCCACACACGATGCCCATCATGTAGCTGGAGGTGGGAGAGCAGAGGGGCACACAGCGCGACGGCTCCCTCCCCCCTCCGCACGCATCGGCTCCGGCTCTGCGGTGCCAGGACCTACCTGGGGCCCCACAGTCGCAGCACTGCCTGTTGCCCGGCAGGCTCTTCACCTCCCCGATGACCAGCTTGGTGAGCTCCTGCAGGCTGCCGTCGGCCGCCCCCCCGGCCGAGGCCATGCAGCTGCCGGGGTCTCCCTTGAAGGCGTTGCTGAGGGCTTCATCTTTGCTGTTCTGGAGCACGGACACCCAGCTGGGGGGTGGGGTAGGGGTCAGTGGCAGGGTTTGGGGACACAGAGGAAGGAACAAAAGACCCCCCCCACCCTTTCTAGACAGGAGAGCAGTTGCAGATGTGCTCCCTCATTGTCCCCATTTTAGAGAGGTGGAGACTGAGGCACGGAGGGCTTAAGTGACTTGCCTGAGGGCGTGACAGTGGCAGGGCTAGGAACAGTGCCGAGTCCCAGTGCCATGCTCTAGCCACTAGGCTTCATACAACCTGCATGGGGCCAGAAGTGATGCCCAGCAAGCCCCCAGCCCCCTGCTACAATGCACCAGCCCATGTCTCCCCAGCCCACTGCTGTCTACAGGACAGCGTCTACGGGGCTCTGCCAGGCCTCGTGCCTCTTCTCCTGCTGACCGCTGATGCAAAGACGACCTGCACCTTCCCGTGTGCATGTGCAAAAGAGCCTGCCCTCTGCATGCGGCCAAGAGCCAAAGGCTAATTGCAGCCACTCACACGAGGCACTCCTGCTCGTCCTCCGCCTGGAAGTGGTACGTCCTGTTATCTGCAGGGACAAGGACAGGAGAGGTGAAGCCGAGCTTGCAATGTCTGAGGATGCCTCCGTTCTCCCGGCAGGATCTGCCCCCAGCTCCAGATGTCCCAAGCAGCTGGCTTTTCACAGCGTAAAGCTGCTGGCTTTTACTTCCAGAGTCCTGAGAATCACGGGTTTGGCAGACCTCGTTTTAACTGCACAAGGGACACCTGCAGCCATCAGCAAGGGACCACGGGATGGGCATCCTCAGCCAGGGAGAGGCTGCGGAAAGTGTGTCTGGAGGTCAGAAACACCGAGATGTGTGGGCTGAGCTGGGGCTGGGGGGGAAGAGGCAGCATTAGACCAGCTGGGGGAAGGAACAGGGCAGAAATCTCTCTCGGAGGCGGCTGCCTCGGAGTTTGGTGGAACTTTTCCAGCTGGAATAGCCTTGCTTTCATTGCTGCCCGCACGCAGACGAAATCCCTGCGGTCTGACGGTCAGTAACCATCGGACAGGGTGTCCGGAGCTGCAGGGGGGGAGGCATCTCCTAACCAGATGCACGGGGCTTCAAGAGCCCAAATGGCCTCCTAGACCCAGACCCAGACAGGAACGGCTGCACTGCCAGAGGCGAGACCCCACTCACGCGTCACGAGGTCGAAGCACTTCTTCTCCTCGGGGTGCGGCCGCACTTGGCACGTCAGCAGGTTCAGCTTCACGGGAGGCCGGTTGATCTGTGCAGGGAACCGAGTGGATAGGTAGAAGCAGGACGCGAGGAGAGGGGACACCGGCCTCCCGGGGCACCGGTCAGCGTCAGGGAACGCAGGCATTGGGCCCCAACCGTGAGCAAAGGGAGACGTCCCCGTGGGGAAGAGCCCAGATCCCGGTGGTCTCGGAGGGCCACGGCTTCCTCCACCTTATCCCCAGACAATACCCAAGCCTCCTTCTGCTCTCCTGGGCCAAAGCGTGGGACCTTTGCTGCAGCACACGTACGCGCAGCTTTCCTCTTGCAAGCTGCAATTTGCCCCGTCTGCCTCGGGAGGGCAGACCCCTTTTTTACTTATTTTCTGTCTACCGTCTGCACCCTCGAGGGGCTCTTGCCTCTCTCACCCCACCCTGCCTCCTGCCTGACTTCAGACGACTGGGCTAACTGGTTGCAGACTGCAGCAGGGTTGACTGTGTCGTTTTGCTAACGGATGATGGATGGTTTGGCGATGCTGGGTTGGGTAGGTTGGACTAGATGGCTTATGGAGGCCCCTTCCAGCCCTGCTTCTCTACCAGTCTGTGAGCCGCCTCTTTCTGCTCGACAAGGCACTGAAGGGTTTCTCTCATAGGCACAATCTCGCTCTCCAATGAGCCACTGGCAACTGATGAGTTTTTATGCAGTCTCCAATCTAAAGCATCCTTAAAACCCAAACCCGGGCAGGGGTTGCCCAACATTTCATGAACAGCTGATCTTGCCCAAGTGCTAGACTGCCATTGGGAGGGTACAACCTATAAAAGATTCGGTTCTCACCTTTGACGGGCTTCTAGGAAAACAAAACTACCCTGTTTTGCACGGCTCTGGGCCGTACGCTGAGGCTACAAGCGGGTGGCTGCCCACAAGGTGAGCATGGCAGGATGAGGCAGAGATGGATATTTTCAAGGGTTTCCATCTGCACTGCACGGTTTCTAGTTTGGGCGAGGTCCCTTGCAGCCCTAATGGCTATAATGTCTATGAAATCTATGCGATGGGTTTACTCAGGCATGACCCTGCCTTGAGCAGGAGGCTTGACCAGAGGAGATCAGGAGGTGCCTTCCAGCCTGACTTTCCTACAATCGTAGGAGCCTACAACCGCAGCCTCGCCGGCTCTTCGTGTGCTCACCCAGGGGAGAGGGAAAGAAAAGGATGGCTGGACGGAGGGTCTGAACCGATGAAACCTGCAGCCTCCAGGCAAATCGCTCCCAGCTCCTGCTTGATGCACTGAGCCCGGGGGGACCAGCTCTGAGGCTGCCCCAGCTGCCACCGGGCCTTACCGTGCTGTGCGAGATGGTGAGACACCCGTACTTCACGCCGCATTTCCTCTTCTGCCACACCTTCCGGATCCTAGGGCAGGCAGAGCGGGGAGTGAGGGGCTGCGCCGTGCCCCCCATGTCACCACCCCCCGCAGCCAGGGCTGCGCCCACCTCCATGGCCTCCTCTCAGCAATGGTTTCGGCAGAGCTTTGCCCCGTTGGGCTACGTGGGGTGAGACGCACCTCGGAGACGCTCCCCAGGTCTCCATCTTTCTGCTGCAAGGGCCTCATCCCTCACTCCCCACCCACTCCCTTACGAGGCTTCTTCTCTCTCTGCCTTTGTAGGAGGTTGGTAACCCCAAAGACCACAGCTGGCAAGAGGCCTCAGTCCTGACCCAGGGCAACATCTCCCTTGGGTCCCGTTCTCCCTGCCGCGGCTGCAGCGGGAGGTAAGTGGGGCCTTTAGGAAAGGGGCAATCCCACTAACCCAGAAAGGACCGTTGCTGGCTTCTAGTAGGACCTGCTGGAGGGCACTGGGCAAAAAAACCCTTTCCCAACCGCTTCTTCCACCTCTTGATCCTCGGTGACCTGTCCCTGCCCCTTCCACAAGGAGCCCCCCGGGCCACTAATCGCTTCGGGCCCAGGAAGCAGCATGTCCTGGTAACAGGAGCACGGAGGGGGCGTCTCGTGCTCACCCGTCGCTCTTCTTGGAGAGAAAGCCTGATTTCTCCGTGCCGTACTGCTTGTTCCCTTGGTGCTGGTGGATGCTGTAGCCCCCGCCCGAGTTCTTCCTGCTCAGGTTCTCCTGAGCTCACCGAGGGGAACAGGAGAAAGACTTTCAAAGTGGTACCAGCCACTTCCTCCTCACAAGCCCCGCGCATCTCCTCCAAGTCTCCTCCGATCATCCCAGATCTCCGAGTGCCCGTCCTGACTACCTCCGAAAGCCCTCCCCGGCTGTGCTCTGCCTCTTGCTCCTGCCACCTTGCACCCTGTAGGTCCCTAATTTCCCGGTCCCATCACCTTCAGCATCCTCTGGGACAACGTCTTACTCTGCTGGGCATCTGCACAGCCTCTTGGACCAGGAGCAGCTGAGCCCCAGCATTACCCTACCCTGGGACCCCCCTCCCCAGGGCAGGCAGCTCCTGTCCAGCCCGAGGAGCGGTCTCTCGGCTGAGGCACTGGGTCATCCCACGCTCAGCAGCCTCACCTCCTTGTTCTCCAGCTGCAGGGTGCTGCGAAGAGAGTCGCGGATCTGCGTGAGCTGCTTCACCTCCTCCTCCTGGGCCTGCTGCAGCTGGGAAGAGAAGCAGCTGCTGGATGGGACCATTACCCCAGCCGCAGCCATACTGCCCGCCTGGCAGCCAAGGGGCCACGCTTCACCTGAGCCCCACAGCTGGCCAGGCCAAGCCAGGCATCGCAAAGGAGGGGACCCCTCTGCTAGCAGCGGATGCTCAGGTCAAGAAGAGAGAGAAGGGCAGCTGGAGGCTAGTCTAGAGGGGAGCCACACGGAGCAGCTGCATCTCCAGGCAACACGTGTGAAACTCCATCAGACACCCTCCCAAACGAGACGTGGCTTTTGGGATGCATCAGACACCGGGGAAGCAAAGGTACCCATGGAAAAACAGTGCACGGTCTCAACACCCACCAGCCTGGCAGCCTGGCTCTGCCACGAACTGGCAGCAGTGTTTGCTCTGGAGCACGCAATTGGTCATTGAAGAAATGCAAAAATCTAGAAGTCTTGGTCCAGAGATGAGACCTTTTATTAGGCCAACTAAGAACTCGCAAAAAAATGATCTTTTTCTGCAAGCTTTAGGACTCATGTGCCCTTCATCAGGCTCAGGGAAAATTAAAGATGCTGAAAAGTCACCATAGGTAGGAAATAAACTTTGTTTTTCCACAGAGGAACCTGAAGATGGAAATCTGTAAGCCCAAAAGCTTGCAGAAAAAGATCATTTTTGTGTGATTTCTTAGTTGGTCTAATAAAAGGTATCATCCTGAACCAGGACTTCTAGATTTTTGCATCTCTTTTTGTCTCAGGCTAGCTACATCCCCAGCTGGTCATTGGCTACCCCCATTGACTACCAAATACATCCCCAGTTGGTCATTGGCTACCTCCATTGACTACCAAATACATCCCCAGTTGGTCATTGGCTACCTCCATTGACTACCAAATACATCCCCAGTTGGTCATTGGCTACCTCCATTGACTACCAAATACATCCCCAGTTGGTCATTGGCTACCTCCATTGACTACCAAATACATCCCCAGTTGGTCATTGGCTACCTCCATTGACTACCAAATACATCCCCAGTTGGTCATTGGCTACCTCCATTGACTACCAAATACATCCCCAGTTGGTCATTGGCTACCTCCATTGACTACCAAATACATCCCCAGTTGGTCACTGATGCATTCAGGCAGGTCTAGTAGGTTAGGGAAGCACGGCTTTGTACTGGGGTCTGCACTGGTCGATGCTGGTTCATCAGGCTCTGTTGGGTGGTTTAAAATTCAGAGCAGGGGCTGTGCATGTACCCAGCGCCAGCAGCGAGACCCTGCCAGGGACCCTACCCACAGCACACTTCAATCACTGTCACTTCTTCCCATCTCCCTGCCATGCAAGGGAAATGCACTGGTCTAATGCCCGGGACCAGCTCGGCCTCGAGGGAGGTCCCCAGGGGTTCCCCCTGGCAGGTTCGCACCCTGCACTGGAGTCCACTTTGAGAAACAAAACCAAAATCAAGGGCATGACCCTAGAGAGGGCTGAGCAGCTGCAACCCTCAGCAGCTCCCGGCGACAGTCACTTACTGCATGCAGGGAGGTAGCGAGCTTCTCAATGAACGGGTGCAGGTTCTGCGCCGCCTTCCAGCCGTCTTGAAAGAAGCTGGTCACCGAGAGAGAAGTGAGGGAAGGGGCAGGGGAGAGCGAGAGAGGAAAGTTATGCAGAGGCATTGCAACGCCATACACCAAATGCAATCGGGCCTTTCGCATCCAGCCTCCACCCTGGAGCTCCTGCCCACGCTGGCTCTCTCCTGGCATGGCCACATGGCATAGCAGCGAGTGCAGTGCAGACATGCCCGCATCTGCATCGGGACAGCACGAAGCCCAGAGCCCCAGGTCTCAACACGTCCACACTATGGGCTGGAAGAAACCCCAACCACTTGCTGTCACCTCTCCTGGCTTCCACTTGTAAGCTCTGCTACTGCACCACTATCAAACCTTGGGTGAGACTCTTGTCAGTTGTCCCCACTGGGAAGATGCAGGATGCTGCTTCTCCAGACCCACCCTGAGGTCCTCACATGAGGGGGCTTGGACGTATTGTTGATGCAATTGGTAAGGAACCAATGCACCACACAGGGGAAAAATACAGACTATTGCAATGTGCAGGGTGCTGTACTGCTGCAGAGAGACTGCTTCCGCAGCGGGTCTGTGATGCTGAGCAAAGTGACCGCTTGCGGGATATCTCGCTAGTTAAATATTCCTTGCTGTGGCTCAACGCACCTCCTTAAGGTCACCCATATGCGACAAACACACATTTTCAAGCTCCCTTGGGACTTCCGTGCTTTGCTAAATTGGGGTCTATGTGGAATGAAGAGGTCCACACCCTTGTCCTAGGTGTTCACAGTCACTGAAGTCAGCTGGGTTTTTACAAGGCGAACCCTGGCCACTCGCTGCTTTGCAAGATCTACTGCAGAGCTGCATCTCCCGGTGCCAGGGAGGGGCGAGCTCCTGCGGGGAGTCGGGTGCTACCTACTTGTGCTGCGCGTGGAAAAACTTGATCAGGCTCTGCAGGAAGTCTGGGCCTTGCTTCATCTGGCTCTCGCTGGCTTTCAGCAGGTACTAGAGACGCAGAGGACACACCAGAGTCAGGAGGCTGGGGGCAGCGGCTCTGATAGCATTGGGCCATGCAAGGCTTTGCAGAAACCCAGGACTTCTTGCTTCCTTTTGCCCTGCTCTTAAGCATTTGCAAGGAGCTGCCGAGCTCAGGTTCAGCTCCTGGTGTTGGGTGCAAAGCAGAGCTATTGGGGTCAATTTTTTAAATTTTCTTTTTAAGGAAAATTTTTCATTAACCAGAGCAGGTCCAAATCCGTTTGAATCATTCAAGAACCGTAAGCGGCCCTGCTACCGACACGTATCCCCCACCCCAGCCTGGGGCTTCAACATACTTCCAAATCCTTCGGCAGGCATCCTACATGCATGTCCGGAGACTTGGGGTTCGGATGCCCCCGAGTTTCACTTGCCCTCAGCCGTACGGCCGCAGGAGCAAGCTAGGGAGGAGTCTCCCGTTTCCATGAAGTCGGCGCGGAGCCGAGATCCTCCCGCTGGAAGCTGGCCAGTGGGAGGCTAACGATGAGGCTCTCGTCGGGAGTCAAGTCTGCAAACAGGCAAGGGTGCGACCCTCCACTGCACAGCGCCATTTGAACCGCATTGCCTCGGTCACACTCTTTCCCCTGCCACCATCGTGGTCAGGGTACGTCCCCTGCCAGGCAAGTAAGCTATTGCAGCCAGATTTGAGCCGAGAGAAACTTTCTTGGGACCAGACAAGAGACCCGCCAAGGAATCAGAGCGGCCCTCAACCAAACCGGTCCCAGGTAGTGGTGGGGGCACGGCACGGCTGCCCGCGTTTGGTGGCACCGCTCTGTCCGCACCCTTCAAACCAGGCGGGTTTCGCTCCTGTGAGCGAGCTCCGTCCACCCTAAACTGACCCCAGCCTGGAAGCAGTGCGACCCCCTCTGCTCCCTTGTAGCGGGTCCAGGCCGAATGCAAGCTCTCGCGGCGGTTTGGCGGGGGTCTCCCTGGCCCTGGCAGCTAGACGAGGGTCAGGATTTTGCTGGGAAGATCCCATGTCTGCTGGAACAAGGGGCAGGGGGAAGGGGGCTGCCTGAATCCTGGCGTTTTCCCTGTACGTGGCCTCCCAGCCGGGAAGGAACAGGATATTTTTGCTTCTCGCACCCTGCGGCTGGATGGACGCGGGGAAGGCCCAGCAACAGGGGCACGAAGCGGCGGGTGCAATGTGCCCTGGCCTGGGTCCTCGTCTCAGCTCTGCTAGTGACTTTGTGGGGGACCTCTGGCAAGTCCCTTCCCCTGTCTGTGCCTCAGTTTCCGCACTCTGAACATATCTCCTCCATGCAAAACTCAGTAAATTGCTCCATGCACGCAGGAGTCTATGGACACAGCAGCAGCCCTAAGACCTGCCAGGAGCCAGCTGCCATCAGGACCAGACCCCAGCATCCCCAGGCTGTCACAGTCCTGCCCTAGCTTGGAGAAGCAGCCAGCAGCCAAAAGCAGCCTGCCTTGGGCCCCGGTGGCACAAGCAGCCCGTGGGGAGCTGGCTGCAGCCGGGGGACACGCAGCTCCCTCATGGACCAGGGTCCATCTATCCCGACCCACCCCGAGCAGGCAGCAGCTTGGAAACTTATGGGCACGGCGGCTTATAAATCACTGGCTGGAAAAGCCCCGGATAATGGGAACAGCTGGGCCAGGGATCAAAGACCCTGCACTGCTCCTAGAGAAGAGGGATTCTCCAGACTGGCATGGATGGGGGCATGGGGGCGATCCCAAGGGCAACAGAGAGACAACTGCAAGTCCCACGCGCACTCAGGGATCTTGCAAGGGGAGAAACCCCTTTGGCACAATCCGGACCGGGGCCTGGAAGAGACTGCAAGGTCCTGTCCACACCTCTCCGCTCTGCTTGCAGCGCGCAGGGCCCCTCCCCGGCGCTGCGCCGAGTGCTTCCATGTGCTGTTATTTATTTAACAGTGAAGCTATTCAAAGGCATGACTCACTGCCTGGCTCCCGGCCGGAGCCCCAAACCACAACAAGGCTGCAAAGCGGCTGTCGGCTCCACTATGCCTTAACCCTCCTCCTCCCTGCCCGGCTCCGAGCAACTCAGCCAGGCCTCCCCTGCACGCCAGCCCAGGCTACGGGCACCTCCAGCCTGCCAAGGGCTCGGTGCCGTGTCACTGGGGGGTCCCCTCCAGCATGCGTCAAGCAGTGGCTCTGAATGGGGCTCCCCTGGGTGGAGAAGGGCTCCCTGCAGCCCTACAGGCTTCTTCTAATGGGGTGAGTGGAGCAAGAAGGAAGAGGAGACACAGATCCGCCTGCCCCATGGCACACGTGTGCTTATCGTGGCCCCTTGAACTGTGCAAGCAGCGCTGCTACGCACGGCTAGTCCTGCGCAGGTGCTCACAGTCATAGCGCCTCTTGGATGCAAGTGGCTACTAGCCTGTCTCAGGGAGGCTTAGCTCAAAGCCTGGGGCATGATGTATTGGCTCGGCTGCAGCCAAGCTTTGCATGGCAGCTACATCAAGTCAGGCAGGGCCGGACTTCAGCTGGCCGAGCCCTAGAGAGGGGTCAGGAAGGCTGGCCGTGCCTTGCAGGCTTTGAGATGCAAGTTCGATAGCTGGCTCTGACACAGATTCTCCATAGGACCTTGGGCATGTCTCCCTCTCTGCCTCCGCCTGCCTTTGCTGGCTCCGTCCCTTCCTGGTGGGGAGGGGATGGTTGGGGGACCCTGGGCTGGAGCCGGGACACGCACCTCGCACATGTGCAGCTGGAACAGGCGGCGCTCCTTCTGCGTGTCCTCGGTGATCTCCGTGGCCGACAGCTCTGCCTGGATGACGCCCGCGATCCGCGTTCGCTCCTTCTCCTTCTCCAGCTTTGCTCTGGGGAGACAGGCCGGCCGGGGGTGCTGTTGAGAACGGCTCCAGCCCCAGGGCCTGGGAGAGGCCGGCCTCCAGCAATGCTAAAACCTAGGAACAGCTAAGTGGGAACAGCTGAACCCTCCCTCCGTCCTAGAGCAGGGCAGCAGGGCACCCCAGTGTCCTATTAGTGCTTCCCCAGCACCGCTGTGGGGCCCCGCGGACCGGGGCACAGTCCTAGGTGCAGCCGGGATGCCAGCGGGCAGGCGGGAGCCCCCACACAAAGCCCTGTTGTTTGGGAGAGGGGGATTAGCGCCCGCAGGCGACTTACACTTTGGTCTCGTAATCCTTCCAGGCGCGCTCGATCTGCTTCTTGGAGTCCTGCGGGGCAGAGAGAGCGGCCGCCGTGAGCCGTCGGCTCTGCCTGTCGCGGGCTCTGGGCATGGCTCGGATCTGCCCTTCCCATAGGAGCCCTGGGCCGGCCCCGGTGACTGGCTTGACCCCGCTGTGCAGGGCTTGCTCTCGCCCAGGAGCTTGCGGCAGCTGGGCAGAGGGCAAAGGACAAGCCCCCTTGCTGCCTGCGGGTCCCTGGACCGAAGCCCAGCACTGCTCCGCCATGGATGCCTCCCTTTGTGGGCACATCACTTAGTGGCTCTTGTGCCTCAGTTTCCCACTCTATAAAATGGGCATCAGCCTTTCCTGTTTGTCTTCTCCACCGGCCTTTGGGGGAGGGGTTGCCTTTCTCCCGCTCTGTACAGCGCCTAGCACAGCGGGGCCTGGAGCTGAAGCAGGACCTCCAGGCACTGCTGCCATGCAGATGATACACCTAACAGTGCAGAGTCTGGCCTGGGAGAGCCCCTGTAGCTTAAAGCGCTGTGTGCCGCTTTCCTGGGCAATGGCACAGCGCGGCGGGTACACGTCCTGGCTGGGATTCACAGCCTCGGGGGAGAGGCTGGGCGGTGGCACGCTGGCGCGTGCGTTTGCTGCTAGCAATGAAGAGGGAGACCCTCCGAGACACAGGGCTCACGCCGGGATGGAGACGGGACCATGTGGAAGTCAGACCCCCTCCACCCTCCAAGCCCCACAGCGAGCTTGCTGCCCACTCACCAGCCGGCCGTCCTTCAGCTGCCCCTTCAGCAGACTGTCCAGGGGGAAGGAGATGATGTTGTTCAGGTTCTGCACCTAGAAAAGCCGGGTACCAGGGCTGGTTACCCGTGGCAGAGGCAGCCCCTAGCCCCTCGTGCCACCCAGCACGGCTCCACCCCGAGACACTGGGTTTCCTCGCGCTAGGCATCCTCGTGTGCGCCGGCGGTCAGGACCAGCTGGTCAACAAGGGAGCTGATGGGGGAACTCGAGCTGGGGGGAAGGCCATGGGCCGCGTGCAGCCCCCAAATGCCTCCCGGGAACCAGCTCTCAGGCTCATTTGGCCGCTTGAGCGGTGCCCTGAGACGCCAAGGAAACGCTCGCTCCTGGGCTTTTATCAGGCTGCTGTTCTGCCGCGTGCCCTGCCCCGTGGGCCTTCGCAGGGGCCCAAGGAGGCTAGGAGGCCCTGGGATAGATGAAACCTAACCCGGAGCAGCTCTCCCAGCTGCTCTCGATCTCACGAGTCTCTTTGTAGCACGCTCCGGTGCCGGAGACTTGCTTTCGACCGCGGGAACAGAGCAGGGCTTGAGCAGGCCAAGCACTGATGCGGTTTGTGGCCCGGCCACGCCAGCACGGGCGCGAGCGAGCTCGGTCCTGCACATGGTCAGCCCCCCCTTGCCTGAGGGGATTGAACCCAGGCCAGCCCCCCTGGGTGGCCAGAGCTAGCCTGGTGCACACACACTTAACCCTTTGCAGGGCAGCGCTTCCAAACCCCTGCTTGTAGCCCTGGCAATGCCACCACTCCCTGGGCTCAGGCCTTAAGCTGCCCCTTCCCCCTCCTCCACCCCAACCCTTGACCCTGGCTGGGAAGATCATCGCGGGGGGGTCCAGGCGGGTGCAGACGGGGAGTCCCAGCCCGGTACAGAAGGGACCAGGGGAGCCTGGCACAGCCCAGGTGTCCCCATCCCGGCCCCCACCAGCAATCCCCCCGTCCTTTCCTCCTGCAAAGGGATGCGGGTGCTTGCAAGGGTGTCCCGGCATCCCTGCCCCACGGGAGGAACCCCCGGCTCCCTGCCCGCATTGGCAGCTCTGCCCCAAGCAGCTGGCACACGGAGGCAGAACAGCTGGCCCCGCTCTGGGTTTCCCCCCTGGGTGGCCAGGCAGGACGGGACGAGAGCCATTTCGAATCGCTGCGGTCACTGGAGCCAGGAGGCTGCCCCGGAGGCTGCAGAAGGGGCCGGACGCACCGTCTAGGTGGGCCGCGTGCTCCTGAAGTGCCCGTGCCACCGCGGCCTCCTGCAATGGACCACGAGAGCGAGCAGCTGCCGAGCCCTGACAGAGGAGTACAGCTGGGACGGACGTCCCCTGCGAGTACCGGGAGCAACCTGCATCCAGCCCTTGCCCTCATCAGGCACCCGTTCACAAAGCGGGCCAAAAAACCCTGCCCGCAGAAGCCGCCCTCGGGGGAGAAGCAATGAAAAGGTTTCCACTGTCTGCAGGGTTCACGCCCCTGCCGTGCGTGCACACCGACAGCTGCACCAGGGCGTGTGCAGGGCACGTACAGGCATGTGCGTGAACGGGGAGACCTGCGGGAACCGGAGGAACTGGCTCGACTCCTTTTCGCAGACGGCTCCAGAGAGCTCGGGGCTGGGAATTTCCTTGGGGTGACACGGAGAGAACAAGGAGGAGCTACCGGAGCGGACCCGGGTCAAACATTGCTGATCTGCCCCCTGCGCCCAGAGCAATACCCGCTCGACCCGGGGCTGCACGGGCTGCTGGATGACATGCCCAAGGGCTTTAGGGTTGATGGTTCCCAAGGGCTTGGCAGTCTCCAAGGCCCCAGTGCGAGGGCTCTTGCTCCCAGGCCCCTTCTCAGCACCCTCCTCCTATACCGCAATGACCCAAATGCCTCCAGGGAACCAGCGCTCAGGTTCATTCGGCCCCTCGAGCAGTGCCCTGCTGCTTTCAAACAAGAGATGCCAAGGAAATGCTCGCTCCTGGGCTTGCATCGGGCTGCCGCTCTGTCACGTGCCCCCCACCATGCCCTGCCCCTTCAAGGGGGCCTTGCTGGGTACGTCTCCGCAGGGCTTCAATCCACTTCTTGGCCAACGAGGTCAGAGACCCAAGGACGGGGGACACGCACGCACCGTGTGGCAGAAACAAGCCCCCAGCGGAGAGCGAAAGGGAGATGCCCGTATTGCACTGGCTCTTCTGCAGCCGGCCGAGGCAGGCGCGCTTTGAGGAGATGCGCTGCTCGGCCTGGAGCTGCTCTGGTGGGCTCCGCTGTGACGGAGACCCGCTCAATTTAGCAAGCAAGGGAGCAGCCCCAGCCGTCGACTGTGGTCTTTGTGGCTCTCCACATGGGCTGGGAGGTCTCCCCTGACCACGCACGGGAGGCTGGCAGGTGGCTGGACCCCGAAAGCTTTCGAGCCGGTAACGGGAGGGGACTTCCGGGCTCAGCTGGGTCAGGCAGAGGGAAGGTGACAGCAAGCAGAGCCCGGGGTCGTGCAACACTGCTCCAGCAGCCCCCACTTTCTAGGCAGGCCCAAGAGCTGCCGACCTGTGCCTGAGCACACGTGTCACCGGACAACGGCGCGCACACGCTCTCCCTACGCAGAGAAGTGCACACGCGGGTTGCTGCACGCACCTGGGGCATGCCCGGGCAAGGGGAGACGACAGGCAATGGGTTTGCTGCAGGGGATCCCACCCCGACAGGCCTGGACGGATGCACCGGAACCAAAGGGGACGTGGGGAGGGACACTGCAAAAGAGGCAGCCGTGCCTGCTCCTACCCCCTTCTCGAGGTGACCCCGGCCCCACCGCCCCCCTTCCCTGCAGGCTCCTAGGAAGGCCACGGGGAGTGGCGACGGGCCACCTGCAAGAGGCAGAGGGGTGGGGGTCCGGCCTGCGCCCACCGCACGCTCACCAGGTTCTTGAAGAGCGCCGTCACCTCCCGGGTGAACACGGCCAGGTTCAGGAAGCCCGTGGAGAGCTCGTGGTTGTTCTGGGCCAGGTGGTTGCTGCCGAAGTTTTCCAGGGCCTCGCTGTACTGCTCCTCGTTCTCCACGTGCGCTGCGGGGGACAGGACATGCACCCTTTCAAGACCCCCTTCCTCTGCCCAATCAGCGGCTCTGCTTTCTGCTCCCTGCCCTGCACTCCCTGCCCAATCAGCTGCTCTGCTTTCCGCTCCCTGCCCTGTCTGCTGCTCTGCTCTCCGCTCCCACCGTGCTGCCCGTCCCCTCCCCGCGTGCACTGCGTGGCCACTTCTTGCCCTTGCTGAAATCGCTCTTGGCTCGTCGATTGTGAAGGCCGCGACGACTCCGAGCGGCGACCCCGCCGGCCCTCCCACCGCGGTGGACTCGCACGTGGGACTACAGGCCTATTTAAAGGAATAGGGCGTTGCTTGCAGTCCACGCCAGCCCTGACCCCCCTAATAGCCCCCATGCCGGGAGAAGGGCCACACCGCTCACATCAACCAGGGGGGAAAGGACGGGCGGCTCAGTGGTTAGGACGGGTGCTTGAGGGGCCCGGGCTCGTCCATGTCTTTCAAAAGCATGCAAGTGCCAGCTGCCCGCATGGGACCTTTCGCAGGAGCCCCAGTGAATTGCTGCTGCTGGCCTGGTCCTTAGAGGCAGACCAGGGGGGATGGAGAGGGAAGCCGACGATCCCTCCCTGGAGAGCGCGCAGCTGGAAGAGCCCGGGGCAGGGCACGGGTTTGCTTGGGAGGGGATCTGCCAGCAGCAGGAACCGGGCAGGGACGAGCCAGCGCGGCGCAGGGAAATCCAGAGCTGCTCAGCGCAGCAATCACCAGCGTCACGGTCCAAAGTGCATCACTGCTGCCCTGAGCCCAGCTGCCCTCCTAGCAGGTCCCTCCCTTCTCCAAGGCCTTGCTGCACCGGGTTGCTCTGACGGCTGCTGGGGACCTGGCCGGACCCCTTCCAGCCCCAAAGTCTGGGCCTGCTTCCTGGGTCAGCCCCACCCCGATCCTGCCCCTTGCATGCCCCACAAGTCCACTGCCTGGGCTTCAGCTCCATCTGCTTGCAGCAAATGACCTGGGAACTCCCCTGGCCTCAGCTAGGCCCCCTCCTGCCATCAGCGTGGCGGAGACCCGCACGGCAGATGGATGCTAATAATAAAAGTGCGATGAATTGGGGAATTAAGAGGAAGGTGAGCAGAGCTCAGGGCACCAGGTGAAAGGCCCATCCCTCCCCCCGGTCAGGTAGGGTTAGGGGCAGCGATACAGGGGTATCAGCGATACAGGCTTCCCTCCATCACGGGGCCTGCCGAAGCATCTGGCAGCATAACTTACTGAGCCCGGAGCCGTGGATCGCTTTCACGTACTTCCTGATCCTCTGGAGAACGGCGTGGTCCCCCTCCAGGCTCTGCAAGCACAAAAGACTGTCAGACTCGCTGGGCACGGTGGAGATCCTCCCCGCACCCCCCTCGCCTGGCCCAAGCCCAGCTGGCCACACAGAGCCCCTTTGAATGCCCGCCACCAGCCCATGCAGATGTGCAGGGCAGCTGCCAGCGCAGCCAAGGGTTGCAGAGAGCTGTTGGAGGGCTCCCAGCCATGGGGGGGGGCTCATGGGAGCCATGCCCCCCCGCCATCGCCACTCTCACAACAACTCACTGCCCCTTCGAAATGGCCACAGAGAAACTGAGGCACGTGGGCAGGGAGTTGCATGAGGGTCACAGCAGAGCCAGGAGCCGATTCGAGACCTCCACGGCCCCCCAGCACAAGGCAGCCGGGCACAGAGGCTGTGCACCCACCAGTGACGCTGGCACGTACCGACAGGGCTGGGCAATCAGCCCATGGGCTTTATTAGCCACGTCGAGGAGCCCTGCCCACTGTGGTCCGGTCACCCCTATGCCCCATGTCAACCCAGATACGCAGCACCGAGTTCAAGGCCTGCAGCTGGAAGTTTGTGCCACGGGGACCTGGTCTTGCTGTGGGGAGCCTCCGAAAACCTCCCCGAGGCAGGAAGGGAGACATCAGTGCCCGCGCTCAGGGCAGTTCCCAACCCAGGTGGTAGATGCACGGCCCGGCTCTCTCCCCACGGCCCTTTGCTTGCCAGCCGGCGCTGCTGGAACGTCACATCAGTGTCTGCTAGCAGGGGGCAACGGTACACACACACACACATATGCGCGCGCACACGTGCACATGCACACACACATGTGCATGCATGTGCTTCTGCTCTCTGCATGACGGGTAGGAACTGAAACAGTCAACAGGGAGGGGCGCTGGCAGCATCCAGCTTTACCTGGTCCTGAGCACCAACGGACCAGCCTCGGGCTACATCACATCCACTAGCCCAGCAAACCCAGCACCAGGGCGGCTCTGCTGGGCACAGCCCCTTGGAAATGGGTGCAGGATCAATCATGGAGATCCCATGCCGGCTCCTGAAGCACTGAGAGACCCCCCCCCCTCCCCCGACACCCTGCAGACAGGCATGCGGCCACTGCAAGTGCCAGACTCAGTCGCACCGGGACATGTCCATTGCATGGGCACAGACTCTGGATTCATTCCCAGGGCAAATCCAGCACTTGAACAAAAACGCTTGATCTTTCCAAAGAGATGCTGCAGAGGAGAGGGGCATCCTTTCCGCGGATCAAGCCGGCATCATGGCAACAGAGGTCTGACCTCCTGCTGAGCTGCCCAGGCGGGAAGCAAGAGTGGGCACTGCCAGGG